>NC_028457.1:37553049-37676408 GCF_000263155.2 Setaria italica | reverse complement strand
TTCGGAGATTCTATGCTTATTGTGGATCAACTGACCGGGAGGTCCGAATGCAAAGACAACGTATTAAGAATTTATTACGAAGATTGCTTACAGCTCTTAAAAGAATTCAGATCGGCAGTAATCGAGCACGTCCCAAGGGACCGCAACGAAGATGCCAACAAACTCGCCCAGCACGCATCTGGATATCGGCCAATTCTAGGCGCTATGGCTCTATATTCGAACCCTTTGCCGAGTCCTGATCTAGCACTCGGCAAAGGCATTTTCACCCTTTGCCGAGTGCTAGATCAGGGGCACTCGGCAAACGGTATTTTTTTCCCCGGATTGCGTACTGACGCTGCCACGTGGACCCACGGTGCTCTTTGCCGAGTGCTCGGGGGATGACACTCGGCAAACAATTTGTTTGCCGAGTGCCCTACCACGACACTCGGCAAAAAGGTACCGATATTGCATGTACAACAACACTTTTAGTAATTAAAAGTTTGTAAACTTTGTGTAAACCTAGTCAAATTCACTAAACATTGCGTATTCCATTTTTTAAGTAATATTGTTCCATTATTTCATGGATTTATAGCTCATATTTAATTTATATCTATTAAATTCATATACTTGCAATTAATAAATAAAAAATATCAAAGGGATCCGAAAAATCCCCAAAATTTGACATGAACCAATCTATGTTCTCTATAGCCTATAAAAATAAATTGGGACTCAATGACAAATTCAAGTATCGATTCGTCTCAAAATCTTACAGGATCCTTCCAACTTCTACGAATCCTCTCCGGAGATGCTTCGAATTCTAAACATCATATGTCAAAACTTGTGCGAAACCTTGTCAATTTTTTACCACAGCCTTTGTATATGAAATCATAGCATCTTGCAAAATCTCGTGATTTTCAAACTTCGTTTGTATTTTTGAGAATTAAACAATCATTTGGCCACACGTTCGTAGTCGTGTTTCCTTAACAAAATGTTCGAAATTTCTTTTCATTTTCTGGGTAAGACCTCAGTTTGGACTCACTAACATGAATATAATTTTTCCACTCATATTATTCTATTATTCCAAACACCTGCAGTTCAAATTTGACTTCAATCAACAAATTACTCTAAATGAAATTAATTGATTAAATATAGCAAACAGGTCAATAAGAAGTCCACCTTGTACCATGCAGTGCCAAATCTCATACATGTGGAGTATAAAAAGTTTGGAGGGCGGAGGAGGTCCTTTTTTTTTTTGCCGAGTGCCCCCCGTCGACACTCGGCAAAGCCTAACATCCGTCACGGCGACGGCGCAGAGCGGCACGTGGAAGTCACGTGCTGAAGACTTTGCCGAGTGCCCCATCTTTGCCGAGTGCCCCGTGGGTGTTTGCCGAGTGTTTTTTTGTGGCACTCGGCAAAGCGTGTTTTCGCTGAGTGTATTATTTTTGCCGAGTGTTTCTCGGATTGCACTCGGCAAACAGGTCGTTCGCCGAGTGCCCGCAATAATACACTCGGCGAAGAAATTACACTCGACGACTTTGAGGTTTCCCGTAGTGTATACATTACAGCCGGCAATGGTGATTGATTTTAAATTAAACTAAACATGGCTTTAAGTACAGAAACAGAACTTAAACAAGCTTTATTTAGGCCCAAACACGTAAATCAGCGATTACAGAACTTGGCACTCAACTGAAAGTCCCTATGAAAGTCTGCACTTGCGTCCTTCCTTTGTTGGTGTCACCCTCCATCCAATGTGCTTGTTTACAAAAGTAGAGTGCACAGAATCAGTAAATGAAATAGCTTACAATTATACAACTTCAAGAGGGAAAATACAATGCATGTCATTTCCATTCATACATAAGTTATCCCCATGAAAGGCCAAGATAATAGATTCACAATAGATCCTAACCTATATTTGTTTTATAGAACATTCAGTCCAAATGGATTCTAATCTATGATATTCTAAATTTATTACTTAAGTGAACTCTTGAATGTCTGCATCTGGACAGAAGATTAATCTATTCTGTCAAACATGTTTTTAACTGCACAAGTACAACTACGGTCAGAAGTGTATGTGCGTCAATGCTGAAATTGTTCATCAATGAAATGTACAAAAGAAAAAACCTTGGAAGTCCAGCATGTCAAAACGTTAGTTGATATGCTAGAGCACAACCCTGTTGTTCTGGATCAAGACGACCAGATTATCCTAGCTTGAATGCAAAACCTAGGATTGCAAAGATCCAATTCTAAGCTCAGGACAAATTCTGCAGTGACACTGACAAACCTAATTGGAAATTAATATCAGATACTGACAAACCTAATTATAGTATTCAGAAAAAAGATTGTTTAGTTCATCAGGTGAAGTTATTGTAGCATTCCAATGCCAAGCTCCATTGCTGCCTCTTTCTGATGGCTTCGTAGGATTATATTAGCTGACAATCACTTCTCAGATGGACAAGCCGGCCAAGCATTTCAAAGTATTCTCTAAACTTTAGCCATGAATTATTCGTTCAGTCATCTGGACAGATATACGCTGAACCAAAGATGCCTGCCGATACTTGCTATAGTAGTAGTATGTCATCAATAAAGAATTGAACCTTCTAAGAATATATAAATAAATAAATAAATATGTGAATTGCCAGGAGGTGAAGATTGTTGTTGCGCATGGACTAGCATCTGGCCAGATGAGAGTATCAGACACAAGTCTCTCACGCTCAAAAATTGTTTTTCCCAGTAACCTGGTTCAGGACTGGATTTATCCTAGCCTGAAAGCAAATCAAGCCTGACGTGGCTACAACTATATATGATCAAACTAAAGACAATCCAATCTCGACCTGACATGACTGTGCCCAATTGCCTATATATGTTCAAGTTGCAAGGAATCGAGATGGTTAAATCCAGATGCTTACAAAAAAGGGAAATCCAGGGAAGCATTGGCAGTACAAACGCACAGATAGATAGAAGTGACGGGTTTACCAAGTGAGGTCGAAGAGCATGGCCTAGTCAATCTTGAAGAGCTCGGCTTCCCAGTTCTTTAGCTCCTTGCCGTCGCTGGAGCCGTAGATGGTGGTGATGGCGGCGCGACAACGGTGGTGTACTCGATGGCCTTCGAGAGGATCTTGGAGTTGACGTTGGGGAACAAAGAGCTGCCAGCGGAGAATGAAGCAGAGCCTCGGTGGGCGGCGCCGTCCCATGAATGAGGTCGGCGCGAATAGGGCCGCTGCTCGATGGGAGATGCCGATGGAAGAATCGTGGCCGGCGGTGAACAAGGCGGCGGCGCCGTGTGCGGAAGTTAGCCGCGCGGGAGGATCGAACCACCCGAATCTAAGGTTCAAGTCCATTGACCCTAATTGTTGTCACGTATCCTGCCAGGGGTGTTGTATTTTTGGCCGGGTCGACCCGCCACATCCCATCTTTACATTTTACCAAACATTTTTTTAAACGGCTTTAACTCCATAAAAAATCGCTCCATCAAAAAAGCTAGAGCTAGAACCATTTTAATAGTTAATAGGAGCCGGAGCTGACCAAAGAAGGCCTAACTTTGCTCTCGCTCTAGGCAGTTCCACCGGTATAAGCGTCAAGGCCTCTCAATCAACCAGTGGCTGAACTGGTGGTGGCCGGCAGGGGCCATGGCCACCCCCAACAAACAATTTTTTTATTACACCATTGTTACCCCATGGTAAGTAGGGTGCTCCTCCAACTCAAAGCAATATAAGAAAGCCTATTTTCCTAATCTATATTTCTTAAATTATTTCCCAGTTAATTTCTTATCTTGTATTGAGAGAGATTGCAACGAAGGCCACGACAGATTCAATTATTGATGATTTTAATACGGTGAAGAATAGCGCAGTAAAATTTAGATGAATAAGATATAATGACCACCTTTGCAAACTATTCGCTTTTGTGTATTGCCATTGTATAATTAATATATATATATATATGTACATGTGTATATATATATACACACACACACATATATATATATATATAGTCATGGCTAGCTAGGGTATGCTTGTGTGGACAATGAAAAATTAGGGTAAATTGCCAAATTCTTGAATCAGCAGGACCTCCGGCAGATCGTCCATGTACAGATGCTCCTCCATCAGCATCAGCATCATATCTTGTTGGGAACCACCTACACCACCACAAGTCATCAGAAATCAATCCAAGCATGGACGGCAGTAACAGCTCCGAAAATCAATCAAACGACGACCAATACCTTCATCAGTCCGCATGTGAGTTCATGTGCAGGCCCTTCCCCTGCACTCTCCAATTCCATCCCAATCTATGGGTGGCTCAGCGTTTAGGTAAACACATGCGGCACCATTGTTCATGTATTTGGTCTGTGATAGAGGCAGGGAGAAGGATTTTGGACTGATGCTGTTCCTTCAGTCCATGGCCGGGCTGTATCAATTTTGAAAATTGGATTGAAAACAGAAGCCTTAGCAATGGCCGATGGTGCTTTCATCTTGTGCAGGCGAAAAAAAGATCTGCGGAGGAAATTTTTAGCACGGAGATTAGGCGTGGTAGTAGATTGAACACAGAGGGAAGAGAGAATTGAGGGACTATTCTGGAGACTAGTGGAGAGGCAGGTGCTACAGGCACACATGTTTTTTAAAATTATATTAAACAATAATTTTAAATCACGTAAAATATAGTAAATAATATTTGTATTTATCCCAAATCTATTAAATAAGAATTTTAATTTGGATAAGCAATAATTATTTAGTAAAAAACTTAACCATACCACAATTAGTTTCATCCACTTTAAGGTATGATAAACCTGAACGTTTGTGAGGAAGCAAGGGCTGTGATGCCTGGTGGGAAACCGCTACACACGCTGATGAAAACTACTGAGAATCGGCGGAAACATTTTCCCTCGATCGAAAAAATGGGTCTCCACCCCTCCTGTCAAAGTTTTTGGCTGTCATAGGTGGGCCCTTTGTGTGAGGGGTACGTATGTGTAAACTTAGGTGAAAATTGTTTTCAATTCTTTCACTCTTTATAATATAGATTTATAGTATAGATAGATTAGGCACGGGAAGCAAAACAATGTCCACGATCCAATACTTTCGATGGGTCCGTCTGTGCATTAGAAGGCCCACGGCGCTGAGTCCCCTGTGGCAGAAAAACAGGACGGAATGAGGAAAACAAATGGAAGGAGTAATCAGATGATAAGGAGGTTATCTTCCTTGTTATTGTGCCATAACAAGGTAAAATAACCTTATCAAAAGAGAATGGAGGGAGTAACTAGGAAGCAAAACACGGAACAGGTCTGATGACAGGTATATATTTGCTAACAGATCGATCGATGGGCAGAGTTTATTTAATTTCGACCAGGGCACGCATGGTGGATTACAACACTCAAGGCGATTTTGGGCAGCAGCATTGCCATCTAGGTGCACGAAATTTTTGTATGCAGATGGGACGCTTGCTCACAACACCGTTCGCCTCGCACAAACGTGCGCAGATGTCCATCGTACAGTGGTCCTTATTCGTAGTTTCGAAGCAAGGTGCCTTCGGCCGTGGCTTACACCAGGGCCACAAGCCTGCACATGCAATAAGGCAACGCAATGCAATGTTATTAGCACTAAAGCAAGACTGGTTTGTCAAATAATTACTCATCATCTGAAAGTGTCCGAGAACAAGACAGTTCCTACATGCTTGGCAGGATGGAGAGTTGGTCGAAATCATCAAAAGAACCACGAATGAAGTAGCCATCATGCACTGCACAATCCTTCCCATGCTGATGGCGGTCTCTTGACCAAGAGAGCGCTTCTATCCTTTCCTTTAGCTTTTGGGAGGCAGCAGAGGTGAGGATGGTATGTCACTTGTGGGTGGGTTGGGACTAATCTGTTTCAGCATTTATAGGTGCTTTTATATATATAAAGAACACCTCACTACGATATCGGAACGTACATATTTCCTATCAAATTATATATATACCTTTATCCATGCATCTCTATCTTTGTATATGTATGTCTATATCTATATCTATTTCTTTATCTTCATCTTTGTATCTGTATGTATATCCATATCTATATCTATATCTTGATATTTGTATAGTATGTATATCTATATGGTACCCACCCGCTGATGAACGTCAAATCACAATCTGACGGCTACTAGCAGCAACAGGGCACTAATGCTGTTAATGAATTATCACGGACATGTTAACAGGTCTAGCCGGCTACAACTAACACAGCCATAGGAGTCTAAGTACAACGCTTGGTTGTACTCAAACCCTTAAAGGGACAGGACACAACAAACCATCAAAGGAACAGGACACATGTACATGTATAATATACTTTTCATGACGAGAAAAGGTAAAGGTAACATACGGAGCGCGCGCATATATATTCTAGGAATGCAACTTTAGACATTCCTGGGATATACTAGCTGCCGACTGTCATCTTCAGACTAATTCTGTTCTAGGCAAGCTGTGCAGTTACAGTTAGTGTATGTAATAACAGAGTGATGATTTGGCTCAGGATTTATATCTGCAATTTCAAAATAACTCTAGAACTTGGTGAATATAGTAATCAAAATGCAAAAGGCCGAAGGCAATGAAGCTAAGCAGCACACACATGACATGAGCAGTTGGGGATATCCCTTTTGCGATCAGGTCAGTGAACGATCAAGCTGATTACCACACACAGAAGGAAGCAGAACATGCAAATGCGACAATACTAATATGACGAATTCAAAGGTTAGCAGTGCGATAGGATAAAGATCACTGCAGATGAATGAATGCACATGGGCATGCTGCTACACAGACACCGTCACGTTTCAGATTCAGAGATCTATGAACACTGTAAACTGCATTCCATCGACTAGAACCATAACAGGAGGCAATCAAGTTGATAAGGCATCGATACGCGCTTACCATCTGATGAAGCAGGATCGTCGCTGCAAATCGTGGGTGGCAGCTCCCACTCCCAGGCATCGACGAAGCGGGAGTTCTGGAACTCGAGATCCTGGTGGTTGTTGCGGTCGACGAGCGCGAGGTTAGGCACCTTGCCCCGCGGCAGGCCGGCGGCGATGTACTTGTGGTGGGCTTAGATGTGGGCGAAGGGCACCTCGTACTCGAACGTCCAGGGATCCGCAGCCTTCGGGTCAACGAGCGCCGTCAGCATCCACATCGAGACGGCGGAGCACAGCGGATAAGAATGAGCGATTCAATCAATCAAATTAGGGGGGTAGGGTTCCTTACCGCAGGAGGTACGGACGGTGGCGCGAAGGGGGTGGGGGGGTGGCGGTGGTGGTGGCGCGGGGTAAAGGGGTCGGGGACCGGAGTGTTTAGGGTGGGTTTCGGCTCGCGCAAGACTCAGCTCGCCGGCTCGCTCGTAACCCGGGCACCGCGCAGGCTCACGGGACACACGCCGAGCGGAAAAAAAGTACCGGATGGTGATTGGACGATTGGATGGTCTGGATACAAAATAAGCTATTCTATGGCCGGCTGCAGATAAATAGAAGGTCTAGATATAAAATAAGCTACACAAAATAAGCTATATATATAATACCAGTACGGGGGAGAAACTGGGAACTCAGGATTTTTCAAATTTTTGGAGTTACGAATCTCGAGTGACTATTCACTACACTATTCAAATTCAACAAACACTATTCAAATTTGCGGCACTATAGAAATTTAGCTCACTGTTCAAAATAGGAATATGAATAGTGCCCGAGCACTCACCAGGGAGTGGGTGGAGCACCTCTGGATAAAAATGGTGGCACTATGCGCGCACTATTCTGGGCACTTTGGATTTATGGTGGGTGGATGGTGGATGCAGTATGCGCTCGATTAGTTAATGGTATGCGGATTCGTGCATGATTAATATGCGTGCAAGTCTCAGGATCTTTTGCAGGTTGGCGAGACCGAAAATTTCAGCCGGTCGTGCGACTATGCTTGTATCAGTCCTACTCGGTACTCACCGCATGCGTCGCTAGCTCGCTTCAGAACCAGGCCAGCCCGGTCTTCACCCTCACCGTCCCCGGCCACACTCGCACAAGACTCAGGCTCTACCGTCTCTCCAGGCAATTCCACCCGAAGTAGCGGCATAAAATGCTGGCAGTACCGGCTTCTTTGCCGAGTCCCACGCCCACGACACTCGGCAAAGTATAAAAGTTCGCTGAGTGTTGGGAAGATGGCACTCGGCAACATATAAATCTTCGCCGAGTGTCGAGAAGACGGCACTCGGCAACATATAAATCTTTGCCGAGTGTTCTTCCGTCTGACACTCGGCAACAACTCTATTACCGTGACGGTCCGTCAACACCTTTTTACCGAGTGTTTAGTTTTGCCGAGTGTTTTTAACACTCGGCAAAAGCTTTGCCGAGTGCTCGACGTTTGACACTCGGCAAAGATACTGTTTGCCGACTGAATATTCGTCGAGTCCTCTTCGCCGAGCGTTACACTCGGCAAACCCTTTGCCGAGTGTTTTTGGAGCTTTGCGGAGTGCTTGGGGCACTTGGCAAACTTACGGTTTCCTGTAGTGATAGCAGTCAAGCGCATACTCAGGTATATCAAACACACTATGACTTTGGGACTTAAAATTCATAAATCTATGAGCTCTTATAAGTGGTTTTTCTGATGTTGATTGGGCTGGTAGTGTGGATGACAGAAAGTCCATTGGTGGTTTTGCAATATTTTTTGGAAATAATCTTGTATCTTGGAGTGCTAGAAAGCAAGCAACGGTCTCTAGATCAAGTACTAAAGCTGAATACAAGTCGATGGCAAATGCAACGGCAGAAATAATATGGCTTGAATCCTTACTAGGCAAGCTTGGGTTAAAGATCGATCAAGCGCCTATTTTGTGGTTTGATAATTTGGGAGCAACGTACTTGTCAGCTAATCCAGTTTTTCATGCTAGAGCAAAACATATTGAAATCAATTTTCACTTTGTGCGTGAACGAGTTATAAATAAATAGCTTCAAGTTCGTTTCACACCTTCTCGAGATCAGTTGGCTGATGGTTTTACTAAAGCATTACCAGTTCGACTGATGGAGAATTTTGTGCCCAATCTAAATCATTAAGTGACAGAATCTTTAGATTGAGAGGGGGTGTTAGAGATGTAATATCACCTGTAAACCGAAACATAGAGTTGGCAAGAGTCCGGTTCCAATATAGATAGGATAGTTGATCGAGTTTATCTACAAGATGTATCTCTACACAATGGAACTAGATTCAAACCAACTAGGACTTGTAATCCATCTAGAATCGTTTGTAACTCCCCATCCTATGGCAAGCCAAGATAGGCAGCCATAGTTCCCTGAAAGAATCAGGAGAAACTAGGAAGCAAAACACCGAACAGATCGATCGATGAGCAGAATTTATTTAATTTCCACCAGGCACGCATGGTGGATTACAACACTCAACGCGGGCAGCAGCAATGCCATACAGGTACACCACGTTTTCCAGGTATCTTGCAGTAGGCATGATTGCTCACAACATGGTTCACCTCGCACACACCATGGCAATAATTGTCCGTACAGTCGCGCGGCTCCATAACTCGAAAGCAAGGTTCCGGATCCGGCCGTGGCTTACACCAGGGCCACAAGCCTGCACATGCAATAAGGCAACGCAATGCAATGTTATTAGCACTAAAGCAAGACTGGTTTGTCAAATAATTACTCATCATCTGAAAGTGTCCGAGAACAAGACAGTTCCTACATGCTTGGCAGGATGGAGAGTTGGTCGAAATGATCAGAAGAACCACGAATGAAGTAGCCATCAAGTAGTGCACAATCCTTCCCATGCTGATGGCGGTCTCTTGACCAAGAGAGCGCTTCTATCCTTTCCTTTAGCTTTTGGGAGGCAACAGAGGTGAGGATGGTATATCACTTGTGGGTTAGGACTAATCTGTTTCAGCATTTATAGGTGCTTTTACATATATAAAGAATACCTCACTAGGATATCAGAATGTACATATTTCCTATTAAATTATATATATACCTTTATCCATGCATCTCTATCTTTGTATATATATGTCTATATCTATATCTATATCTATATCTATTTCTTTATCTTTATCTTTGTATCTGTATGTATATCCATATCTACATCCATATCTATATCTATATCTTGATATTTGTATAGTATGTATAAGTATATGGTACCCACCCACTGATGAACGTCGAATCACAATCTGACGGCTACCAGCAGCAACAGGGCAATAATGCTTGTTAATGAATTGTCACGGTCTCACGGACATGTTTACAGGTCTAGCCGGCTACAACTGACACAGCCATAGCAGTCTTAAGTACAACACTAGGTTGTACTCAAGCCATCAAAGGGACAGGACACATGTACATGTATAATGTACTTTTCACGATGACAAAAGGTAAAGGTAACATACGGGTGGCTGATTTTTGACCCGGGACTAAAGGGGACGTCTTTAGTTCCGGTTGGTATTTGACCTGGGATTAAAGCTTCTTTAATCACGGACCAACTTTAAACCATGACAAAAGAGGGTGCATGGAAGGTCAGTTCTCTACTAGTGCCAGGCAATATCCTTTGGAATCGGTACCAATACTACCTCTAGTACCGGATCCAAATCTAACTGGTACTAAGGCTAGCGATGAGAGGTCAGTTTTCTAGTAGTGGTCATGCCACAATTAGTTTCATCCACTCTAAGGTATGATAAAACAAAACGTTTATGCAGAAGCAGGGATGGTGATGCCGGACGGGAAACCGACAAACACGTTTGAGAATCGGCGGAAACATTTTCCCTCAATCGAAAAAATGGGTCTCCACCCCTCCTGCCAAACTCTTTGGCTGTCACAGGTGGGTCCTGTGTGTGAGGGGTACGTATGTGTAAACTTAGGTGAAAATTATTTTCAATTCTTTCGCTCTTTACAGTATAGATAGATTAGGCATGGGAAGCAAAACAATATCCAGGATCCCATACTTTCGACGGGGTCCGTCCGTGCATTAAAAGGCCCCTGGCACCGAGTCCCTCATGGCAGAAAAACAGGACGGAATGAGGAAAACAAATGGAAGGAGTAATCAGATGATAAGCAGGTTATCTTCCTTGTTATTGTGCCATAACAAGGTGAAATAACCTTATCAAAAGAGAATGGACGGAGTAACTAGGAAGCAAAACACCGAACAGATCTGATGACAGATACTTGCTAACAGATCGATCGATGAGCAGAATTTATTTAATTTCCACCAGGCACGCATGGTGGATTACAACGCTCAACGCGGGCAGCAGCATTGCCATACAGCACGACGTTTTCCACGTTTAAATGTGCAGTAGGCACGATTGCTCACAACATGGTTCACCTCGCACACACCACGGCAATAATCGTCGCTCACAACATGCGTAACTTGGAAGCAAGGTTCCGTCCGTCGAAAACACCAGGGGCCCAAGCCTGCACATGCAATAAGGCAACGCAATGCAATGTTATTAGCACTAAAGCAAGACTGGTTTGTCAAATAATTACTTATCATCTGAAAGTAGGTAAGTATGTATGGGTTCTTACACGCTTGGCAGGATGGAGAGTTGGTCGAAATCATCACAAGAACCACGAATGAAGTAGCCATCAAGTAGTGCACAATCCTTCCCATGCTGATGGCGGTCTCTTGACCAAGAGAGCTCTTGTATCCTTTCCTTTAGCTTTTGGGAGGCAGCAGAGGTGAGGATGGTATATCACTTGTGGTTTAGGACTAATCTGTTTCAGCATTTATAGGTGCTTTTATATATATATAAACAACACCTCACTAGGATATCGGAATGTATATGTCTCCTATCAAATTATATATATACCTTTATCAATCTCTATCTTTGTATCTATTTGTCTGTATTTGTATCTATTTCTTCATCTTTGTATTTGTATGTATATCTATATCTATATCTACATCCATATCTTGTTATCTGTATAGTATGTATATCTATATGGTACCTACCTGTTGATGAACGTTGAATCATGATCTGACGGCTACCAGCAACAAGGCAATTATGCTTGTTAATGAATTGTCACGGACATGTTTACAGGTCTAGCCGGCTACAATTGACACAACCATAGGAGTCTAAGTACAACACTATGTTGTACTCAAACCATCAAAGGGACAGGACACATGTACATCTATAATGTACTTGTTGACGCTTTTTTGGGCCAACACATGAACGCACGCGATCATGCGACGCGTGGAGGGGCTCGCTGCAGCACCTCAACGCAGGCCGATCTGACAGGTTACAAGAACCAGTCTGACCAGTTGTCAGGCAAGCCGACGGTAGACCTTCGAACGCTCATCCAGGAAGGATCCTGTCAGGGCAGGCGCACGCAGGGTTGCTCTAGGATCGGCAGGCCACCTAGAGCGCCTTCAGACGTCGTCGAGATGAAGGAAGAATAGCAAGTAGTAGATTGGTAAAGCTAGGGCAAAAGAATAAAGGAAAAAGATACAAAATAGTAGATTGGTTTTTCTCGATTGGGTTGGATCTCCTCAATCAGCCGAATCCCTTCATATTTACAGGGAGGAAAGGTCTTACCCACACAGAAGTTGAAACCCTAAAACAAATTGTGCTAAATTACAACTCCTACTTGGATTACATAGATCCAGACAAATGGAAGGAGTAGTCAGATGATAAGCAGGTTATCTTCCTTGTTATTGTGCCAAGGTGAAATAACCTTATCAAAAGAGAATAGACCGAGTAACTAGGAAGCAAAACACCGAACAGATCTGATGACTTGCTAACAGATCAATCGATGAGCAGAATTTATTTAATTTCCACAAGGCACGCATGGTGGATTACAACACTCAACGCGGGCAGCAGCATTGCCATACAGTACCACGTGTTCCACGTTTAAATTTGCAGTAGGCACGATTGCTCACAACTTGGTTCACCTCGCACACACCATGGCAATAATTGTCCGACACATATGTCCTAACTCGGAAGCAAGGTTCCGGCCGTCGAAAACACCAGGGGCCGAAGCCTGCACATGCAATAAGGCAACGCAATGCAATGTTATTAGCACTAAAGCAAGACTGGTTTGTCAAATAATTACTCATCATCTGAAAGTGCCTGAGAACAAGACAGTGCAGTGCAGCCAGAAGTATGTAGGTATGTATGGGTTCCTACACGCTTGGCAGGACGGAGAGTTGGTCGAAATCATCAAAAGAACCACGAATGAAGTAGCCATCATGCAGTGCACAATCCTTCCCATGCTGATGGTGGTCTCTTGACCAAGAGAGCGCTTCTATCTTTTCCTTTAGCTTTTGGGAGGCAGCAGAGGTGAGATGGTATATCACTTGTGGGTCGGGATTAATCTGTTTCAGCATTCACTACTAGAGAACTGACTTTCGATCCTCCTCCTTAGTCCTAATTTAATTTAGGCCCGGGAGAAAAGGGGGTGCGCCACGGTAGGCTAGAATTTACTTCCGGTTGGTATTTGCAATCGGGACTAAAGGGGATCTTTTAGTCCCGGTTCAAAAATTAGCCACCCGTGGGGATCCTTTAGTCCGGGTTGAAAAATTCAGGCACACGTGGGGGACCCTTTAGTCCCGGTTGGTAAGATCAACCGGGACTAAAAGGTCACCCTTTACTCCCGGTTGGTATTACCACCCAGAACTAAAGCAACTGGGATAAAAGGGAGTCCTTTAGTTCCGATTGGAAACTCCAACCAGGATAAAAGGGTCCCCCACGGGTGGCTAAAAAAAGAATAAAGCCCTCGGACCTTTTTTATCCCGGTTGATGTTTCCAACCAGGATAAAAAGGGTCCCCCATGTGTGGTTGGGAAAGGACTAAATCCCTCGAACCTTTTTATCCCGGTTGGTATTACCTTTTAGTTTCCTTCTCATTACCTGGTTAATGAACATTTATGTATGCAATTACCACTGCATCCTAATAATAATTGAGTCTGATCTAAGCTGAGTTAATGTCCTCGATTTCTTGAGGAAATCACTGGCGGAGTACCAAGAGATTCAAGACATTCTACACTTGTAATAATTCTAGACCTTTATCTCAATGTAAAAGTTTGTTTCCTAAATTTTCACCTAACACTATATCATTCATTATTTTAATCCGTAGGGCATAGATACAGTTCCTAAAGAAACAACACCAAGGTGCATTAAAAGAAAAGGTTACATGGGACACAAACTTCCCAGTATGTAGGAAGTTTGCACATTTTGTACATTCTATATATATGACGAATATTTCATAACTTTTTCCCCACTGAAGAGCTTAAGATAGGAACAAGGGAATAATCAATGTGGGTACTACATCTATAAGAACATGCACAGTTTTCTGACACACAAGGCCAGGTTGATGCCGCAGGAAAAACAGGAATTACGTAAAGTAAAATTAATGCGGCACAACAGGAATTACGTAAAGTAAAATTATTAATAGTTAATTATTTCTAGCTCCTTATATTTAATTATCCGTGTACCATTATTCACATATTTTCAAATTACATATGCATAATATTCAAGACAAGATCTTGGAGAAGAAAAGAATAGACACAATATGCGAAAGTCTCGTAGGATTCCTGGTGGACGAGGTGATAAATCCACAAGGAGAATTTCATTACGGTAGATGAAATTAAGAAGCACCGAACAACACCTTGACGGGAAGACCTCAACGGGAAATCCTAGCTAGGAATTGTATATATAATATAAGAATTGTATATATATATATACTAAGAATTGTACATATAGTAATTAATTGTATATATACTAAGAATTGTGCATATAGTAATTGTATAAATACTAGTTTGATTCATTTAAATACTAGTTTGATTTTATTATTAAAAAACTCTCAACTACGTACTAAAGGTTAACTAAAGAGGTATGTGATGCATGACTACCGGGTGATCCTTGGAAAAACCAACCGGGACTAACTGGTGATCCTTTAGTCCCGGTTTGTAACACCAACTGGGACTAAAGGGGCCTATCCCGTGCCTGGCGTGGCAACCCCCTTAATCCTGGTTGGTTTTACAAACCGGGACTAAAAGGGGTCTTAAATCCGAGTTGATGGACCTAGGATAAAAGACTCCCCTTTTGTCTCAACTTATTAATCTTGGATGGTATTTTGGGAGATATCCACCCTATCAACCGGGACTAATACCGAGTTAGTGAAAATGTTTATGTGGAAGCAGGGGCGGTGATGCCGGGTAGGAAACCGCTAGACGTGGTGATGAAAACTTTTTGGAATCAGCAGAAACATTTTCCCTCGATCCAAAAAAATAGGTCTCCACCCCTCCTGTCAAACACTTTGGCTGTCACAGGTGGGCCCTGTGTGTGAGGGGTAAGTATGTGTAAGCTTAGGTGAAAATTGCTTTCAATTATTCTTTCGCTCTTTATAGTATAAATAGATTAGGCAAGGGAAGCAAAAAAAAATGTCCAGGATCCAATACTTTCGATGGGTCCGTCCGTGCATTAAAAGGCCCGCGGCACCGAGTCCCTCATGGCAGAAAAACAGGACGGAAGGAGGAAAACAAATGGAAGGAGTAATCAGATGATAAGCGGGTTATCTTCCTTGCTATTGTGCCAAGGTGAAATAACCTTATCAAAAGAGAACGGAGGGAGTAACTAGGAAGCAAACACTACGGGAAACCTTAAATTCGCCGAGTGTTTTCTTTTTGCCGAGTGTTTTTTTTCGGACACTCGGCAAATAAGCTCTTTGCCGAGTGCCACTCCAAAAACACTCGGCAAAAAAAAACACTCGGCAAATAGGGGCTTTGCCGAGTGTCAAATGAAAAACACTCGGCAAACGTTTCGCCGAGGGTTTTCTGGCCTTCGCCGAGTGCCCCAGGCACTCGGCGAACTTTCTGTTTCCCGTAGTGAAAACACCCGAACATATCTGATGACAGATACTTGCTAACAGATCGATCGATGCGCAGGATTTATTTAATTTCCACCAGGCAGGCATGGTGGATTACAACGCTCAACGCGATGGTGGGCAGCAGCATAGCCATACAGGTACACCACGTTTTCCAGGTTTCTTGCAGTCAACGAGGTGGTGGGCAGCAGCAAAACCGTCTATGACTACCTTTTTTAGGTTTCTCGCAGTAGGCACGATTAGTCTTATATCCGTTCAACTCACAAACATGTGGGCAGATCTCATCCGTACAGTAGTCGTTATTCGTAGGCTTGAAGCAATGTACCGGCCGACACCAAGAGCCGATGCCTACACAGGCAATGCAACGCAGTTAGCACTAAAGCAAGACTGTTTGATCAAAGAATAACTCATCATCTGAAAATGTTAGAAAGTAAGAAAGTGCAGAGGAGCTAAAAGTAGGAAGGTAGGGTGTCTACACGCTTGACAGGATGGAGAGTTATGAGAGATCATCACAAGAAACACGAATGAAGTAGCCATCAAGTAGTGCACAATCCCTCCCATGCTGATGGCGGTCTCTTGACCAAGAGAGCGCTTCTATCCTTTCCTTTAGCTTTTGGGAGGCAGCAGAGGTGAGAATGGTATATCACTTGTGAGTTGGGACTAATTTGTTTCGGTATTTATAGGTGCTTTTATATATAGAAAGAACACCTCATCAGGGTCGGAATGGTGTGTCCTATCAAATTATGTATATCTATATCTATTTCTTTATCTTTGTATCTGCATGTATATGTATATCTATATCTACATCCATATCTATGTCTATATATTGGCATATGTATATAGTATGTATATCTATATGGTACCCACCCGCTGATGAACGTCGAATCACGATCTGACAGCTACATGCAGCAATAGGGCAATAATGCTTGTTAGTGAATTGTCACGGACATGTTTACAGGTCTAGCTGGCTACAACTGACACAGCAATAGGAGTCTAAGTACAACACTAGGTTGTACTTAAACCATCAAAAGGACAGGACTACACATGTACATGTATAATGTACTTTTCATGGCGACAAAAGGTAAAGGTAACACATGCACGTATATATATGAGGAACACTTGTTTCATTAATCTTAACTTTCTACAAAATAAAGGAATGTATTTGTCAAACTTTTTACAAAATACAAGAATAGATTTGTCACGACAGCTTTGTATCCTTCTATCTTCTACAGTCAATGTTTAAGGAGAGGTCTGATTCATAAAGATTAATTGTGTAGTCCGTTAATTCCTGAGGCATGTCTCGCACGTCCGGTTAATTATAAATCTGCAGGATAAGCTTGTAGCTAGATTACCTCCGATTAAGCTGCACTTTTATGTATATATGTTGTCCTTGTACCACTAGCAGATGTTCTTGAATTCCTTGCGGAGGTGCTACACATTATTGGCCGACTTGATGCGAACATACATCGCTGATCCTCATCATCGTCACACACAAACTCAATGAATGCAAGTGAATGTTACGTTGGTGCTGTGATAAAAAATAGCTTATTGTTTTCTAACTCTTACAACATGCACCTGACCCTGAAGATCACTTGCCAACAGATCCCACGCTAGAAACGCTGCCACCTTTCGCCATGGCGTGCCTCGCCGGAGCGCCACCGTGCTCTAGCCGCTTCCTGTGCTGTCTGTACACCCGATCCTCACGAGAACTACGAATGAAGTAGCCATCAAGTAGTGCACAAGGAATCCTTGCCATGTAAAGAACCGAGTCAGGTAAAGAAGAAAGTATACGAATGAGGAAACTTAGACTCTTGTCTCTTGGGCTGCCCTGCCCTGCCCTGTATTTGGAACTGCAATGGGGGGGAGGGAAAGTAGACCAGTTAGGGATTTGGGGCCTGCGTCGATGCATACATGAAATGGAGGAGAGGTAGGCCACAACATCCATGATACATCGGCAGGCGAAAGCCGACGGTAGCCATTTCTTGCCATAAGTCGAGCAGCCATTTGCGGAGCAGTCAATACATGGGACAGGCTAGGTGCACTGGTGGGAAAGTAGAGCAGTTAGGGATTTGGGGGCTCGCGTCGATGAGGGAACCCATAAGTGCTGGTAGGTCCTGCTATACCCATAAGCCGGCACCTCAATGGGAGCAGGTCCATTGAAACCCGCAACAGTAAGGTTTTGGGTCTAACTCAATCCAAAAGACTAGCATGCAAATGAAAAATTAATTAATTAGACAATTCAGCCGGTACTCCTCTCGGATTTGACGAATTCATAAACTGGAGCTGCTTCAGTGGACAGATTACGATGCTTGGTGGCTACTCCTTTGAAAACATACAGAGCATACTATACACATCTTCTTCACATCAATAGCCAATTTACAATTATCCTTTGGAGGAGAATCGGCTTTCAAAAAAACATGGTACATCGTATTGAATCACCTTTTTTACAGTACGATCGAAGCGAAACGCAGGACATACGGACAGATGCTTTGGTAACAACAGATTGAGATGAGCAGATTTTATTTAATTTGCACCAGGCATGCTGGATGCAGAATTGTTACACCAGTCAAATCTATGGTGGGCAGCAGCACAAATATTCCTGCGGCTTCTGATATATTTTAGGTTTTTTGCAGTAGGCATTATAGGTCTTGTGTCCTCGTAACTGACAATCATATAAGCAGCTATCGTCAGCTGTACAGTGGTTCTTCAGAGCCTTGAAGCAAGGTCACAAGCCTACACATGCAAATGCAGCACAATGCAATGTTAACACTAAAGCAAGACTGGTTGATCATCATAACTCATCTATGAAAATGTCTAAAACTAAACCAGTGCAAAGAAGCTCAAATAAAGTAGGAAGGTAGGGGTGCCTACAGGCTTGCCAGGATGGAGGGTTGGAAGAAATCATCACAAGAATCACGAACGAAGTAGCCATCAAGCAGTGCACAATACTTGCCATGCCCCTGGTCTTGACGAGAATCCTGTCCTTTTTGTTTTTTGCAAGGCAGAAGAGGCGATGTGTCTACTCTGTTCCATCGTTTGTAGGTACTTTTATAGAGGAACATCTCGTTAGGAATTATAATGTATTGATATATCGAGTCTTGGATACCTCTTAGCGTGTATCAAATAAAACATATGTCAGAAAATCTAGTTCACAGGGTCCTTATTTTCTCTATATCTAAATGCCTATATCACTATATCTACACACTACTAGGGAATATGCCATCAATATCGATTGGGAACCCCTTTAGTACCGGTTTCGCAACCGGTATTGGTAGTTCAGTACCCACCCCCTCCCAGCCCCGCTGCCCTCCGCTCCTCCGCCCGCCGCTCTCCGCCCCCTATCCCGGCACCCTCCACCCCACCGCCGCTCCCGCCGCCACCGCTCCTCACTGCCGGTGAGGGGTGAGCGGAGGGGGAGGGGGGAGGGGAGGCAGAGGAGGAGAGGGGTGAGAGAGAGATGAGAGAGAGAGAGAGAGAGGAGGGGGAAATGGCCTTCGGGATAAGGTGGCCGGGTGGGGAGAGACGGGATAAGATGGCGGACGAGAGTTTTAGTACCGGTTGGGCGCCTCCACCGGTACTAAAGGGGGTCAGGGGGCACTATGGGAACTATAAGTTAGGCCTGGTACTAATGCTCACATTAATACCAGGCCAAAATGCAGTCGATACTGAGCCTCGGGACGAATGCTCAGTTTTTCTGATATCTGAGTTCTTCAATGTGTCCTATGTTATACCAGAGTTTTGATATCCAAATTCAATAGTAAATGTGTCAAATTATAGGTCTCACGTAGTGATCTGTATCTATATCTATATCTATAACTATACGTATATCTATACTGTTAAATTATATATAGGGACGCACGCATGTTTAATAATAGGACACATTTATTATGTGAGAACTAGAGTTTGGATATCAAAATATAGGACGCATTGAATTTGGATATCAAAACATAGTGATCTGTATCTATATCAAAGTTATGATATCCAAATTCAGAATCTAGTTCTCGCATAGTGATCTATATCTATATGTGTCTATTAAATTATATATCGGGAGGCACGCATGTTTGAGGAGATGGCTAACTCATGGAAATTGCATAACTTTGCTGATTTGAAAAGAATCGGCACTCATACACTGCTACAAAACAGGTTATCACCGTCGGCCATAAACCTTGCATCACCGCCGGTTTAGGGGTCTAGCGGATTTAGGTTGGCATTGATAGGAATGCCTATCACTGCCGGACCTTGAACCGGCATTGAAGCCGAATTAAAAAAAAAAAGGGTGCACCCAGTGCGAAAAGCTCACACACAAGGTGGGATCTGGGGAAAGAAATTTCTAGATAGCCTTACCGTTGCAAAATTCTTTTGAAATTCTGCAAAGAGGTTGGTTTGAACCCAGGACCTCCGGACTGAGTACCACTGCTCCATGTCCGCCCTTCTTGAAGCTGAATTTAAAAAAAAATCACCCGACCGTGAGGCAGCGCACTTGGAAGGTCGCTAGATCTGGATGCCCCGCTTGCCGAGCTGCCGCGTCGCCGCACTCATCAGATCTAAGAAGAGGGGATGAGGCAGTGCACCGGGGAGGGGGGTTGAGCCCACGCCACCACGCTTGTCGCCACCGTGCCACCACACTCACCGACCGACGCTCCTCCAAGCCCCAACCTTCTTGCCCCACCGCTCCTCATCTCGCCACTGCTCCTCACTACCAATGATGGGCGAGCGGAGGGAGAGGGGGATCCACCGCTGAAACTCGAAGAGAAGAGATTTTGAGAGATAGAGAGAGATTGAGAGAGATAGAGAGAGAGGGGGGCGAAGAGAGGGGTATGTGTGAGAGTCAGAGAGAGGTGCGTGAGAGAGTCAGAGAGAAGTGGAGAACTTGCCTTTCGGTCCGACATGAGGCAGACATTTAACGTCATTCGGTTTGTTTTTCAGGTCTGCGCTATACTACCACCGTCAGTGCGTGTTAAAGTCCGGTAGTAATAGCATCATCGCTAGGTTACAACACCAACCGGCGGTGAAACTCGTTTTCACCGTTGTTTATCTAAATTAGATGGGGCTGTGGACCATTTAAACCGGCGGCGGTGATGCTACATCACCATTGGTTTTAGTTAAACCGGTGGTGACAGCCCGCTGGTGATGACTATCTCTGTAGCAGTGATATAGCCTAAGAGGTGGAGGATTGGGGTGAATTACGTAATATTCAAATCTTAACCTACGGCTACTTCCCATAAAAATGAACTGGATCATATTATAAAGATATGAATTTAAAGTCGATCTAGAGTTAAACTCCCCACCCACAAAGAGTTTTGCAACTTAGAACTAATAAAAAAATAGAGACATTAAAGTTGCAGGTATGAAACTTATTAGAGTAGGTAAGGGATCGGCATGGTAATTTATCCCTGTACTACTACTGGAGTTTTGATATCTCAAGTCTCGGATATCTCTTGGACCCAAATAATAAATGTCACAATTTAGCTCACATGATTTTTTGTATATACTCTATACCTATGTCTATACTTTTATATATCTATATCTATTATATTATATTGTATACTAGCAAATATTCCTGTGCATTGCTACAGGTAGTCCGTATAATCTTATGTATTATTAAAGTAAGTAACATTTATGTCTTAATTTTTTTTGTTTTAGTCTACCTTCTATCATTGACAGGTGGGTCCAACCTGATGAGCCGAGCAGCAAATGAATATTTACATGTGACAAATGAGTATTATCAGTTGGCCATGGACAGGGACGGGCCATGGAGCAGCAATGTTTTTCTTTTCTTCCGTCATAGAGGTAAATTTCGTTGGGCAACAAATGGGATTCGGTCGTGCGGATCACTACTAAAAAAACACTCACTCTTATCGGCACAGTGCGGCCGGGCATAAGTGAGCCAGAAGTCATTCGAACCGGGTCGTAAACAAAGCACATGCATGGGTACCTACTCGCTGCATCAGGGCCGTGCACGACGGAGACGAGCATCTCAAGCACGAGCAGCGGCAGCTGGTTCTGCAGCTTGGCATTCCGGCTGAAGATGGGGGTCGTCCCATTCAGCGGCAGCGCTCCTCATACAGTCATACACCTTGTCCAGCTAGCCGCGCCACATGCGCGTTGAGGGCCACAGAAAGGGCGTCGAGGTCACTGCACGACAAGATCGCGTCCGTAAAGGACACATCTCAGTCCGAACGACGAGGACGCTGGGCGTGAAGGGGATCATGGCGTGGTCGCGTGGGTGCGGCCGCGAGGCCGGCGACGAGCTCCGGGGCGGTGGGTCCACGGGGCCGGCGACGAGCTCCGGCACAGAATACTCAGATTTGGACAGGCGAGGGCAGTCCGAGTTCTATCTCCGAAGGCAAGGGATGAAGGGAAGCTCGCTCTCCGTCAATGGCGTCTACGGGGGAAGGGCGGCGCTCCTGAGCGGGGCTCGGCCTCTCTCCGGCTCCATTCAGCTGCGGGGCGGCGGCACGAGCGCAAGCTCTGCGCACGGAAGACAAGGGAGGCCAAGCACGATACCGATGCGGTCGAGAGCGGCGTCCGAGCGCAGTTAGCGCCATCAAGTGCGGCGGCGAGCGAGAGCGCTTCGTCGTCACGGCCACGGGTAGGAGGAAAAAAAGGAGGGAGCGGCTCCAGCGAGAGGTTGATGAGCAGCCTCCGATCCCGCGGCCTGATGCGCGCCGCGGGCGCGTGGTAGCCGACAAGGGCGGCGGCGGCCGACACGAGATGATGCGGAAGATCTTCCGCGCCACGCTGGCATGCCACGTCAGCATTGGGACTGAGCTGGCATATTAGGCCAGGCTCAGTGGAAGTTTCATGGAGGTTTCATAGGCATTAAATTTCATGTCACATCAGCAATTTTGCTGATTTGGCAAGGCCTGATCAAGATCCGACAGCATAAAAAAACAAGGTGATGTGGCTCATCCTCATGTATTGTCCGCAGGTTTCATCACTTGAGGAAGATTGAAACATATTGACGATTCAGCTAGTACTCCTCTCGGTTTCGACGAACTCGATCAAATCATAAGTATGCAGCTAGAACTCCTCTCGGTTTGGAGCTGCTTCCATGGACGGACGACTATGATGCTTCGAGGCTACCCACTAGATGATGTACTTACAGGCCATAATATACATCATCTTCACGTTAATTTGGAGGGAGAACCGGCATTTAAAAGAGACGGTACAGCGCATCGAATCGGAATCACTTTTTTTATAAAAAAAAAGTTTGCACGAGGCAGTCAAATTTATGGTGGGCAGCAGCACAAATACACCTTCGGGTTATCAGATCTTTTAGGTGGTTTGCAGTAGGCGTTATAGGTCGTGTGTCCTTTTAACTGACATGTATATGCGCAGTTCGGGCCACTTGTACAGTAGTTATTCGCAGGCTGGAAGCAAGGTGGCCGTGGGCGACACCAAGGGCCGGGGGGGAAACCTGCACATGATATGCAAATGCAACGCAATGCAATGTTAGCACTACTAAAGCAAAGACTGCTGGTTGATCAAATCGTAACTCATCTATGAAAAAAATGTCTAAAACTAAGCCAGTGCAGCGAGAGCACGCAGCTCAAATAGAGTAGAGAGGTATGTAGGGGTGCCTACAGGCTTGGCAGGATGGAGAGTTGGAAGAAATCATCACAAGAGCCACGAACGAGACCGCCATCAGGTAGTGCACAATCCTCGCCATGCCTCTTGCTCTTGACGAGAATCCTTTTCCTTCTATTCTTGCGAGGAAGAAGGTGAGGATCGGTATATTGCTTGTGTCTAATCTGTTCCAGCGTTTGTAGGTGCTTTTATAGAGGAACATCTGATTAGGAATTATAATGTAATGATATATTGAGTCTCTCGGGTATCTCTTAGCTTGTATCCAAATAAAAAATATGTTAGGAAATCTAGTTGGCAGGGTCTTTATTTCCTGTGTATCTAAATATCTATATTGCTATATCTATAACAGAGCTTTTCGATGTGTCTTATATTATATCAGAGTTTTAATATCCCAGGTCAATAATAAATCTGTTAGAATCTATTTCACATGGTAATCTGTGCTCTATATCCATATCTATATCTATATATCTAATATATTATATTATATACTAGGAGGCACGCATGCATGTTTAAGGAGATGGCTAACTCATAAAAGTTGCGTAACTTGCTGATTTGAAAGGAATCGGCACTCGTACAGCCTAAGAGGTGGAGAACCGGGGGTGAATAAGATAATATTGAAATCTTTTAACACCACAACGCGCACGCCGTGCAGACAACCTAGGTCCTCAACCGGAAATCATCTTGGACTCAAATGCGGTGCATGATTTGCTTAAACTCCTCGTAGCTCAGACGGCCGTCGCCATCCGTGTCCGCTACCCGCATCATCTCCTTCACTTCATCGCCACTCAGATTACTTCCAAGGTTGTACATGATCTCGGCATGGTGATTTAATTATCCCATGGTGTCATCTTGCTAGTGTTGCTTCCTTGGAATGTCCCAAGCCCATGTCCATATGTGTCAGGCTTATACGAAAAGCCTCTATTTGTGTGCAGCCCAGCTACAAGTTTTAGAAGAAGAAAAAAAGTGTCAGCGAAAAGACCAGAACCTGAGATCCGATATCACAATTAACCTCCTTTCCTGGGATTTGAAATTGATGTTTTCTACTGTACCACACAAGTTATATTTTTAGTAACGGGAAAATGCCTATTCCTTTTGAATCCTTAATGGTAACGAGCCTTCCTCGTACCTAAGACGGGGCCTACCCTAGCTAGATGAGGGCTTATTTGTTGCTTTTGTTGATGACAGGCTTCATATGGTCGTTATGTATCCCCATTACCTATCCCACCCATTTTTTCAGGTAGTGCCACACTGCCACGATCTTGAACAAATGTCTTTCAAATATATTTTTATCCAAAGACTTTTTCGATAAAACTGGCTATCTGCCAGAGATTGCGTGTGGTCTCTTCAGGATAAGGATTTGCATTTTGCAAGCCCGCGCTCGTTATCTTCACCCTTAATTGCTATTCCACATGCCTTGTGTAGTCATTGCACTGCTTCAATCTTAAACAGGTTCTGTAGGCAATCATGCTTAAAATATCTGCTCGGTTTGCTTGCCGATACTAGTGAATGTGATAACCGTGCAATACTTTGAGTGAAAATTAAAACAAAAGACAACCGTGCACTTGCCTCATTCATGCATATTATATTGTTCATGTAACTAGCAAGCGTCAACATGTGCTACCTTAACTTTCCTAGACTAGACAATTCAGCCGGTACTCCTCTCGAATTTGACGAATTCATAAACTGGTTTGGAGCTGCTTCAATGGACGGATTACGATGCTTGGAGGCTACCACTTTGAGGACATACAAAGCATACTATGCTTGGAGTACTTTCAAATTGGTTTTTACTCAAGTTATTCTTAGAGTAAAGGATTGGAAATCTCCAATGTCTTCATTGCTAGAGCAGACTGTGTAACCTTTTTTATTTTCTTTGTTTCTTAAACTTTGGTAACTTTTCTTTCCATCCAATTAATATATAATCAGTAGGGGATCTATCCCCTCCTATTTCGTCAAAAAAATATCCAATTTACAATTATCCTTTGGAGGAGAATCGGCTTTTGAAAAAAGATGGTACAGCGTATCGAATCACCTTTTGCAGTAGTAAGGGAAACACAGGACATGCAGACAGACACTTGGTATCGATGAGCAGATTTTTTTTTTTTTTGCACCAGACATGCTGGATGCATGAATTGTTACACCAGTCAAATCGGATCTGGTGGGCAGCAGCACATATACGGCTTCTTAGTATTTTTAGGCCGTTCTTTGCAGTAGGCGACCGAAGTTTTATATCCCTCGTGCCGACAAACAAATTTGCAGTGGTAAAAATTACAGTTGTTCTCCGTAACGTTGAAGCACTTTGGCCAACACGTGCGGAACAAGCCTACACGTGCAATGAAATGTCAGCACTATAGTAAGACTGGTTGGTTAAATAACAACTCGTCATATAAAAATGGCTGTGCAGATCCAGCAGCTCAAAGTAGGAAGGTAGGCGTGCCTACAGGCTTGGCAGGCTTGGCAAGCGCCCGCGCGGAAATGGGCCGCTGCTGGGGACTGGCCGGTTGGGCCGCTGTGGCGGAGCTGGCCAGGCCGAAAGAAGTGCGGGCCGAAAAGGAAAAACTAGTTGGCCGCAAAGGAAACTAGTCGGAAGGAAGAAAGAGAAAAGAGGGAAAAGAAAAGGTTGCAAAGGAAAACCAAACAAATAAATTTAAATGAAAATTTGAATTAAAACAACCAAAAACAATGCACTAGCATGAATGCAACAATGAATTTGTATGAATCATTAATTTATTTTGAAAAGGATTCAATTGCCTAAGAGAATTCTAACAGATTTTATTAATTGCAAAAATTCGAAAATTAGGTGTTACAACAGTTATCCTTTGGAGGAGAATCGGCTTTTAAAAAAAATGTTACAGCGTATTGAATCACTTTTTTTGCGGTAGGAAGCGAAACACATGACATGAGTACAATTCCAGTGCTCCAGCCCCTTGAGGTACTCCCGTACTCCATGTGAAAAAAAATCGATCAAAACTTGCATGAAAAATTCAACTGAAAATATGGATGGGTACATTATGCACTAATACATGTTCATGCAAAATTTAGGATTGAACAAAAATCTGTGCAAGGAGAGAAAAAAAAGACAAATCATTGTGCGGGTCGTTGATTCACATAAACAGTGAATCTGACCCAATTACATGTTGATTTTGTCTCTTTTTTTTGTTTCTCCTTGCATAGATTTTTTTTCAATCCCAAATTTTGTATGAACATGCATTAGTGCATCGTCATGTATCCGTTCATACTTTTGGTTGAATTTTTCAGGCCGTTTTGATAGCTAGATTTTTTTTCATGTGGAGTACGGGAGTACGTCAAGGAGCTGGAGCACCAGAATTGTTCTCGACTGGACATATAGACAGACGCTTTGGTCACAACAGAATTGATGAGCAGAATTTTATTAATTTGCACCAGACATGCTGGATGCATGAATTGTTTCACCAGTCAAATCTTTGCTGGGCAGCAGCACAAATATACCTGTGGCTTCTTAGTATTTCTAGGTTTTTTGCAGTAGGCGTGCAAAGTATTGAATCCCTCAAACCGACAAACATATGCACAGATGAGATCCGTACAGTCTCTATCCAAAACCTTGAAGCAAGGTGGCCGACACCAAGGGAAGAAGCCTACACACGCAATGCAATGTTAGCACTATAGTAAGACTGGTTGGTTATATAACAAACTCATCATCTGAAAATGTATAAAAATGGCAGTGCAGATCTAGCAGCTCAAAGTAGGAAGGTAGGTGTGCCTACAGGCTTGGCAGGATGAAGAGTTGAATGAAATCATCACAAGAACCACGAAGGAAGTAGGCATCAAGTAGTGCACGATCCTTGCCATGCCGCTGGTCTTGACGAGAGAATGCTTCTATATATCCTTTCCTTTAGTTTTTGCTAGGCAAAATAGGTGATATCTCAAGTCTAATCTGTCCCAGCAGCATTTGCAGGTGACTTTATAGAGGAACGGAATTAATGTACTCATTGATATCTTGATATCTCTTTTAGCTTGTACCCAAATAAAAAATAGGTCAGAAAATCTAGTTCACAAGGTCTTTATTTTCTCTATATAGATATAGTCATATAGATATAGATATATCGCTATATCTATCAAACTCTTCAATGTGTCCTATGTTATATAGTTTTCATATCCCAAAACGTGGAAAACTCTTGACCCAAATAAGAAATATGTCGGAATCTAGTTCACATGGTCATATGTACTATATATCTATATCTATATTTCTATATATATCTTTTATATTATATACTGGGAACACTAAGTTTCAAGCAAGCATGTTTTAGGAGAGGGCTAACTCATAGAGATTGCATAACCTGCAGATTTTCGGAGCATGTTGTGCGTGTCCAGTTCAAAAGAAATCGGTGTTTGTATAGCCCTAATATATGGAGGACTCGACGCAAATAAGGCATTTTTCAAATCTTAACCTATTGCTTCCACTACTTTACATATAAATGAACTAGATCATGCCTAAATAGGTTGATCTAGAGTCAAACACCTCAGCCGCATAGATTTTGCAACCTATAGCCAATCCTATAAAAAACTAATCTAAGAACTAGAGGCACAAAAATTGCAAGTATGAAACGTAAAGGAATGGGTAAGGGAATGCAAACTCTCAGGATGATAATTTATCCCATAGTGTTGGTAGGTAAATGCCTGCCTCAAATCCATGTCGGATTTACACCAATAATGATATGCTAGCTCCTAATAACAATTAAGCCATTGGGCTCATCACTAAGTATGTGCTTGGACGCAAGGACAAAGTGAGATGGCCTGGATCCATCCTACTTTTTAATGTATTTGGTTTGGGGGCAACCTGGATAGTAAGGAATATATTCCCCTCAGATCTGGAATGTCCCCGTCCCCAAAATTGATGTACGGACCCATCCCATATCCGAGAGCAGCCGCAAGAGCTGGGCGACTACTGACACCATGGCCACCTTAGTTTGCACGACCAGCAGCAATGGGTGAGTCATGGGACCAGCGATACCATGGCTAAGTTGGGCAAGCATGGATCTCGAAGCTGCACAGGAGCTCGAATTGGGATAGTAGGGCCTTGAATTGGTGCGATCGGGGCTCAATTTGGCTGATTGTACAGCAGGACTGGCCTGAGCTTACTGTGCTTGAATCCGCTACTCTTGTTCTTGGCACAGGTAGGGGTGGTAAAGGGTTCTCTAATTTAGCCTAGCAAATTTAAAGATCGGGCTTAATAAGAACCGTGCTGAAATACTATATGATTTTTGAGCTAAAGATATATAGGATTGCGTTGAATTGTGAAGGAGGTACAAGGGCCATGATCCATTACCATCCCAATGCACGGGTGGATGGCGTGCAATGTATGAAGTCGAGGGGCAGCGTCGACATGCGGTGAGCCTTAGAGCGAGCCTCTCCGACGTCGAAAATTGTAGTCGTCCAGCACACGATGACGAAAGAGGTGCGGATGGCTCCAAATTGTTATGCTGAGATGTGACCCACCCCAGCGCTGCCTCTGATGTAGCATATCTCCAAACACCCTTACGGCCGCTACCACAATGCAACACAACCAGAAAAAAAATCATTGAAATCAATATGAAATCATTGATGACATCAATATGAAATTATATCTTAAAATTTTATAGAAGTCATAATTTCTAAACCTAAACCGAGCATTTAAAATAAATGTTGGCAACAATTTTGTTGCGTTCCCTGCAATAAGATCTTCGCCCTGCTATTAGTGAAAATAAAATGAAGACAAAAAAAATAAAGGTAGCACATAGGAGCACACATGCACATATACAAAGGAACATATATTTCATTCATCTTGATTTTTTTAATAAAAACACGAATACATTTGTGGTGACATATTTGTCTTCT
This sequence comes from Setaria italica, assembly GCF_000263155.2. NCBI lineage: Eukaryota > Viridiplantae > Streptophyta > Magnoliopsida > Poales > Poaceae > Setaria > Setaria italica. The sequence continues at coordinate 37,647,210 of NC_028457.1, read as the reverse complement.
GCACGCCTATCCTCAAGGAGAGGTCTAACTCACATAAAAATTATGCAACTCACATAAAGGACATGGTAGCCAAGTTTGATGGACGTTATGGGGTTGAAACTTCTCTCTCATTTAATAAAACTTCTTCCTTCTTTCTTCATAATGATCTTGGCAAGTCAGTAAAATTGCTGATGTGGTATAGTATGATATAAAGTTCATGAAAATCTAATGCCTTACGAAACTCGTATAAAAACTCTCGTTGAGACTAGTCTAACCTAAAGTTACCGAATCCACCGCTTTTTACGGCTGTTTTTGTTTTCCAGGACACACAGCACATCACCCCTGTTTTCTCATTTGCACTTGCTTTCAAGCCGCATGCCAATCGGCCAACCCGAGTGAGACACTGACAACCATGCCCCACCAGTGGAGGAACTTGGAGAGGCCCACTTGTCATTAGCACAGAGCTGCACGCCGTGGGGTCCTGGTCGGTGCGCGTGTGGTTTCTCAGGCTAGGGCCATATTTAGACCTTGTTTACTTCACCCCCAACTCCCAACTTTGGCACTATGAAAAAGAAGATTCCCCATCACATCAAACTTACGGTACATGCATGGAGTACTAAATGTAGATGAAATTAAAAATTAATTGCATAGTTTTGTTATACTTTGCGAGACGAATCTTTTGAGCCTAATTAGTCAATATTTGGACAATAATTCACAAATACAAACGAAACACTACAGTGTGCTACAGTGCTTTGGCACCTCCCAATTTGGCCAACTAAATAAGGCCTTCCTTCAAAACTCCCAACTTAGACACTATGCAAAAAGAAGATTCCCCATCACATCAAACTTGCGGTACATGCATGGAGTACTAAATGTAGACGAAATCAAAAACTAATTGCACAGTTTTGTTGTACTTTGCGAGATGAATTTTTTGAGCCTAATTAGTCAATATTTGGATAATAATTTACAAATACAAACAAAATGTTACAGTGTCCTACAGTGCTATAACAGTAATTTGCACCTCCAAACTTTGGGCAACTAAGGCCTAGCTAACCACCAGTCCACCGCCTGCTTCTTCCCACGTGCAAGCTTGCGTTAGGCCTCAGGCTGATGCGTCAGGATCCAAGAGGATCTGTGTCGGCACAGTTGGTGCATAGTACTGCACTATCTCTGACTCCGCAACCACTTTTGCCTTGGCTCCGAATCTTGTTTCCCCAATCGATCTTTCCAACCAAACACCGTACCCTTTCCTCTCTCAGCTACCTGCGTCAGCTTAGCAAAGCACGAGCTCTTCAATTTTTTCCCGCAAAGCACATGACTTGTTAAAATGGTAAGGATCAGAATAGAGGACAGCAGACATATGCAATACAATTTGTCCAAAACATAATGAACGGGTTCCAAAACTAATGTTCCCTCTGTAGTTCAAAGGGAGCACGTTGCAAGGGATGCGTGTAGACGAGCATAACCTATAGACACTAGCCAATTTCAGCACATGCCATCTTTGTTTTCCAATCAAATTAGCAATTGGCAGGATCCCAAGCTACTCCGATCCGTTCCAAATTGTAGGTCATTTTAGTCTTTTTAGATTTATAGATATTATTATGCATCTTGATATAGTGTATGTCTAGATGTATAATAATATTTAATATAGAAAAATCAAAACGACCTACAATTTGGAACGAATCATCGACGGCCGCAACACCGCAGGACACTACAACATATTTACATTTTTCCAAGTGTTTTTTCCCCTCAAATGGCTAATAGTTATTGCTCTTGTTACTATACTTTCTCGAGTGGCTACTAAGGTTTGCCAAGTTTATTTTGGACAACTGGAGAAAACAAATTAAAAATGAAATAACAATCCATAACCAACATTTGCCAACAGAAAATAAAACCGGCGACCACTTACTAAATAATCCTCAAGAGTAGTATTATTAGAGAACTCACCTTCCATACGTCCCCTTTTGTCCCGGTTTAAAGTTGATCTAGGATAAAAGGTTCACGAACTGGGGCTAAAGCTCGATCACTGGTGGGGGGCTCGGCTCATCAACAGGGATCTTTTATCCTCGTTGCAAAGGCTAGTGGGAAAAAAAAAGGCTCTGAGAGGCCTTTTATCCCGGTTTGAAACACCAACCGGGATAAAAGACCCCCCCAAAAGAGTCAAGGACCTTTTATCCCGGTTTGTAATACCAACCGGGATCAAAGGGGGTCTTTTATCCCGGTTGGTGTTTCCAACCGGGATAAAAGGATCCCCCACAGATGGCTAAAAAAAGATTAAATCCCTCGAACCCTTTTATCCCGGTTTGTAATATCAACGGGATAAAAGGGGATCTTTTATCTCGGTTGGTGTTTCCAACCGGGATAAAAAGGTCCCCATGAGTTAATACAAAATGATTGCATCCCCTATATAGTTAATACAAAAGACCCTCCTTTTTGTCTCGATTGATTTATCCCGGATGGATTTTCGGGAGATTTGCTCCCTACTAATCGGGACTAAAGACGAATTTTCTACCAGTGTAGCTTAATTAGACTAAAAAACACACTTGGACATTTGAAAACTTGTAAACAAGACCGATAACCATTGACTACTCATAAGAGCGCGCACTCGGGGAATGTTGAACTACAAGGGATTTCAATTTGTGGACGAAGATTAATAAACATAATACCATCAGATCTCAGGAAAAAAGGGACAGGTCATTTTCCCTTCTGCAGATGAGGATGTAGCAGGGCACCGAGGAGGCTTCGGTAGCTTTTGCTACCTTAAATTGCAAGCTGTTAGACATGGATTGCTGATTTCCTTGAGAGCAATCAGTCGCTGTAGCTCAAGGTACGTGATCTTGCTGATAACTCACGAACGCCCTGTCGCTCTCTCCATTCTTCCAAGACTTCTTCCCCCCTTCCATTTTTTATTGCATAAATTATATGTGGAGAGAGAGAGAGAGAGTGAGTTCATGCATGGAGACAAGGTACAGTGCACAATGCCCATGCCTCGAGTAGGGTCAACCCGGCCGAAACCTCTCTCTGGTCGACCACAGCACATGCACAGTCGGATGAAAAAAAATCATAAAAGCTTGTCACTCCAAAATTGCAAAATGGAGTACTCAGCTTCTCACCCCACACGACCGAATAATCCAAACACAGCTAGAAAATTGTACCTAGGCTACCTAGGAAGGGAAAAAAGAGAGCATGCCCCATGTTCACCTATAGGCTATGCCTATTTCTGTACAAAGTTCACACGGGGACACCACTGATAGTGACAGACTGACAGCGTAAGAAGAGCAGAGCTCCAGCACTTGCACTTTGATGCCTGGAGGGCTGTTGTGCGACTTACGCCACGACTGGAGGGGTGATGTGGAAAAAAGTCAGTCTAAAGCTGGCACAGCCTCACAGGCAGATAGAGGGGCAGGTGCAATCGAGAACACCGTTGACCTTGCCATTTTGAGCTATTCCCACAAGGAGGGGGAAAAAGCGTCTCCAGATATTCTGCATCTATCCAAAAGATCTTATTTCGTCAAAAGAGCTTTTACGTCGTCGTCACCTGTTGTAAAAACTGCATCTTTATATACGTGTTCCTAATTTAACCCTTGTAATCACTTTTTTTTGATGAAATCCTTGTAATCACTTGATCGGGGCATCATGTATGGGATCTCTACACATGTCCATGCGCAACTGCGAGATGTTGAGATACACATGCAGCGAGGCTTTGACAATTATACTGAGTTGTACTCAGTCCTTAAATGTTTTCCAAAATCCATGCCAAATTGAATCAACCAAAATTATACACACTGGTAATCGACCTTGTGTAATAATGTGCTAATTTGTGTACATAAGGTTGATTATACACAAATTAGCACACTGGTAATCCACAAATTTTTTTTACACCTTAAATTATACACACTGGTAATTCGAGAGTGAGGGGCGGGACTAAGCACATGATCCGTTCGCGAGAAGGAAGTTTTTTTAGAAAATGGAAATACATCTGGCCTCTGCGAAAAAACGCACTCAGCCAAGTTCTTACGGATTTTTCAGCTCAATAGCTGATCGTTGAAATGTTCACAAGAAGGAACGTGAGCACTTCCTTTTGCTCTCCTATTACTGTAGAAAAATAATAGAAAAAACAGTTTGATTAGCAAATTCACCTTTATATTTTTTTCTATTAGCATATCTAGGAGGAGAGAAATTGCAGGATTTTTTAGCACAAAGCAATCCTACCTGGACAAAAGTTCTTGACTGATCAAGGAAGAAGTGGGGGTACGCCGAGCTGCCTGTGGTACACGGAGTGGGGGCCCAATTAGTTTAATATGTTAAGCCATTTGTGCGTGAGTTATTTACTTTTATGTAATAACAACTTTTTGTAAGATTTGCTTGCTTCCTCCTTATATGTATTAGCAGTGCTTCTGCTTTATTTAAAAAAATAATTTGATCATTACTTAGGAATATGGATATTCTTCTATTGAAACATGTCGTGTTGGAGTACTTATGTATATTCTTAATGTCATGTGGACTTTGGCAAGCCTTGCGACTCTGTTTTTCATACCCTGCAACTATTTGTGCCGAGGGGCATATTAAACTACTCGCCAACACTAGCGGTCATACACCCACCAACATAAAGGATTATTTGTGCTGGCATAAGGTTGCTGGTGATTTTGTAAACCGCCCGCGCATTTTAGTTTTAGCTGCCAGTAAAAAAATCTAGCGCGGTATCGGTTGCCTTTGCTTTTGGACAAGTTTACTATAGGTGCTATGTTAACTTTGTTGGAAAGTGTCATTCGAAAATCATATCATATCGATATGTGTAAATGATAAATGTTGTTTATGGATATGTGCGGTGCAGAGGTCATTCTGTCTTCACTATCCTAGGAACTTGAATGCATGGATACTCGTCTATGTATAAGAGTTGCAGTGGTAATCCTTCTGTTCGGTTAGTGATGCATGAATTTCATTTCACCAACAAGTCTCGTGCAGAGATCGTTTTATTAGTATGCATTACGTAAAGAGTGTATACGTGCCACATGAAAAACCATTCTATCGACATAGGAAGGTGTACGTGTGTATATTATTATATTGATAAGTGTCAAATGGTCATGGTTCGATCGATAAATGGCGTCCTGAGTTTGTTCTACTAGCAAGTCCTATGAGAAGATTATTCCATCAGTATATCCTGTGGACTGCCTGTCAATTGGCAAATGCCGGGTGGAGATCAATATATTGGGAGGTTCTGCATGGAGACCACTGTAATGTTAGGTATTGCGTGGAGATCAATCTATTCGAAGTGGCCGCGTGAAGATCATGCTAGCGGTTAGTGCCATGCGGAGATCATGCCACCCCATAAAAAGTCTTGTGGAGATCATGAATCACTACCATAAGCGCCGCGTGGAGAGGTTATCAAAATATGCAACACGACACTTAGCGGTTCCGTCCATTATTTTACAACTGGATCAAATTTCCATTTCAAAACAGAATACAAACCATTTTTAAAAGCTAAAATACAATTACAACTTTACCGGACACATAAACGCATCTACTACTAGAAAATTCTGATTGTCAGCCCAAGTAAAAACGGCACAATCATGCAGCACCACGGTAGCAAGAAAGAGAAATCACAAAAATCTTATAAGAGGCCCCTCCTCTCCCCTCCTCTCGTTGACACAAAAAAGCTTAACAAAACCATTTCCATAGGAGAAAAAAAACCCCCCCCTCGAAAGCCGAAAGAATTCCTCTCGCTCGAGGGGTGGAAAAGAAGGGGGAGACGAGCGGAGAGGAAACCCTCGCCTCCGGCGCACGCCATGGTGGAGACTCGCCGGAGCTCCGCCGCCGCGGCCGCCGGGAAGCGCCCGTCCCCGTCGCCGTCCTCCTCGTCCTTGCCTCCCCCGAAGAGGCCCAAGGTGAGAGCGCCGGGCCCCCGCGGATCGAAGAATCCCGCGTCGCCGCCTCCCGATTTGACCCGCCGGCTAACCGATCTGAACCGTGACCCTAACCAGGCGGAGGCCCCGGCGTCACCGACGGCGTCTGCGCCCGGGAGGGCCGAGGAGGATTCTGCGGCTGCGGCCCCGGCGAGGAGCGCCGGTTCGGCGGAGGACGCGATGGCGGAAGCAGAGCAGAAAGGTGCGGCCTTTGCGGGCGTTTCGGGTGCTAGGGTTTGGTGCGCTGGGTTTGGAATCGAGCTCATGGGGTTTTGATGCTTTGGTGCAGATCAAGGAGCGGATAAGCCAGCTGCTGCGGCGGCCGAGAGTTCGAAGAGGAGAAAGGAGCCGGAGCAACAGCAGCCTGCGGCGCCATGGGCGAAGCTGCTATCCCAGTGCTCTCAGGTGCGGTGACCGACCGGCAGCTGATTATCAGATTATCTTCTTGCTGTAGATGCTGTAGGAATCGAAGTTAAAGTTAGCAACTTTTATGCTGGGCTTCATAAAGATTCAGTTTTTAGGACGTTTAGGGTGAAATTTTGCTATTCCGATGGCATCCTGCAGTTTGAATAGATTATTTAGTGTGGAATACTATCATTTTACTGTTTAGAGCTTGGTTCTGGCTATGGACAGGCAGTGTTCTAAAAGGTGCACTTGGGAGGAGGGAAAGGGTTAACAGTCGTCCGACTAGGTTGGGCATATATTAACTACTCTACAGTCTACTGATTACTAGTACTACGTGAGTTGGCATATTCTCATTTGCAACAGGGGCCAAGCAATACTAGTTATGCATAGTTATTTATTAAGCTTAGGCTTCTGAATGGTGGAAAATGCAATTCGTGGTATCAGGTTCTCTGTTTTGATGCTTAGGTCCATTTCTAGCCTATTTTTAGCTGTTTGATGGTCTTAATACATCTGATTCGGGATACATTGATATTTCTTTTTTCTGTTCTGTAGTTTGTAGGGATCAAATAGCACTCAGAACTTGTGGATTTGGAAGTTCTTTTTTCCTTTAAAAACGTGGGAAATATAATTTTCAGTGACTCTGTTACAACTTGTCCAGCATACCCGCTTAACTTACCTTTTTTCAGTATTCATTTGTTTAAGGTCTTCAGTCCTCAGTTAATCAATAGCCACAGGTATTGTAGACTTGTAGTTGCATTTGAAGTTGCTAATAGGTCAAAGTCGATCTGTTTACAATCGTTGCTGACCTGTCTTTCTGTAATGTTGATAGCCTGAATTTCTAGAAATCATTATCTGCTTAAACTGGACACATCTTTTGAATTCCTTGTGCGATTACCATTGGCTATTGCTTTTACTGTACTAACTGTTTAATAGTTGGACAAGGCCTCACATTTAAAATAGCTAGTAGGTCAATCTTTGTTGGTTGCTTTTGTTAACATCTATTTTCGGTTATGTTTAAATTTTGAATTTGTAATGATATTGAAAAACGCTCAAACCATTCTGTTAGTAAATACTAAATACTGACAGCAAATGTATTTGGACTGCAGACTCCTCACCATCCCATCAGTGCCCCTCAATTTTCTGTTGGTCAAAGCAAAAGCTGTAATTTATGGCTGAAAGACATACCTGTTAGCAAAATGCTTTGCAAGCTGCGTCGCCTTGAGGTATGTCCTATTTTTATGGTTCAGATTCATTATGCGACAAGCACAACATTCTCTATTGTTTGTTTTCAAGTATTTCGTTGGTTTTGATGTTTTATTTCCAGCAAGGGGGTCAATGTGAGTTAGAAGTTGTAGGCAAGAAGGGTGTGGTCCAATTAAATGGAAGACCCATAAGTCCAGGCACAAAAGTTCCCCTTACTGGAGGGGATGAAGTCATATTCAGTTCATGCCGTAGGCATGCTTATGTATCCTACCATCATTTCTTGTTCTTTTAGCCATGCAAGTTTAGTATCTTTTTCTTCATTACTTTAGCTATCTGCAGTATGTACTTTGAGAAAGGAAAACTTTCATATATTACCTGCTTTTTCCTTGACTGGTTCACAGATTTTTCAGCATCCTTTGAACGATAAAGTTCCTAAGACAGTGCCATCATCTGCTGTTAGTCTTTTAGAACCTCCAGTTGCTAGTGCCAAGCGCATCCGCACAGATAAGAGAGCAGGAGACACTTCAGCTGTTGCTGGTACTGAGATGTTGGCATCTGCATGTAATCAGCCAAAGGACATAGCAGCAGCACCTCCTGCGTCAGCAGGAGAGAATAGCCAAAGGGTAGTGCGCCCAATGGCATCCTCTGCTTCGGATAAATCAAAAGGGCACGCTATCAGCCCTGACAAGGAGTTTGAGAATGGGGAAAATGCTAACGAGGTTAATTCTAACATTGAAGACTCTTCTATGGATGTGGCTGCAGCCCCCGTATCTCCTGATGATGCTGCACACGATAACTGCCAGCAAAATGGCTTTGTGCCTGATGCTCATCTTGGTGCGGAAATCGGTAAGATTGCAACCTATAAGATAAAGCCAGTTCTGAGGATGTTTACAGGATCAACTGTACCCGAGTTCGATTTGACTGGTGATGTTTTTAAAGCTCTTGAAGATCAGAGGGATATCATCAGGGATCTTTCAGCCAGTGTGCCTCCAAGTAGATGTCAAGCCTTTAAGGACGGGATGAAACAAGGAATTATTAGTCCAAGTGATATTGATGTCACCTTTGAGACTTTTCCTTATTATCTCAGGTGAATGCTTTGGATTTATGTTACTTAGCTGCTGTGACATTATTCTGTTTGTGTGGGATTCTTGCATACTGTCTATCTATTTGAAATTTTGCAATTCACATACGCCTTTGTTGTTTATATTCTACATTATGAAAACCGAATGCAACTTGTCTATTCCGCTTTGTTTAGTTTTTAGGTTGCCAACAATGGTGTATGTTCAGTTCTTAGATAATATAGCAACATTTGGTTGAGTTTTTATCTTTGAAGTCATGTCAGGGCAGTTTGCAGACCAACATTGGAATGCATCATGATATTTATTGTTCATGTTCCCGTATCTTTATATTTTATTATCGATCCTCATCTCATGCAGTGAGAATACCAAAAATGTGCTCTTATCATGCGCATTCATACACTTGGAAAAGAAGGAGTTCATCAAGCAATTTGCTGAGATTTCGTCAATAAACCAGCGAATTTTGTTATCTGGTCCAGCAGGTACTTCCTTTGTCTCAGTTTGGAACCAGTACTTCCTTTGTTGTTTACACTTGCTGTTTCATTGATTTAAACTAAGCTTTGAGTTGTGGCAGTGACCGTACTTTTTCTCTAATAATGTCAGTGGTAATACTTGTTTGTTAATCATTTTGGTGCCTGCGTTTCTGTATTTGCCTAATTTTTCTATGGTATTTAGGTTCTGAGATTTATCAGGAGACATTGATAAAGGCACTGGCCAAACATTTTGGGGCTAGACTTCTTGTCGTGGATTCACTTGTGCTGCCTGGGGTAAGCTCATTATGTATTGACTTATACTTATTACTGCTCAACAATATTCAGAAGCTAAGCAATGTTCCAATACCATTTTCCTATAACTGAACAAGAAAAGAAAATCCATGTAGGCGCCTTCGAAGGATCCAGAATCCCAGAAAGATGTTGGGAAGTCTGATAAATCAGGGGACAAGGCAGGTGGTGACAAGTTTGCAATATTCCAGAAGCTGTAAGCTCTCAACTCACTCAAACTGAGAACACACACACTGGAATTTTTTGTGCTGCTAAGGCAGCTTTTTTGATTGTATTGCTCTCTTATTTATGGAATGTAAATACATGGCTTAACAGCCGAACACTACTGGCCATAGTGGCCCCTAACAACCAGGAGCACGTCCTGTGGATGAGAGCATCTTGACCCGGCTTAACTCTGTCCTGAAGACTAGGACTTCCTAACAAACTCTGACCGAACCAGCTAAACAGCTAACTCATACTGAATGACTCTAAAAGCAAATGACAATGACTAACTGAATAATGAACACAGGGACAGGGATTACTTCCATCAGAAGCATCGTTCTTCATTGGCAGATGCTGTTCACTTCAGGAGGCCAGCTGCACCAACTTCAAGTGTGAATGCTGATATTGTGGGAACATCCACTCTGCATTCTGCATCACTACCCAAACAGGAATCGTCAACAGCTACATCCAAGAGCTATACTTTTAGAGAAGGTTTGTTAGCTTTGCTTTATTAACATATTGAGTTATATTTTGCTCAAACATGATTTTACTGCCACACCACCTGTAGGTGATAGGGTAAGATATGTGGGTCCAGCTCAGCCACCCTCATTGTCACAAAGGTACCTCGATTACTAATGCTATTCCTGTCTTCAGTTTTATCCTTCTGCATTATTTTCATCAGAATTCTGTGAAAGAAACATTTTGTTTGGGATCCATGTGTCAGATAGTGTCTTGTCTTTTACAAATTATAGCTTACTATGGTTTGATGAAACACCTTTTCGCCATGAAGTTTGTGTCTGTAGGCCTGTTTTACATCAATGCTTTCTTGCCAATGCAATTGTTTTGCTCATTCTTTTCAGTACTTAGTTTAATTGGAACTCTTGACAGGAAGAGGAAATTAAAACTTGAACACGATGAGGCAACCAAGTTATAAGCTTGCTTTGTACTTATATTTCTTAGAGTTAGATTGAAACATAGGCATTTGTAGCCACCACATTCATTCAATACATATATTTCTTTTTATAAAATGCTTTATTGAACTCCAGGGGACCAAGTTATGGTTATCGAGGCAGAGTGATGCTTGCTTTTGAAGACAATGGATCCTCAAAAATTGGAGTCCGATTTGACAAGCAGATCCCTGATGGTAATGATCTTGGCGGTTTGTGTGAGGAAGATCATGGCTTCTTCTGTTCTGGTTAGCTCAAACTTCTGAACCCCTACAACTTCTTTGGCAATTTTTCGGATTTCTTATTTGTTGCTGACCAATGCATCATTTCAAGCAGCTGAATTACTTCGCCCAGACTTTTCCACTGGTGAAGAAGTTGAAAGGCTAGCCATGGCTGAGTTAATTGAGGTACTGCTTCTTTTCAGAACTAGTAATCTGGTAATGTAAAATATAAAGTTAGCTCTGTGTATAATAGTATGATTTTATTTCCTGTCAGGTCATTTCAGAAGAAAACAAATCTGGACCTCTGATAGTGTTACTTAAGGATGTAGAGAAATCATTCACTGGAATAACAGAGTCACTTTCATCTTTGAGGAGCAAACTTGAATCGCTTCCATCTGGTGTCCTTATTATAGGATCCCACACCCAGATGGACAGCCGCAAAGAGAAGGTACATGCAGTATTCCTGATAAAATACAAATTTGTACTGTGAGGGTTTCATGTTCTAATGGTATTGTGCTATATTTGTTCCTGCATGCCTTCTAGAATTGAACAAAACTAAGGGTTAATTTCACATTGCAGAACTGTAATTTTTCACTTTTCTACACCCAGGATTCTTTGTTGGCATATCCCCTAGACCCCTAAACCCTTCTTTAATTTTTATCAGTTACCTCACTACAAGTTCCAGCAAAAGTTTGCTAAGATGGTGCTGTGGTCTTTCTTGCAGGCACATCCTGGGGGTTTCCTTTTCACAAAGTTTGCCAGTAGCAGTCAGACACTTTTTGACCTTTTCCCGGTAATTTTCATTATCTTACTCTCTGTTCTTCTTCTTGAAGTTTCTAAATGTAGATGGTTAGATTTGTGATGTTACCTCCCTGATTTGCATTGTTTTAATTTATTACGATTTTAAAATATATGCAGGATAGCTTTGGTAACAGATTGCATGAGAGGAACAAAGAAAGTCCAAAGGCTATGAAACATCTGAATAAACTTTTCCCCAACAAAATATCGATCCAGCTTCCGCAGGTGATAATATCTCTTGTTACACTCATAAGTATCACTATTGTGTATATTGTCTAATCAAAAGTATAAAATTTACAGGATGAAGCTCTACTTACAGATTGGAAGCAGCAGTTGGATCGTGATGTTGAAACCCTTAAAGCGAAATCAAATGTTGGTAGCATTCGTGCGGTAAGCAGCAGAATAAAACGGAACATTGTGCTTTATGGCCTGGGTTTATTTCCATCATGTCATTGAAATGTAAATTCCTCAAGCTTGTTTTCAAGAGTTTGAATTTCTTAAACAAACAATGCTATATTTTGATCACTTGATCAATCATATATGTGTTTTTATACTATTTCTTCTGTTTTATGCCCTGTTGCTTTTTATGTCTGTATGAATGCATATTTTCACCCGTTGTATTTATGCAATTATTGTATGTCTATGCTTTTGCTGTCAATGTTGTTGAAAGCATCAGGTACCCTCATAGAATCAACTTTTTGATGTGGCCAAAATGTTTAGCATTGAACCTTCCTTGCTTACAATCATGGTTACTTGTTTAGCGACTGAGATCACTATATAATTAGCCATTTCCTCCGTAATGCAGTTTCTGAGCCGTAATGGAATAGAATGCAATGAACTTGAAGAATTATTCATCAAGGACCAGTCACTGAGTAATGAAAGTGAGTACTTTGGTTTTGGTTTCTTTACATTTTCTCTGAAAAATTGCAATCTAAACATTTGCTACTCCAACCTTTCTTAGATGTGGACAAGATCGTTGGGTATGCAGTGAGTTATCACCTTAAGCACAATAAAGTTGAAACTTCCAACTCCAAGGATGCTAAACTTGTACTTACAAGTGAAAGGTAAAAACATCTTTTTAATTCCTTTTTCACCCCTATGTTTCCTTTCAAATTAATTCTCAGTGCAGTGTTAAATTACTATAAATGACAGCCTTAAGCATGGGCTCAACATGCTACAGAGCGTGCAAAGTGATAACAAGAGCTCCAAAAAATCACTGAAGGTACACTCTGCCCTCATGTATTCCTAAGCTTTCCGGTGATTCCTTGAGTTAGTTATCGAGTGCTCTCTTCTAAACTGTTTCCTATTTCTCAGGATGTTGTCACAGAGAATGAATTTGAGAAAAGGCTTCTGACGGATGTTATACCACCTAATGACATTGGAGTTACCTTTGATGATATTGGAGCCTTGGAGAATGTAAAGGACACATTAAAGGAGCTGGTGATGCTCCCTTTACAAAGGCCTGAATTGTTCTGCAAAGGGCAGTTAACAAAGGTAATATCTAGAGTCTAATTATGCTTGAAATCTCTTACATGGTGGTGTAAGAGTGTTTCTTTTCCAACTGTAGGTTGCCTGTATGGTTGTTGAACCATGATGTAAGGATCATTTAATACATTATGCTTTGAACAAAGCTAATATGTCATGTCTTTTTGCCATTTCATAGAGCTTGAATATTTTGAATCAATTTGCATGAAAGCAAAACTAAAATCTCTGAGGAGCATTAATTTTGTTCTGTCTTATTGAGCTCACCTGAATGCGCTAGTCCTCGGTGTATTTTGGCAGTGTTGATTCTATAAGGTTTTTGTTTTTTATTTCTTTTATGCGTGGCAAAATACTTTGGAAGATTAAGATTTAGGCTTATGGACTAGCTGAGTCTAGCCTGATGAATAGAGAATGGCTTTCACCTGCTGACCTTTTACATGAACTCTTGTCTTTGAAGGGTTCCTAACCTCTTTATAATTATATTGTTTAGTATTACTCAAGCTTAGATATGTTGGAATCTGGAAACTTCATTTGAGGATTGTCTTTATTTTCCTCCATCTGAGATCTTAAGACTGCCTCCACAATTCATTTGTTTGCAGCCTTGCAAGGGAATATTGCTTTTTGGACCTCCTGGCACTGGGAAAACTATGCTTGCCAAAGCAGTGGCAACTGAAGCAGGTGCTAATTTCATCAATATATCAATGTCGAGCATTACATCAAAGGTATTATTTCCCCTAAAGAGCAACTAATGAGGTTCATTGTGCGTGTCTCAAGGCTAACCGATGTGGTTTGTTTACTTTCAGTGGTTTGGTGAAGGAGAGAAATATGTGAAGGCTGTTTTCTCGCTAGCAAGTAAAATAGCCCCCAGTGTTATATTTATTGATGAGGTATGCAAAGCATACAAGTTACTTTGGTTACCACTATCCATACAATGTATACTAACTGTAACTTTCTGCAGGTTGATAGTATGCTAGGAAGGAGAGAGAATCCAGGGGAGCATGAAGCAATGCGCAAGATGAAAAATGAATTTATGGTAAACTGGGACGGGCTGCGCACAAAAGATAAAGAGCGTGTACTGGTTCTTGGTGCTACAAATAGGCCTTTTGACCTAGATGAGGCTGTGATTAGGAGGTTCCCCCGCAGGTAACTGTAGTTTCTTTCAGTGTGGGAGAATTATTTAATTGCTGCTTTGATTGCATGGTTTTAACCATTTTTGTTACTGTTTACATTGCAGGTTAATGGTAAACTTACCTGATGCATCAAATAGGGAGAAAATTTTAAAAGTAATTTTGGCAAAAGAAGAGTTGGGACCAGATGTTGATCTGGACTCACTTGCCAATATGACTGATGGATATTCAGGAAGCGACCTGAAGGTATGTTTGATGATGATATGGTTTTGTATAACCAATTCATAGAAAGTTTGCATGGTTTTCACTGAGTTTGTGCTTTCAGAATCTGTGTGTCACGGCAGCGCATTACCCCATTCGAGAAATTCTGGAGAAGGAAAAGAAGGTACACAATCTTGTCTTGTTTCTTCTTTTTGTTGCATCGTTTGCAGTATGATTATCCATTGCAGCAGTGAGAAGTATTGCGTGAATTATGCACATTAGGGTAAAAAATCATGAATTATATTTCTAAATTAGTTGGTTTGGTTCCATTGTATGCAGGAGAAGAATTTAGCAAAATCAGAAGGTAAGCCTGAGCCTGCATTGTATGGCAGTGAGGACATTCGTCCTCTTAGCATAGATGACTTCAAATCTGCTCATGAGCAGGTGAGAGCACCAGTTCTGACTCCATTTCGTATCCATCCCTGTTCTCTTGTTTTAGGAGCAGCAACCTAATAATCTCTTTTTACCCACTTCAGGTTTGTGCGAGTGTTTCATCTGATTCGGCAAATATGAATGAGCTACTTCAATGGAATGACCTGTATGGTGAAGGTGGGTCAAGGAAGAAAAAAGCACTGAGCTACTTCATGTGATGGCGAGAGCATAAAATCAGAAGGATCACAACCGCGCCATGTTGTACAGCCACCATAGTACACCCCCCCGGCATGTGCATCGTCGTGACTTGGTCGGCCCTAAACCAATCGGGTTTTTGCTCCTCCCCCCCAGTAGCCGTGGCCGGCTGTCGTCCCTCCGCCCGGTGTAATTATAATTGTGTACCGAGTCATCTGAGTTGGATTCCAGCTGCTTGAGGTTCCAGAGTATTAAGTTATGCTGCCATTGCCCCTCTGCATCCTATTCCTCTATTTCTTCGCCTTTAGCAAGTTAACTTTGTTGCAGCCATTGTCCTTGGACTTTGGCTATAGGCCGTTGTGTACCTCTGTACATGTGAAATGAAGGGAGACATGGGAAATAAAGACATCTTCATCCTGTTATGGACAGTATGGTACAGTAACTTTTTTTTGTTGCATACAGTGACTGACCATGGATTAGATTGGACCGGTGCCGTCATAAGAATTATGAAAGGCGCCTGTGCAGTCAGTTGGAATTTATTTGTATCTTGAGTTGATTGGGGATTATTGTGGAATGAATAATGCTAGCATATGAATTAAGATGCTCATGATTTTTATGCTTCTCTCGTATTCAAATTCTGAAATGCAAGCAGACAAATGACTACTCTCGCACTCTACAAAATTCATGAAGAATATGAATCTCCCTTTATTTCGTCTATTTTTTTGATAATAAATATTGTTTTTGTGGTGGATTTGCTGGGTTGCGATGGCATGCTCATGTAAATTGAAGAGCCGAATGAATGCATGTTGTGTTTTCTTGCATTAATTCATCAATAATTTAGTTGATAGTTTCATTTTATGTTTCCTTCTAAAACAATGCCAAAAACTCTGGTGTTCACTTTAGGAGCTTGAGACGTTGGGTTCTTAGCCAAAAACTCATGTAAATTGAAGTGCTCGACTGTCTTGTTCATGAGCTTGAGCAACAGACCAACAATGTGCTTCTTTACCTGGCATGTATTTGATTAGTTCAGGTACAAACGGTTCGTGGTGTGAATAATCAGGGTTCCCATTCTGCAGATCAAAATTCTAAAATCTTTCAGTGTCCCCCTAGGCAGATTTCCCTACAACAGTTTATTACGATCAACATTCAAGATCCAGGGTTTCAAGCCCCTACTTGCTTATAGAGAGATGGAACATTTAGTTTAACATTTGTTCATATGATATTTCAGCATCTATTCCCAACAGAGATAAGCTGAAGGATAAAAGAGAGGGAAAAACGGGAAGAGAACATTTGTCAAGTATTTTCCTAACCAGATCCTCTAACCTGCTAGCAAAATATCAAAAGAAAGGTGGACATATACATGTCCACTTGGATGCAGATCACTTGGGAGCAAAATGGCAAGCCAAGAGTTGCTACAGTTCACCAATGAACATCAAAGTCATTAGTAATTGATCCCTGCAAAGCTAAATAATCAGAAGCACTATCTCCTGCTACTTGTGCTTATGCACCACCATTACTTGGCTCTTCCCCAACCTGTTGAATCTTGCAAGAAAATAAAACAAAAGGGTTCAGACAAACGTGATTAATATACTAGAATGTAATTGGTCTTTGCATGCCGATTCATGTAGATGAAAATGTCAAATAAACCAGGGCCAGTTTGTTTTCATGACCTGGATAGTTTGGTTTAGTTTTTCATGATGAAGCTAGGTAGATTGATAGCTCAACCGATCATATATACTCCTAATAAATATTGGCAATCATATGACGTGCAAATTGTTAAGCACGCTGACACATGCATGAGACATGGGTAAACTGTATTATCCATCCAACCAATCTAACTTGCTTGATGCATTTGGATTTGGAATGGTCTAGGAATTCGTGCATACCATGAGAGAATTAAGGAACATATGAAATGAAGAGAAAAATTAGGTAAAATTTTTTGCAATTACGCCAATACTTAATCCAGACTAAGGGCCTGTTTGGCTCCATGGTGTTAAAGTTTAACACCCGTCACATCGAATGTTTGGATGCTAATTAGAAGTATTAAACATAGACTAATTACAAAACTAATTGCACAGATGGAGTGTAATTCGTGAGACGAATCTATTAAGCCTAATTAATCCATGATTTGACAATGTGGTGCTACAGTAACCATTTGCTAATGATGGATTAATTAGGCTTAATAGATTCATCACATGAATTAGCACAGGGTTCTGCAATTAGTTTTATAATTAGCTCATGTTTAGTTCTCCTAATAGCATCCGAACATCCGATGTGACACTGTTAAAGTTTAGCACATCGTATCCAAACACCCATAAAGCAGTATATATTTGAAAAGAAAAAAGAGCACAGAGGTTACTGAAATATTCTAATGCTGCTACAGAACAACCCGCCAAATTTTCCATTTTCAAAACTTATTGAGTTTTTACCTTCGAATGTTACACACCTATAGATGCCACAGAATTTTATTGCAACTTTTGCAATCGAGATGTTCTTGGCCCTACAAAATTGTGAGTATTTTTAGATCCCATATTTGTGTGGAAATTTAGAGGATTTTTCCCACATCCGCCAACGGTTGTTGCCGTACTTATGATGTGTATGTAAAAGTACAATGAACTAGGACGGCCAATTTGTTTTCTCGACGAGCTTGTTCTTTTGAAGGACCATGATCTGATAATCAAGTTTTCTGGTATTTATCCATATATTGACTTATATGGATAAATACTAGAAAACTATGTATACGAGGGTTTCTCGGGTTGATTTTTCATAAATAAATTATAAATACATAACAAAAATAGTACCTAAGGGTCAAAAGGTTAGAAGACATGTCGGAAGTAACCAACAACCATGGTCCATGGGCCTGCTTGGTTTCTCAACGAGGCTGGCTGGCCTCGCCTTGCCTCGTTGGCATGGGCAACGAGGTCCTTCTCAGGCCGGGCGAGCTGAATTGGCTGGCTCTCTTGCACTAGCAAGCTTATTCTTGCCCACATGAGCATCGAGGGAATCTTGCTGCACATCCAAAGCTATTATCTCACTAGTTATTCTTGACAGGCAAGGGGATACAGTGCCCAACAAGGAAACAGTGAACGAAAAGGTTCCAACATTTCCTTGAAGCTGGGATCCTAGAATTAGGTACTACTATGGGGCATGGAGGAAGTTTAAACTGATCACCAATTGAATAATCCCTCTATCCCAGCTACGTTTAGACTTTTTCGAAGTCAAACCTTTTCAATTTTGACCGTAAATAGCGAAATAATCGTAGAGGCTAATAAAGTTATGAGAGGGAGGGAGAGAGAGTTGGGTCTCATCAGAATGAAAATATGCTTAACCGGAATAAAACTTCGTTGAGAGGGTCGTTTGAGTTTCACCTACACATATTCATCAACTCTCTTGATCACTTGTATATATGAAACATGCATTTAAATGATATGCTCACATGTGAAACAGTAAAATGAAGCTTTACGATGAGAAGTTTAGTTCCGTTCATCAACTCAATGATCATTAGATGACACGATACTCTTAAAAATCACGCAACGAAACCTTGCAAACGATTATTACAGTTGCGCATGCATTCATTCACACGCCCAATGCATGTACGGTATCCGTAGTTGGAAAACCACGGCGTGGACGCGGCTGTCATGGAGGGCGTGAAGCGCTTCGTGCACGCCACTACGAGGAGCACCTCGAGGCCAAGTTCTACGCCTCCGACCTCGCCAGGAACCTGGACGCCGCCGACGCTGAGCAGGTGGACTGGGAGGCCGCCTACACCAGCCAGGCATCCACCACCGCCCCGAAACAAACATCGCCGACTTCCCGGAGATCTCGCCGCCGGCCACATCAAGAGCACCTTCTCGCCGGCGTCCGTGGGGACCAAGTTCGCCATGTACCCGGCGTGCCCGCGCCCGGAGCTGGTGTGGGGCCTGCGCGCGCGCACCGACGCCGGCGGCATCATCGTCATGCTGCACGACGAGGCCGTGGGCGGGCTCGACTTCCTTAAGGGCGGCGGCGAGAGGAGTGGGTCCCCGTGGCGCCCTGCGGCGGAAGCAGGGTCTTCGTCGACGTCGGCACCAAGGGGCGGCGGCTGTCGATGGCCACGGTGTACAACCCCGGCCCGGACGCCGTGGTGGCGCCGGCGACGGCGAGGGAGGCGCCGGAGTACCCTGGGCCGTACAGGTTCGGGGACTACCTCGAGTGCTACCAGCGCACCAAGTTCGGCGACAAGGCCGCAAGGTTCCACGCCATCAAGAACATGCTCGGTTAAGCGAGCCAAAGGAAGCCCGGCTCCACGTCATCGTCGTCTTCGCCAATTTCCTACCGATTTCTCAATATTTGCTATGTCTGATCTGATGTACCTTTAAATTTCGTTCGTGTGCCGCCGAGTGATTTCGTTTCAGTTTCCTGCTCGTTGCTTGTTGAGGATATTCCACCAAAAAAATAAAGGTAATCATGGTTGTTATAAACTCCTCGTATCACTCAACACTGCTGAGAATCCGAAACCACTTCAGATGCAGTTGAGAACAGCTTCTGATTAATTTCCAATCTTCAGAAGCGGCCTAAAATTAAATGTGGGATCGCTTGCTTTTCAAAATAAAATTAATTCAAAATCACTAGTGGTCGTATAAATACAAAGTACTATAAAGTATAAACTATAAAGCCATTCGAAAAATTTCGAAGTATGAACAGGAAGTACTTATATTACATAGATACCATCAGTATATTTGTTTTCTGAGAGACGGAACATTTTAATTTAGAAATGTTGTTTTTTGATCCTTCGGAATTTGATCCCAAACTGACAAAATTTTACAGTTTTAGATATTGGCACACTTTTCTAGTAACTTTGGTCCAAAGTTAGAGAAAATTGATTGATATAGGATTGTTGAACGGAGGGGGTGGAACTCAATTTCTATACACAAATGAGTAACACTTTTTTTTATCTCCAGATGTTCTTTTCATCGTTGAAAAATAAAATTAACTTTTGGAGCCTTAAAATCTGATCCCAACTGATAAATAAAATTAATAAGGACTTAAAAGAGAAAAACTGGCATAGAACATTCACGGAGCTATATAATTTGTTCAGTTGGGTCAGTTCCAGACAAATATCAAAGAGCATGAAGACGATGCTTGTCCCATTTCATGCAGATCCTCTGGTGCTAACCCGCGATCTCGCAGGTCATAACATGGCGTGTACATGTACAAATGAATCATAGACACCACAATTCCACCCACTCGGTTGTAATATTCCTAAAAACTGAACCTTGGAGCTGTTCAATCCATGACCTTTGGTCAAGAAGCTAGACAATCTCCTTGTACGGAAGGAATTGAATCATGGAACCTGTCTCCAGCATTCTCATGATCCTTCCAGTCTGCAGTGCAAGTGTTGCCATCATCATCCGGGCTAGCTCCAATCAACATTAATTCCTTCCCCCCCCCCCCTTTTGTTAAAATCATCCAAGGTCCAAGGCCCATTGCACCGTATTTCATAATAGCCCCAGGTTAGCTCCGCTGGTCGATCGCCAGTCATTAGGTTTAAGAAGACGATCGTGCTTCAGTGCCCACTCGGCTTGATCGGGGCTATCGTTAAGGATCCAAACACGAAAGGTTGGGCTCTTTTGTAGCACTCGGCACGGTTACCATTGTTCAAAGACAGCATCCATGCATTCACAGTCAATTAGTATCAATGCAAGTAATAATAGACCTAAATCAATCCACAAACGAAAGCGAGGATTATTTACCTCGAGACATGTTCGCCGCGGAGGGAGTGGGGGAGGAGGAGGCCGGCGGAACGGGAGCAGCAAGCAGCCGGCGGCCGTCCACGACGTCGCGCCACGCCCTGCAGACTTGCCGCGACGCTGCGCGCCAGGAGACGTACGACGCAGGATGGCCTCGAGATTGATGCCGAGATATATGATTGTTTGATTTGGTTGTTCCGGTTTGGTATTGGGGCCAGACCCTGACGAATCCGACAAGATCTGGACTCCTGGTAGAGCCCACCTTGCAAGATTCTTTTTCCATCCTTTAAAAGAAAATTACTATTTTAGATCTTTTTAATAATAAAATAAAAATTACTTTTTGTTACCCAAAACAATAAGCGTCTAAATGGATTATTGAGATCTTTTTGATAATAAAATAAAATTACTTTATGTTACCCAAAAACATAAGCGTCTATATGCTCCCCCTCTATTCTTCTGACAGGATTCGAACTTAGGGTGTTTATTCCAGAGCCGGAGCCGAAGCAGGTAGCCAGCTGAAAATCCTCCTTGGGTTTCCAAAATTCCTTTGATATTTCTATGGATTAGGCTATGCCAATTGCCAATGGCAAAGGAATTTTTGGAGAAACGACTAAGGTCTACTAGGACTTTGCTGCCTTGTGGGATCCAATTTTCCAATGAGAAAAATGTAGGCACATAGTATATACGGTAATAGACACGTTTGAATGTAAGTTTGTCATCTCTGGCACGCAAATTAAAAAAATTAGAACGCCTCCGACCGCTGCTTCCTCCATCTATTTCTTTCTCTATTTCTCGATCGTAGCCTCCATCAACCTCGAGACCCAAATGCTTCCGGAATCGTCGTTGGGTAGGAGGCCGTGTAGAGGTACATCGAACAAGCAGCTGAGCAGGTGATGTTCCAATAGGTGATTAGTGATGATGTTGCAACAGCAAATTCCCCAAATACTCCAAAAGATGATTCTGGATGTTGCAATTTGCGATTCATTTTTTTTACCCATATGTTGCAGCAGTTCATTAGAGTTGAGTGTGGCTAAAACTAAAACATTGGAACGTGTGTTAGCGGTTCCCCTTTTTTTTCTAACTGAATTTGGTCATTTTGTGAACCGATCGAGTCCGATTTCCACGAGGCAAGAGAATCGGACTGGAGACCGGGCCGATCTCGCTCACCACGGAAATAGGAAGCCCTAACCAGGTTTTAGCTTGCCTATATATACAAGGACGTGTCTGCCCAAGCGGAATTGCGTTGATCCGATCCGCCGCCGGCCGCCTGAGTCCATGGAGACGACGGACACGGTGGCGGCGCCGGCCGCTCTACCCCACGACGTGCTCGAGGACATCCTTGGCCGTCTCCCGGTGCGCAGCCTCGCGGCGTCGCGGCGTGTCTGCAAGGTGTGGCGCGACCTCGTCGACGATCGCCGGCTGCTGCTCCGGCACCTCCTCCCGCACTCGGTGCGCGGCCTCTTCGTCACCTACATCGACCACTACAGGCCGCACTTCTTGGCCCGGCCGGCGGTGGACGGCGGCCCCCGGATTCGGATCGACGGCAAGTTCAGCTTCATCGCGCGCGAGAAGCCCTTTCACTGGTATAACATCCTGGACCACTGCAATGGCCTCGTCCTCGACAGCGGCGACCACTTCGGCGGCTCCGGGATGTACGTGTGCAACCCCACAACGCGGTGGTGGGCGCGTCTGCCCCCAGCTCCGCACTACAACCACTGGCGCCCGGAGCAACGCACGTTTCTCGTGTTCGATCCCGCCGGGTCGCCGGCGCAATGGGAGGTGCTGATGGCACCCCCGGAGCCACACAAGGAGACGTCGAAGGCAGACATGGAGCCGGAGAAGCGAATGATGGAATGGCCGCCGGCGACGTGGAGGTGGAGTGCCTTATCTTCGACGGCCATGGAGTGGGAGGAGAAGGTGTTTGTCCGGGAAGGTGAGGCGGCCGGAACTGTGGCTGACTTGCTGATGCATTCCTTGGATAAGTATGAACCCCGGTGGCGCTACGGCACTTACTGTCAGGGAGCTCTTTACATGCATTGCCGAGGTGAATATATCTCAAGGTAAACAAGTGATTTCCTACCTTGTTTGATGATGCATCTTGTGTGTGTCAATTACTTGTTCTATCTAGTGAAGCTTGTTAATTCTTGTTCATCTTATTGGTTCTTGCAGGCTATGCTTGTCGACTAATAAGTACCGAGTAATCAAATCGCCGATAGACTTAGCCGAGTGTCAGGAAGGTGCAATGTCATATATAGGAAGGTCAGGGAACGGGGTATGCTTTGCAGCTCTTGATAACATGGCCCAGCTTCGTGTTTGGACCCTCAATGAATCGGGCGATGAGACGGAGTGGCTGTTGAAGCATGACAGTGTTGTTTTTACGAAATATGAACAGAGGAGATGTGATGGGCCCTGGACCATTGATGCTACTAGAGATTATGACAGCGAAACTGAAGACGACGAAGAAGTATCGCAGGAAGATAACAGGGACTGGAACTCGGATGATGATGCTAACATTATCGATGATACTGCAGATGAGAACGATTGTTTCAGAATGAGTGTTAGTTTCCTTGGATTTCATCCGTACAAGGCGGTTATCTTCTTGTGTCACGGAGGGTACTCTGCCGTGGCCTATCATTTGAACAGCACAAAGATTCAGTATCTAGGAGAATTAAATCCAGGTTGTTATAATCGTGGTTTGTTTGATTCATTTGTATACACGCCCTGCCTGATCGGAGTCTAGCCTATATGTAAGAGTAAGCACGTGAACTTTTGATGAGTCTTCGGTATAAGGTTCAGCATTCTTTTTTGTTCCTTTTTTGCTGCATATCAGTACTGTAGTAGCCCGCGCTGATGTCTCGCACACGTGGCGCTGACTGCATCCACATGCCTGCTGACCAGGATTATGTAGGACATGTGGCGTTGTTTGATTGGTTTGCCAAGGGGTAAGTTGTGATCTAATCTGGGCTATGGATTTCGGATCTAAGGGCCACAGTATCTCCTTGCTCGAGCTTCTTGACGTGACCGGAGCATCACCGGAAAACTTCAGATCGGCCTACGGTGCACGGAATTCTTCGGGAAGCGGAAAAACGGAAAGCCCTCGGACGAGGATCTCACCTAGGGGGTCGTGGAGGGCAGCAACAGTGCGGTTCGGGCTCAGAACGGAGGGGACGTCGAGAGGTGATATGTTCTTCCCTGACACGACACGATGACGAGACGCGGCGGGTGCGCGGCTTCGCGCGGGCATGCTCCTGGAAGCGTCAGCTTGCTCCGGTGGTCGAAGGAGGCGGCGAAACGGGGCGCAGAAAGCGAAGGTGGCGCAGGGCTCTGGCGAGCTCGCTCGACGGCTTCAGCGGTGGTGCTGTGCAAAGCGAGGCGGGGGAGTCCGAGGCAACAGGGGCGCAGGGCTCGGGCGGCGTCGTTTATAGGGTCGCACGGCGCGGCCTAGCCTAGCATGCATGCCAAGGCAAAGCCTGCCGGCGGCGGCGGCGTTCGCTGCTCCGTAGGACCATCTTTTTTTCTAATTTTTTTTAAAGATTCTCACAAATAGAGTCCTGACGAAAATATTTCAAAATCTGTACTCTTAGTTTGGTGGCATCCACGCTGGCGCCAAGCTTACACATCTCGACACCAGGGGGTTGGTGCTAAGATCGTTGCACTCTTAGAAAGCATTAAGCGTATAAGTACCAAGCAAGTACTTGCGGATCCGCAGGCTTACCACCTAATGTGTTCAGAGAACACACAGTCGACATGGGTTTACGGGAAAGCCTATCTGTTCCAAAAACAGAGAGGTGCACTGTAGCTGTTAAATCTAATGGCAATTGACCGTGATGATGAGGCATGCTCTATGCACTGATCTGTGATGGAATGGGAACAAGATAAAGTAAGTTAAGTTTAAGTCATAAGGTGAGATCAAGGGGGAGAATGTTAGATTGATCTCCACCAATTGACCCAACGGCCAATTGGGCCCTAGATCTGCGCCCTGATCAGGGGCGCCCAATCCTAATATGATTGGTGGGCCCCCGTCGCACAGTGTCATAAATAGGAGGTGGAGCCGGGGCACAAAAGATGAGGTTCGCCTGAGATGCTAGGCACCCCACCTACACCTAAACCCTAACCGATCAAGAGGGGGCGCTGCAAGCGACAGGAAGCTCTGCCAACGCCTCACCGCCGATCTCCGCCACCCCTGTGTCAACAGGTTCTTCACCAACACCGTATTGGCGAGTTCATGCGCCAAGTAAGTGTTTTAGCCGCTAGACTAGCACCTAGAGTTCCTGTCGGATCTATCACCTGGTAATTAAGTCGCCCATAGACCGTACTGAGTGGTACAACAGCGTACGAACTTTCATAGGAAGATCGAAGGAAGGTGTGTACTCTGGTTATTTCCGCGTCCTTGGTTTCGATCCGTACAAGGAGATCATCTTCTTGACTATGTTGAGTGTAGCAGTGGCATATCACTTGAACACCGGCCTCCAAGGTTCAGTTTCTAGGCATATTGAAACCATCTACGCATAATCGATGTCGAGAGTCATAGTCTCTGTATATAATACACATGACTCCAACTAATATCATCGTCCTTTCCTTTTTCGATTCGAAACACACTACAGATGGAATTCTCCACAAGTTCTTTCTTCTCCAATTGTCCGTTTGCCGTTAACCTCCTTGGGTTTTCCCGCTTTTGCGAAGCTGCTATTTGGGGTAACACGGGCTGATGGTATATACAAATCGGAAGTGCAATTGAAGTGGCGGTATATATAGATGAAGGCATTTATCTTAATTCTCTGATCTGCAGGAATCTCATGGCATGGATCCAACAATAGAACACACGCCCTTAAGCCTCATGGATGAAGTGTGTGATGAGAAGACAAAAGAAGAAACAGTTATTACATGAAAAATTTCTGCGTTACCCTCTAATAACGTCGTGGTACTAAAATTGTATCCATACCAAAGTATATATCCAACAACAGATCATAGAGAGAATTTTCTCTTGAAAACTTAACCCAATGACACAAGTCATCTACCATTAAAAGAAAAATTAGTCTAAAATGCAACACTCGACAAGTGGGCAGATCCCGGCAAGGAGCCTAGCCAAAAGCCAATCAAGTTTCAGATTCACCATTACTCCCTCCATCCAGAAATGATAAGGCGTATTTTGATCAACCAAAAGTCAAACTTGACAAACTTTGACCAACAATTAGTTAATTATAAGCATATTTAGTATATAAATTTGGCATCAATATATTTGAACTTAAATTTATTTTGAGATGACATTGAGTTTTTAGCAATTGACATTATATTATAAGATAAATTAAGAGTCAAAATCTACTTTGAAAGAGTTTTCCCTAGTTCAAATATGCCTATAATTTCTGGATAGGAGGGAGTATTAGAGATATTTTCATAATTATAATTTGCATGTTGTTAAACTATGCAAATTTCTAGAATTTAATTAATGATAGAAGATAGAAAAGTTTGACTTAGCTAGGACAAAACTAAAATGACAACTTGTATGAAAAATTAAGGGACCTATTATTAAGCTTGTATGGAATATCCTGACCCAAATTTAAAAATAAAAATAGCCACGCCAAAATGCAACCAAGATTTGTTGGTAACTAATTAGTAACAGAAACCAATATGTAGCTTGCAATGACCAATATATAGTGTGTTCACTTCATATTTAAAATAGTGCAAATATGTAGACTAGAATGAAATCGGTAGAGCCAGTCAGCCAGAAGTAATTTGATGGCCAGGTGGGACATTGCAATACTGATAAAGGAACCAAAAAGAATGAAGAACCAAAAGTAGGAGCTAGCAAGGAGTCATCAAAAGTTCATCAGGCCATTCGGCAGAGCTAGAAGCCGCTACCGCTGCTGGCTTCTGCTGCCAGCGGCGGCAGCGCAGCTGCTAGCTGCTGCTTGCGGCTTCAGGCAGTGGATAACGGCCGTTTGGGCCACTCCAGCTCCAAACTTTAGTTACTCACTATTACCTGCAAACAAGCATCTATGTTGTTTCCAAAAGAATTTATCCACCAAATAATTTAGTAAGTCTCATTTGGCTATTCTTTTTTATAAAATGAAACTATTGTCAGGCGTGGGACTACAAATCATTCGGAAATTATTGAGAATTAAAAAATGTAAGGTTGTTAAGAATAAAGAAAATAAATTGTTTCCCTACGGATGGGAGTGAGGGAGCGGTGGCAGCTGCTCCTTAGCAATTTTCGGTCTGTTTTCATCTGAAAATAAATTGTACGGATGAAATCCAAGGAAACTAACACTCGTTCTGAAACAATCGTTCTCATCTGCAGTATCATCGATAATGTTAGCATCATCATCCGAGTTCCAGTCACTGTTATCTTCCTGCGATACTTCTTCGTCGTCTTCAGTTTCGCTGTCATAATAATCTCTAGTAGCATCAATGGTCCAGGGCCCATCACATCTCCTCTGTTCATATTTTGTAATAACAACACTGTCATGCTTCAACAGCCACTCCGTCTCATCGCCCGATTCATTGAGGGTCCAAACACGAAGCTGGGCCATGTTGTCAAGAGCTG
The DNA here is from genome assembly GCF_000263155.2 of Setaria italica. Lineage (NCBI taxonomy): Eukaryota > Viridiplantae > Streptophyta > Magnoliopsida > Poales > Poaceae > Setaria > Setaria italica. The sequence goes on along the minus strand of NC_028457.1, from coordinate 37,619,985 downwards.
CAAAGCATACCCCGTTTCCTGACCTTCCTATAGATGACATGGCACCTTCCTGGCACTCGGCTAAGTCTATCGGTGATTTGATTACTCTGTACTTATTAGTAGACAAGCATAGCCTGCAAGAACCAATAGATGAACAAGAATTAACAACTTTCAGTAGAACCAATGTTTTAGTATTTTTTTTGGATCAATGTTTAAAATTTAGCCACGCTCAACACTCGTTTCTCTGCAAGCGAAGAAGTGCGGCCGGGCGAAGAAGTGCGGCCGGCGGTAGTCGCCGTAGTGGATGAAGAGGCTGCGCACCCAGCGAGGGAGGAGCAGCGCCTGTGCTCGTCCGTGAGGGCGCGCCACGCCTTGCAGACGCACTGGGACACCGCGAGGCTGCGCAGCGGGAGACGGGCGAGGACGTTGCCGAGCAAGTCCTCTGGTAGAGCCCGAGCCATCGCCGCGTGGGTCTCCATGGACGACGCTCGTGCAGATTACAGGGTGCAGAGGTTGACGAACAACTCCTGGATGGTTGGATGTTCTCCAATTCCCGTCGCCAAGATATGCCAAATAATTCCTTATTTGTTTGCACGCCGGCAGGCATGACTCTAGCTACGCAACAACAGATGCCGATCCGGAAAAGGTACAGCAAGAAAAACGGAAGCGAATTATGCACTAGGAGGACGCTTTATCTGGAAATTGAGTAGTTAATATTCCTTCCATCCAAAATTACTATTCATTTTAGATTTTCTAGGTACATAGACTTTGTTATGCATCTAGATATATGCTACGTCCAGATACGTAGTAAAAGCTATATACATAGAAAAGCCAAAATGAATAATAATTTGAAACGGAGGAAGTAGTATGCAAGATAAAATAGGAGAGGGCTTTTTCGAACACAATACAAACTTAAACACTCAAATACACGTTCTAAGTTCTAACCCTGCGGGGCCAAAAAAACTGAACAGGCATTTAAATCTTATATTAAAATTAATGAAGTTACCACATGCATATCAGCGTATGTTGCTGGTGATGGCACGTCGACTCCAACTAAAAAATTAAATAGCCGTAGATGCAAACAGCTATTCTAAGTTAGAGAAACCCAAACATACCCTATCCCCTTTCCCCGGTAATTTTGGTTAAAGGGTAGTGAGGTGAAATAATGCTACTCCAAAAGATCCTCTTGTAATTTCTATTTCCTTAGTAAAAGAGCCTCTAGCCTAGTGGTTAGAGTACTTGACTAGCATCCAGCAGGCTTGGCTTCGACTCCTGAGTGAATTAAAATGAGTTTGGAATAAAAAAATTATAAAAGAAATAGGCAAGGGCTTTTTGCTGACTTCGGTAAAAAAAATCTAATCCTCCCTCATTTTCCCCTTCTCACCGTAAGGAAGGAACTCCCTCCTCCTCCCTTTACTTCCTTTTCCACTCCACGCTTTTTTTCACCCGCCGCCTCACTAGGTGTCCCGGGAGGGTGACATCTCTGTGTAGTGTGGCGAAATAGATTTAGATGCTCATAAATGCATATGCACACTTACCATTATAAATACACGCATGTAACCATATCCATAGGAGGACTTTCATATTAAAGACTTGACAGATCTTAATATTGATAAAGTCACTATAGTTGACTCACTATCAAGGGATATGTCGTCTACTACTAAAAGAATAGTGTCATAAATTCGTATAATAATTTATGAAAATAATATAATAGCAGATGACCAATATAATTAGAAGAATATATGTAGTAGCATGAATGGACGATAGCAAAACTAGACAAGCACATATACATGTATATACTTATTATTGGCGCAGAGCGCTATTACAAGTTTTGATTCGAACCACGTACAGCACAAGCAGAGAAAGAAAAAACACAAGCGAGGAGCGAGCGAGCAAATGAACGAACTGGGAAACTAAATCATCCATACATGAAATTACCAGTCAAGAAACAAGGCCCCTGAGAGAGAGAACGCATGTTGTTGGTCCATGAATCATATACCATGGGTGACAAATATTATTGCTCCATCAGCTAGTTACCCAGCGCCTCGATGCAGAACTCCATCAGCTTGGACGGCCCACCGGGGACGCCGCCATTGCTGGCAGTCTGGCACCTCTGGCCGACATCAACCCCCAGCATGTTGAAGGCCGCCGCCCAGAACCTGCAGGCGCACCCCGTGTCCTCGCCAGAGGTAACAACCTTCAGAAGAGCTCCGCAGCAATCCGTAGGGTTCGTGGCGTCCCCGGACGCAACAAGCTGACCGACGCAGCTTTTCATCGCATCGTCGCCGGGGCATAGCTGGTCGACCAGGGTGGAGAAGGTGCCCACGATCGATGCGTCTATCTGGGCCTGCAGCGGCGGCGCCAGGCCAGCGATAATCGCCGCCAGCAGGACCAGAGCCGCCGTGGAATTGGGCGCCATGGATACGCTAGGCTCGTTAACTTGTTCTGCGTGTAGCTCAATATCATGGCCTTTTGTAGGCGCCGTTCTCATTAGTGGTTGATTATTAGTGATTCCCTCGTTCCAAGCGTGTTCCCTTTTTTTAGCTACTTCTCCTTGGTTGACGCATATGCAATGATAATCCATCAGCGAACACCCATGAGGTTGGGGGCACATCGATCGATCGTGTCCGGCACTCCATGCAATTGCCTGATCCATAGACGACGCGCTTAGGCCAACTGCACGTTGTCGACCCACGCATCCTGTTATGTGCGTGAAGCTGCGCATTGGATGGGCCAAATATGCATGCCCTGCAGCGTGTGAATGGAAGTATTTTAATCATCATTAAACTCCGCACGATCGGTGATGCTCTATATATACGGTGTTCTGATCTTGTTAAGTTTCTGCGAATTGTGTTCTGAAACCATCTACGCATAATCCATGTCGAGAGTCAAAGTCTCTGTATATAATACATGACTCCAACTAATATCATCGTCCTTTCCTTTTTCGATTCGAAACACACTACAGATGGAATTCTCCACAAGTTCTTTCTTCTCCAATTGTCCGTTTGCCGTTAACCTTCTTGGTTTTTCCCGCTTTTGCGAAGCTGCTATTTGGGGGTAACACAGAGGCTGATGGTACATATAAATCGGAAGTGCAATTGAAGTGGCGGTATATAGATGAAGACATTTATCTTAATTCTCTGATCTGCAGGAATCTCATATATTGCATGGATCCAGCAATAGAACACACGCCCTTAAGCCTCATGGATGAAGTGTGTGATGACAAGACAAAAGAAGAAACTGTTATTACATGCAAAATTTCTGCGTTATACCCTCTAATAACGTCGTGGTACTAATTAAAATTGTATCAAAGTATATATCCAACAACGGATCATAGAGAGAATTTGCTCTTGAAAACTTAACCCAATGACACAAGTCATCTACCATTAAATGAAAAATTAGTCGAAAATGCAGCACTTGACAAGTGGGCAGATCCTGACAAGGAGCCTAGCCAAAAGCCAATAAAGTTTCAGATTCACCATTAGAGATATTTTCATAATTATTATAGTTTGCATGTTGTTAAACTATGCAAATTTCTAGAATTTAATTAATGATCGAAGGTAGAAAAGTTTGACTTAGCTAGGACAAAACTAAAATGACAACTTATATGAAAAATTAAGGGAGCTATTATATATTAAGCTTGTATGGAATACCCTGACCCAAATTTAAAAAATAAAAGTAGCCACGCCAATATGCAACCAAGATTTGTTGGTGACTCATTAGTAAAAGAAACCAATATTTAGCTTGTAATGACCAATGATCTTGGTGGTAAAAAAACTCATTGTTCTTTTTATATATATATATATATATATATAGTGTGTTCACTTCATATTTAAAATAGTGCAAATATGTAGACTAGAATGAAATCGGCAGAGCCAGAAGTAATTTGATGGCCAGGGTGGGACATTGCAATACTGATGAAGGAACAAAAAAGAATGAAGAACCGAAAGTAGGAGCTAGCGAGGAGTCATCAAAAGTTCACGTGCTTACGCTTACATAGGCTAGACTCCGATCAGGCAAGGCGTGTATACAAATGAATCAAACAAACCATGATTATAACCTGGATTTAATTCTCCTAGATACTGAACCTTGGTGCTGTTCAAATGATAGGCGAAAGCTGAATCCCCTAAGTCGCCCAAGAAGATAACTTCCTTGTACGGATGAAATCCAAGAAGGAAATCAACATCCGTTCGGACCCAATCGTTCTCATCTGCAGTATCATCGAGGATGTTAGCATCATCATCCGAGTTCCAGTCCCTGTTATCTTCCTGAGATACTTGTTCGTCGTCTTTACTTTGTCTGTCATAATCTCTAGTAGCATCAATGGTCCAGGGCCCATCACATCTCCTCTGTCGTTCACATTTTGTCATAACAACACTGTCATGCTTCAACAGCCACTCCGTCTCATCGCCCGATTCATTGAGGGTCCAAACACGAAGCCGGGTCATGTTGTCAAGAGCTGCAAAGCATACCCCGTTTCCTGACCTTCCTATAGACGACACTGCACCTTCCTGACACTCGGTTAAGTCTATCGGTGATTTGATTACTCTGTACCTATTAGTCGACAAACATAGCCTGCAAGAATTAACCAATAAGATGAACAAGAATTAACAACTTTCAGTAGAACAAGTAAATTAACACACACACACACACACACACACACACACACACACACACACACACACACACACACACACACACACAAGAGATAGGAAATCACTTGTTTACCTTGAGACATATTCACCTCGGCAATGTACGTAAAGAGCTCCCTGACAATAAGCGCCATAGCGCCATCGGGGTAGAAACTGGTCATCCAAGGAATGCTTCATCAGCAAGTCAGCCACAGTTCCTGCCGCCTCGCCTTCCCGGACAAACACCTTCTCCTCCCACTCCATGGCCGTTGAAGATAAGGCACTCCACCTCCACGTCGCCGGCGGCCATTCCATCGTTCGCTTCTCCGGCTCCATGTCTGCCTTCGCCGTCTCCTTGTGTGGCTCCGGGGGTGCCATCAGCACCTCCCATTGCGCCGGCGACACGGCGGGATCGAACACGAGAAACGTGCGGTGCTTCGGGCGCCGGTGGTTGTAGTGCGGAGCTGGGGGCAGACGCGCCCACCGCCGCGTCGTGGGGTTGCACACGTACATCCTGGAGCCGCCCAAGTGCTCGCCGCTGCTGAGGACGAGGCCATTGCAGTGGTCCAGGATGTGATGCGAGACAAAGGGCTCCTCGCGCACGATGAAGCTGAACTCGCCGTCGATCCGGGGGCCGCCTTCCTCCGCCGCCGGCGCAGGCCGGGCCAAGAAGTGCTGCCTGTAGTAGTAGTAGATGTAGTTGCTGACGAAGAGGCCGCGCACTGAGTGCGGGAGGAGGTGCCGGAGCAGCAGCCGGCGATCGTCGACGAGGTCGCGCCACGCCTTGCAGACGCGCCGCGACGCCGCGAGGCTGCGCGCCGGGAGACGGCCCAGGATGCCCTCGAGCACGTCGTCAGGTAGTGCCCGCGCCGCCACCGTGTCCGTCATCTCATGGACTCAGGCGGCGGATAGTATCAGCAACACGACGGACGCCGCTTGGGCATATATAGGCAAGCTAAGACCTGATTAGGGTTTCGTATTTCCGTGTGGACATTGGCCGGTCTCCAGTCCGATTCTCTTGCCTCGTGCAAATCGCCAAATCGGACTCGATTCACAAAATTACCAAATTCAGTTAGAAAAAATGGAACCGCTAACATACGTTCCAATGTTTTAGTTTTTTTTTTTGGATCAATGTTTAAGTTTTAGCCACGCTCAACACTCGATTTCTCTGCAAGCGAGTTAGGAAAATAGGGAAAACCTTCTTTATTCCTCGTGCAACACTCAACACTCGATTCCCCGTGCAGTGCATGCAGATGCCATTCTTTTATCCGAACATCCTTCTCCTCCCACATCCCGGTCCTCGACGAGAACTCGTGCCACGTCCATGCCGACGGGCGACGGCGGCCACTCCGTCGACCGACAAGCATCTTTTTCCTCCACTCCATCCTCTTTCGGCTCGAGGGGCTCTAAAAGTACCTTGTAGTCCAGCAACGCGGCAGGGTCAAACACAAGGAAAGCACGGTTGGGTACGGCGGCAGGCGCGCCCACCGCCGCGTGATGGGGTTGCACACGTGCATCACCCCCGTGTCGCTGCACTGGTAGAGGACGAGACCGTCGCAGTGATCCACGACCTCAGACCAGCTCCTCCGTCCCGCGACGAAACGAAACTTTTGCGGTCGATCCGGGGACCGTCTTCCGGCGACGCCGCCGGCCGGGCGAAGAAGTGCGGCCGGCGGTAGTCGCCGTAGTGGATGAAGAGGCTGCGCACCCAGCGAGGGAGGAGCAGCCGGTGCTCGTCCGTGAGGGCGCGCCACGCCTTGCAGATGCACTGGGACACCGCGAGGCTGCGCAGCGGGAGACGGGCAAGGACGTCGGCGAGCAAGTCGTCTGGTAGAGCCCGAGCCATCGCCGCGTGGGTCTCCATGGACGACGCTCGTGCAGATTACAGGGTGCAGAGGTTGATGAACAACTCCTGGATGGCTGGATGTTCTCCAATTCCCGTCGCCAAGATATGCCAAATAATTCCTTATTTGTTTGCACGCCGGCAGGCATGACTCTAGCTATGCAACAACAGATGCTGACCTGGAAAAGGTACAACTACCTATAATCGACTCGCTGTCTCTTCTCTACAATAATTTATGAAAATAATAGCACCAAACAGTGTCGATGATCAATATAATCAGAAGAATATATGTAGTAGCATGAATGGACGACGACGGCAAAATTAGACAAGCACATATACACGTATATGTTTATTATTGGCGTAGAGCGCTATTACAAGTTTTGATTCAAACCACGTAGAGCACAAGCAGAGAAATTAAAAACACAAGCGAGGAGCGAGGGAGCAAATGAACGAACTGAGAAACTAAATCATACAGACACGAAATTACCAGTAAAGAAACAAAAGGCCTCTGAGAGAGACAGACAGAGAGAGAGAACGCCTGTTGTTGGTCGATCAATCATATACCATGGGCGACAAATATTGTTGCTCCATCAGCTAGTTACCCGGCACCCTCATGCAGAACAGCAGGACGCCTTCTGCTTGAACGGCCCACCGAACTGCTGGCACCTCCGGAAGACATCAAACCCCAGGGCGGCGGCCACGTTCCCTAACCCGCAGGCGCACCGCGTGCCCTCGCCGGAAACAGGGTTCAGAATAGCACTGCAGCAAAACGTAGGGATCGTGGCGCCCCGGGACGCAATCTGACGCGCGCAGCTTTTCATCACATTGTCGCGGGGGCATAGAACTTGGTCGACCAGGATGAAGAAGCTGTTCACGGCCCTTGCGTCTAGCTGGGCTTGCAGCGGCGGCGCCAGGCCGGCGATCATCGCCGCCAGCAGGACCAGAGCCGCCGCGGACTTGGGCGCCATGGATACGCTAGGCTAGCTGCTTCGTTAACTTGTTGTGTGTGTAGCTTAATGCTGGTGTGGTGGTAGAGTAGTAGTGATTGTTGCTTGGGTAGATGCATGCTTCAATGTCATGGCCTTTTGTAGGCGCCGTTCTCATTAGCGGTTGATTATTAGTGATTCCCTCGTTCCAAGCGTGTTCCCTTTTTTTAGCTACTTCTCCTTGGTTGACGCATATGCAATGATAATCCATCAGCGAACACCCATGAGGTTGGGGTCACATCGATCGATCGTGTCCGGCACTCCATGCAATTGCCTGATCCATAGACGCGCTTAGGCCAACTGCATCCTGGTCGACCCACCCATCCTGGTCGGCCCATTAAATATGTGTTGATTGAAGAGCTAGTGGTCTGGGAAAAAATATCAAACCCCGTAAAGTGAATTAATACTAATAATCACTAAATTGCCCATAACAATAGACGGTCAGATTTCTTTTTAAGTAGTATAGTGTACCGTAAAAGAGGTTCGACTTATATTATTTTTTTTCTCTTTGTGGTGACAAGTGGAGAGGGAGACGGATGAACATAACAAAACTTAGTAGTTCAGACCATGCAAGAAACAAAATTTCTTGATCCAGACGCTGCATGCCCTATAGGGTCATGAATTGAAGAGCATACGACGGCACATATATACATGTTCCTTCACGACAAGAATACCAACTGCGTTGAGACAATAATCCACGATCAGCTCTTAAAACTCAGCATTGCCTCCACGTACGACGTGGTTAAAACCTGTGTGTTTGAGGGTTGTTTTTGTTTTTGTTGGTTATTTTTGTTTTTGTTTCCACCACCACTAGTCAAATATTCCAGCGATATGAGTTTTCTAATATTTAACCTATTCGCGACGTTTGAATTCTAATTTGGGAAAAAAAATTATGTTGCCCTTCAGGAAGACCAGTAGCGAAAAGAGATGGATGTTGGTTCTGAGCGGACCATGCGCGTAGGCATGTCTCTTCTATTTCCTTGTTGCCATGTTATTCTAATAAGGTCGTGGTGTTCATGCTCCATGCTTAGTATGATTCATGTGAATAATTTGCAGCTCCTTGCATAGCACGACAGGGAAAGGAGGGAGGGTAGGGAGGGTTTGATTCTTAGGGTTGTGAGACAGGGTATGTCAACTTGCAGTCGTTCGATCTTTGAAGGGTGGAATTAGCATCCATTTGTACTTCCAAATTGTAACCCGTATGTGTTTGCGTGCAGCTGTGTATTGAATTATCTCACTAGTCCATCAACACGTGCTCCCGCACGAGTCAATGTTTTTAGAAGCTATTGTATTTGAAAATTATTTAAAATTAAACTTCTAGCTAATAATCAAAATTGTTTACCTACTACTCTTATTTTTCAATACTTCAACATAATACTTATATACATATGTACTTTCCTTTATCCAATTGTGATTGATTTTTAATTAATAATTACTCTATGCATGTTTTCACTCATATTCATACTTTTTCCATTTTGTATCATACCTCCAATCATCCATACATTATGTTTAGCATACAAATCAATATTTTTTATCGATTCCTCATATACATGTAGAAATGGTCTAAATGGTGGCACTCATCATGTGTATATACTTTAACTTAGTATTTTTATATTAACAAGGACATAAATAGGTAATTTAGAATCATATATTAGTTTACTTTTTGATATTTTTGTATGATGGACATGAAGATAATTAGGTTAATATTTAGGTGTTTACTTTATGTTATTTTTAATAATGAACACGTGGGTAATATAGATAAAACTTTAGAATGATATTTTAAGTTATGCTTTATAGTGATGTGTATATAGTAAATTGGATGAAGATTATGGGGTTACTTTAGATTATTTTTTATAATAGCTTAGCTCGGTAGTTTAGATATAGGTTTAGAGCTCATTTTTTGAATATTTTCACAATGAAAGTGGTGGGTAACTTTTTAGAAAATATAATAGATCAATGGCTATTATTATTAGAGTTTACATGATTGGTGTTTGATATTTTTAATTTTTATGAGAATTCATCTCTAGCTTGTCTCCTGGGAACTAATGCGAAGTCTCCAATGAAAAAAAATAAGACTACATCGCTAAAAACTATTACCATAAGCTACCTCTCGTTTGTTAAATATTCGAACACAATACTTATGTACATATATACTTAATATATTCATCCAATTGTGATAGATTTTAGTTACTAATTACTCTTATAATATTTTCATCCACATTTATAATCTTTAACTTTTCACTTTGCATCGTAGATATGCGCTTGAATTTGTTTAATGAACCCTTAAGTTTGAGATAAAATTTTAGCATACAAATCTATATTCTCATTACTTTATATGCTTATAAATGGTGACATACATCATGCATAAAGACCTTAATTATTATCATTTATCAATAGTGAAAGATATAGATGATTTAGAATCATATATTATTTTATATTGTTAATTAAGGTTATTTGATTCACATGTAGGATTACCTCATGTAGTTTCTAATAATGACATGGGTGGGTAATATAGATGCAAATTTAAGAGGTTACTTTAAGTTTTTTAAGTAATAGTGGTAGGCAATTCAGTTGTAAATTAGGGAGTTATTTTAAATATTGTTTATAATGGTATAAGTGGGTAGTTTGGATGAAGATTAGGGGATTACTTTAGTTTATTTTATATAATGGAAGATGTGGGTAATTTATTTATAGATTTCGGGATTACTTTATGCTATTTTCATAATGGTATAGGTGGATAATTTTTTAGAAAACATAATACATCCAATGGCTACGATGATTTGAATCTATCGATCGAGAAATCCTCTGTTTCGCACATGCTGCGTGGTGGGGTTCCATACGTGCATCACCTCCGTGTCGCTGCACCTGTAGAGGACGAGACCGTCGCAGTGATCCATGACCTCAGACCAGCTACTCCATCCCTCGACGAAACGAAACTTGCCTCGATCCGGGGGGGGGGCATCTTCCGGCGACACCGTCGGCCGGGCAAAGAAGTGCGGCCGGCGGTAGTCACGTAGTTGAAGAAGAGGCCGTGCACCCAGCGAGGGAGGAGCAGCCGGGGCTCGTCTGTGAGGGCGCGCCACGCCTTGTAGACGCACCGGGAGACCGTGAGGCTGCGCAGCGGGAGACGGGCAAGGACTCACAGTCGAGGGATATGTCTTCGTATAATAATTTAGGAAAATAATAGCACCAAACCGTGTCGATGACCAATATATATAATTAGAAGAATATATGTAGTAGCATGAATGGATGACAGCAAAACTAGACAAGCACATATACAGGTATATATATATACACACACTTATTATTGGTGCAGAGCGCTATTACAAAAAGTTTTGATTCGAACCACGTACAGCACAAGCAGAGAAATAAAAAAAATACAAGCGAGCTGAGGAGCGAGCGAGCAAATGAACGAACTGGGAAACTAAATCATCCAGACATGAAATTTCCAGTAAAGAAACAAAAGGCTCCTGAGAGAGAGTGAGAGAGAGAGAACGCGATCAATCATATACCGCATGGGCGACAAATATTGTTGCTCCATCAGCTAGTTACCCGGCACCCTCGTGCACAACTCCTTCAGCTTGGACGGCCCACCAGTGACGCCGCCATTGCTGGCAGCCTGGCACTTCCGGAGGACATCAACCCTCAGGGCTGCGACCACGTTTCCGAACAAGCAGGTGCACCGCGTGCCCTCCCCAAAGGTAACAGCCTTCAGAATAGCTCTGCAGCAATCCGGAAGGATCGTGGCACCCCGGGACGTAACAAACTGACCCACAGACAGCGGTCCCCTCCGCCACCGGCCACCTCCTCCTCTGCTCCTCCTCACGTCGGCCCCTCCACCCCCTCTCCTCCTCCTCCTCCCAGCCTCCATCTCGCCGCCGTCATCCTCCTCTGCCGCCGTCAGCCCCCTTCGCCGCCAGCCCCCTCCTCCTCCACCCCTCCCCACGCTAACCCCCTCCTTAGAAAATAGTTAGAAAATTATAAAAAATCCGTACTTATTGAACTTTCATACCCTGTTCATCTCGGCGAGCATGTTTTCCATCGAGCGACAACGGGTGTCAAGGAGGAGCTCTAGTTCTATGAGGGAGAGCGGCAATGGTCGTGGAAGACCGTGTTCTCTTCCTCGTAGAATCGGAGCTCTTCCATGGCCAAGAACGGTGTTGCCCGGCGGAGAAATGCTCGCCGAGATGATCACAGTCTGCGAGTTCAACTAGTAGGGATGGTTATTTATATAAATATATTTTTGAGCTAGAATATGATGGATATTTGATAACTTCAAACCTAGGAATGTCATCTACAAATGTTACTACGCTCGAGGTGGCACGTCCTGCAGGAGTTCACTTCCCTACTCCGGGCATTGTCATGCCAGAAGGCGATCGAACCCACGGAACAGTTCTGAACATAGTAATGTCATTTCCTTCTTCTAATTGATTTTGTACTACACATGAATAATTTCTAATTCTACTTACATACAATGCAGTTTATCGATGCTATTAGATGGCTTAAACGAGTTGTCGCAGAGTTAGGTGGTACCACTCCTAGAGTGCGACAAGATGTAGTTGGTCCAATTAAAAGACTACACATCTCTTTTCAAATACCCATTCGAGGAGCACCACCAGGGCAGCCTAAACCGATTGTTGCAATTGACGCATCAGGTCGAGCAGCAGCAATTAAGACAAGTTATGAAAGGACCGCTGTGGAGGCATGCCTGGAAAAGCTAAAGGATCATGAGTACTTTATACCAGATTACTCGTATTTTAAAATAAAGGCACTTGAGGAGGGAAGCAATAGTGTGATTATGACTGCTGAGAGGCTTTGTCATCTAAATCGACATGACATGGTATGAATCTAATCATTATTTTATCTTTAATTATATTTCTTCTTTTAAATTTCATAATAATATTATTATCTTCTTTTAGGATATTTATGGCCAAACCTGGGCAGCAGTAAGCTTTCAAGTGATTCTAGAGCAAGATGTGGAAATGTTGGGATATATTTACAACGTTGGATACCCAACGCGCACTAGAGATTTCACGTTCCAGACTAATAGCTCTTTCAACAATGCATCTCAAGCGACGGACCCACCATTATTTGAGATTTATGGTTATCCAAATTATTATCATTCTGAAGCGCTAGAGAGTGCACTAGTTCATGCTCTAACTTATATTGATGACGATCTAGACTTTAAGATTGGAGATATGAATTATGTTTCGTATCTTTATAAGGTATCCGGGCTAAGCCCGTAGTATGCATGGATGTAACATTTTTCTTATGTATTTGAACTTCTCTATCAGACAAGTAGTGTTGTATGTACTTACTTTTCTTATGTATTTGAAATTATTATCGGAAGTGGTTCTCTCTAATTAAGATCTCAAATATAATATTATAGATATATAGAATTTTCCATATAATTAGCGTATTCGAACTGGAAATAAATACGAATATAGAACTAAAGGAACAGAAATAAGAAAAGAAAAAAAGAGAAAAATTAGTACGTACCGTTTGGGAAACGTCGCCGCACAGCGAAAGATGGCAAGCGAAGGAGAGTGAAGAGGCGCACGGGCGCAGCTGCCCGTGCATGCCACAGCGGTATGCAACATTTCCGGACGAACACCTTCTCCTCCCACTCCATGGCCGTTGAGGATAAGGCACTCCACCTCCACGTCGCCGGCGGCCATTCAATTCCATCGTCATGCGCTTCTCCGGCTCCATGCATGTCTGCCTTCGCCGTCTCCGCACCTCCCATTGTAGTGCGGTGCTTCGGGCGCCAGTGGTTGTAGTGCGGAGCCGCCCACCGCCGCGTCGTGGGGTTGCGCACGTACATCCCGGAGCCGCCCAAGTGCTCGCCGCTGCCGAGGACGAGGCCATTGCAGTGGTCCAGGATGTTATGCGAGACAAATAAAGGGCGACATATTTGCCTTCCTCCGCCGGCCGGGCCAAGAAAGCTAAGTGCGACATATTTGCCGACGGTGCAGCACATTTACCGAGAACGAGGGAGGAGCAGCCGGAGAGCGCGCCACGCCTTGCAGACGCACCGAGACGGGCCAAGAAGATATGCCAAACAATTCCTTATTTGTTTCGCACGCCGGCAGGCATATGACTCTAGAAAAGGTACAACTAGGAAAAACGGAAGCGAATTATGGACTAGGAGGAAATCGATCCCCTTCTAAATTACTATTCGTTTTTGCTTAATTCTAATCGACTAGCTATCGACTCACTGTCGAGGGATATGTATTCGTATAATAATTTATGAAAATATATAATAGCACCAAATCGTGTCGATGACCAAGAAGAATAATATATGTAGTAGCATGAATGGACGACAGCAAAACTAGACAAGCATGTATACATGTATATATATACTTATTATTGGCGCAGAGCGCTATTACAGGTTTTGATTCGAACCATGCACGTACACCACAAGTAGAGAAAGAAAAAACACAAGCGAGCGAGCAAATGGACGACGAACTGGGAAACTAAATCATCCAGACACGAAATTAACAGTAAATTAAAAGAATAATGCATGTTGTTGGTCGATCAATCATATACCATGGGCGACAAATATATATTGTTGCTCCATCAGCTACCTGCACAACTCGCTCAGCTTGGACGACGGCCCATCGGCGACGTCGCCATTGCTGGCAGCCTCGCACCTCTGGTCGACATCAACCCCCAGGGCGGCGGCCACGTTCCCGAACCCGCAGGCGCACCGCTTGTCCTCGCCAGCCCTCCTCAGAAGCTCTCTGCAGCAATCCGGAGAGATCGTGGCGCCCTCGGACACAACAAGCTCATGCGCGCAGCTTTGCATCCGACCGTCGCCGGAGCATACGACGCCGACCAGGGACAAGAAGCACTCCTCTCGGTACTTGAGTCTAGCTGGGCTTGCAGCGTCGGCGCCAGGCCGGCGATCATCGCCGCCGCCAGCAGGACCAGAGCCGCCGCGGACTTGGGCGCCATGGATACGCGCGCTAGGCTCTAGCTACCTGCTTCGTTAACTTGTTCTGTGCGTAGCTTAATTAATGCTGGTGGTAGAAGAGTAGTAGTGATTGTTTCTCGTGCGTGAAGCTACGCATTGGATCGATGGGCCAAATATGCAGTGTGTGAATGGAATTATTTTAATCATCAATAACTCCGTATGCACGATCGGTGAAGCCTCGGCGACACCGCAGCGTGCCCAAGCTCCATGAGCTGGCAGGAACAGCCAGTGTACACAGCCACCGTTGCCGCTCTCGTAGTCGTAGGCCTCCGTTACCACGGGCTGCACTGATACAAAACTCGGTATTAATCCCGGATGGTAACTCGGTATTAGTCCTGGATGGTAGTGCGCAAATCTCGCGAAAAACTATCCGAGATAAAGCAATCCTTGTATTTTAGTTCGTCTAGAGAATTGTATATTGCCGTCAACGTTTGTCCGACGCATCATGTATCTGTTTTTGGTTAACTACGGAAAAACAATATATATGTACAATCTTAGCGTATATTATATGTACACAAATCAAACTATATATATCTCTACAATCTTCACGTCGAGGTGTTGCTCAGAGCGTCTAATTTTCATCCATCATAATAAAATTCTCCGTGTGGATTTACCACCTCGTCCACCAAGAAACCAATGAAACCTTCACATATTGCCGCTACTCTTTCCTTTCTCAAGAGTCCCTCTTGAATATTATACATCTATAATATGGAACACGTGAATTTTACATGAACATTTAAATATAATGAAGTAGAAAATAATTAACTATTAATAATTTTATTTTATGTATGTACTTTATATTCATGCGGCGTCATCTTAGCGGTCTTGGGTCCCAGAAAAGCGTACATGTGCTCACAGACGTAGTAGCCACATAGATTACTCCCAGGTTCCTGTCTTAAACACTTCAGTGGGGAAAAAACAAGTTATGAAATATCCGTGCTATAGAATGTACAAAATGTGCAGACTTCATACCAGGAAGTCTGTTCTCCATGTAAGTTTTTCATTAAATGGACCTTTGTGTGTCGTGATGAATTTGCTCCATGCGCTGCGGATTAAAATAATGAATGATATAGTGTTAATTAAGTAAAAATTTAGAAAACAAACTTTTGCATAAAGATAAAGGTCAAAAATTATTACAAAAGTTTTCGATCCAGATGCAGCACGCCATATAGCATCATGAATTGAAGAGCATACGACGTACAACACGTACATACATGTTCCTTCATGGAAAAAATACCAACTGTGTTCAGACAATAATCCACGATCATCTTTAAAACTCGGCATTGCCTCCACGTACAACGTGGTTAAAACGTGAATATGTGTGTTCTGAGGGTTGTTTTTATTTTTATTTTCACCACCACTAGTCAAATGTTCCAGCGATCTAAGTTTTCTAATATTTAACCTATTCGTGACGTTTGAATTGTAATTTGGGAAAAATTATGTAGCACTTTAGGAAGACCAGTAGCGAAAAGAGATGGATGCTGGTTCTACTGACCATGGGCGTAGACATGTCTCTTCTATTCCCTTGTTACCATGTTTTTCTCATAAGGTGTTGTGTTGTTCATGCTTCATGCTTAGTATGATTCATGTGAATAATTTGCAGCTCCAGGTATGTCGACTTGCAGTTGTTTGATCTTTGAAGGGTGGAATTAGCATCCCTGTGTACTTCTAAATTGTAACTCGTATGTGTTTGCATGCAACTGCGTGTCGAATTTCTATGCATGTTGATGGATGACGGGGTGGTGGCTCTAGCACTCGCGTTGAACCTCTATATATGTCATCTACCTTTTGCTTGGTAAGGAAGTGACGTTGGTGCACAAGATGTCCTACTCTCCATCTTAGGCTGAGCCGCTGAGGTTATTGTCCCCTATTGCGTTCTCTAAGATGTTTTTATTCCGTGCATACCAGAATGGATTAAGAATTTATTTCATTTCGGTAGACAGACTTGTAGCATCCACTAATATTTATATTTGCTCTCTAGAATCATAGTGCTGTGCATATATATTATCATATGATGTGAATAAAAAATATACATTTATTTCCTTCTTAAAATCAATGTAGCTTCATTTGTTTGTTAAATTTTTTTTGTTTATTTGATTGTGCGATATGTCATGTTCCTTTAGAAACTTTTATGTCAATATTATGTGTCAAGTGTGATTGTATAACAATTATTTATTTGGAAATTTGAATGTGCTACACTAGTTAATGAAGCAATTTAGAAACTGATATTCGATAAGTGAATAGTTTCATTTTTTGGATGTAAAAGAATGTAGATCTTTTGTTCTAAATAGATCGCATAGTAGTAACATTAGCTATAAGAACACTAACAATATGTGTTACTAAGAGACCTAATAACATATTTTTTGAGATATAGTAATACAGGTTGGTGTTACTATGACTCTGTTTTGTTTTAATGTGTTCTAGCATCCATGTTGAATTTATTGTTGAACGCTACTTTGGTTTGATCATAAATATATACTATTATCTAGATTTCTCTAAGCTGATTTTTTGGAGAGCACACTGGAGTACGAAGTTGAATAATATTAACAATTAATAATACCGAACAATGTTTATATATATCAATAAAAAAATATTCCCTGTTATCTTCCTGTGATACTTGTTCGTCGTCTTCAGTTTGTCTGTCATGATAATCTCTGGTAGCATCAATGGTACCAAACACGAAGCCGGGCCATGTTATCAAGAGCTGCAAAGTATACCCCGTTTCCTGACGACCTTCCTATAGATGACATTGCACCTTCCTGACACTCGGCTAAGTCTATCCGTGATTTGATTAGTCTGTACTTATTAGTCGACAAGCATAGCCTGCAGGAACCAATAAGATATGAACAAGAATTAACAACCTTGACTAGATAGAACAAGTAAATTGACACACACAAGATGCATCATCAATCGATTCACAAAAATTACCAAATTCAGTTTGAAATAAGCATTCCAATGTTTTAGTATTTTTTTTGGGTCAATGTTTAAGTTTTAGCCACGCTCAACACTCGTTAGGAAAATAGGGAAAACCTCATGTTGTGTGTGTTTGTTTGGCTTCATCTTTTGATAAATTGTGCTCATGAAATCGGGTACTGCTAAGTTCATCGGCCTACTGGCACCTGCGTTTTTTTTTACGTTGCTAGGGCTTGCAAGGGTTAATGGGCCGCTGCAGATGCCATTCTTTTATCCGACAAGCATCTTTTTCCTTAGTGAAAGATCCCCTTCTAATTTCTATTTCCTTAGTGAAAGGGCCTCTAGCCTAGTGGTTGAGCACCTTACTAGCATCTAGCAGGCTTGGGTTCGACTACCCGTCACTTAGCAAAAATCGATTTGTACTGGCACACGAAAATTAGCGTGCTGGAGGTAGCGATTAGCACCCGCCAACACAGAGAATCATCGGGCCGGCGGGGAAGCGCCCGCCAGCACAGTGGCCACTGTGCTGGCGGGTGACATAAGCCCACCGCCAGCACTAAAAGCCATTTGTGCTGGCTCAAAGTCGCTGGTGGGTGCAAAATCCGCCAACACAGAGAATCATCGGGCTGGCGGGGAAGCGCCCGCCAGCACAGTGGCCACTGTGCTGGCGGGTGACATAAGCCCACCGCCAACACTAAAAGCCATTTGTGCTGGCTCAAAGTCGCTGGCGGGTGCAAAATCCGCCAACACAGAGGCCATTTAGCCGCCACTACAAATCATTTTTGGCATAGTGAGTAAATTAAAATATGTCTGGAGTAAAAAATTATAAGAAATAGGTAGGAACTTCCGAATAGGCCCCATGGATTTTCCATGCCAGGCCGGGCCGGCATCGCGTGTTGAACTGCTAGCCCAGGCTCGGCACAATGGCTCTTTTATCGTGTCGGGCTGTCCAGCTAGCACAGCTGGCACAACCGTTCTAGTGCCAGGCCATGTACTAACAGCGGTGGCCCCGGCTGTGGCGGACTAGCAGGCATGCCTCCAGGCCGCGCCCCTGCCGCAGCCCCCAGTGGTTGTAACACCCAAAATTTCAATAATTTAAATTCATTAAAATTTGCTCAAATTAAGGTGTCATTTAATTTCTAGGCATTTAAATTCATTTTCTTTAATTCAATTAATTCATCATAGGATTTATTTGTGCATTCATGCTGGTGCATAATTTTTGGTTGCTTGAGTTTGAATCAAAGTTTGAATTTTGAATTTCCAAATTTGAATTCAAATTTCCAAAACCATTTTCTATTTCCCTTTCTCTTTCTTTTTCCTTCTTCTTCGCCTGGGCCGAAACCTTCCTTCCCTCCTCTTTCTTTTTCTTCCTTCGGCCCAGCCGCAGCACCCCCACCGGCCCGCATCCGCTCCGCCGGCCTCCTCCTTTTCCCCGCGGCCCAGCTCCACCTCCGTTCGGCCTGCCTCGCCAGCGCCGCTCGCCGCTTCCTCTGCCGCGGCCCACGCGTGCGCGCCGGCCCGCGTAGCCACCCCGGCCTGCCGCTCACCCGCGCCTCGCGGCCCACCAACGCCGCGCCGGCCCACGAAGACGCGCCGGCCCGCCACCCGCCTTCTTCCTCCTCCGGCCGAATCCGGCCGGACTCCCGCAACCGCCGCGCGCCTTCTCCGCCCCGGACTCCTCTGCCCCGTCTCCTCCGGGGGGATTTAAACCCGCGCCGGCGCTATCTCCTAGCGCCTATAAAAGCCGCCGCCCCTCCCGGTCTCCTTCACCAGCACCCGCGCCCCAAACCCTAGCCGCCACGAGCTCCAGCGCCGCCGCCTCTTCCTCGCCGTCGCCCGCCGCCTCCGGTGAGCACCCGCCGACGAGGACCCCCAAAACGGGATCGCCGCACCCTCCTCTTTCTTCTGGTGCCTTCCGCGCGTTAAACCGTGCACCGTGGCGTGATTTCCCCCAACTCCGGCGACCCGCCGCCGCTCGCCGTCGCGCGCCGCCGCTCGCCGCCGCCGCCGCTCTGGTTTCCGCCGCCGTCGCGAGTCGTCGTCGACCGCAGCCGTCGGATCAAGATCCGACGGTCAATCGCGGGTCAATCCGGCCGCATACCGGTCAACCGAGCCGCGCCGCGCCGCTTTTTCACTTAAGCCCCCGCCTTTTCCGCAAATCAACCCGCGGTCCAGATCGCGTTGAAAGTATTTACAGATCTGCCCTCATATTTTTCGGTTCAGCCCTTGAGCTTTCCAGAAATCAACCCGCCGTCCGGGTTTGTTGTTTTTACGCGTCAGACCCTCGGTTTATACGCATAATTACGTATAAGCCCTCGGTTTTCGCGGATAAGCCCTGAAACTTTTGTTTTTCTCACAGAAAAGTCCCTGGATCTTGTTTTAATCATATCTTTTGCATCTTAACTCCGTTTTTCGTGTTCTTTATATCCACGTGTTCGTTTTAAAGCATAGATCATCTTTTCAAGCTTATTTTCTCTGTTTAACTATGTTTGGTGTACTGTTTTCTTACTTTTGCCCATGTTTGCTTGTATGTGCTCGTGTGTCGCGTGTAGACGCCGCGCAGTTCGAGGGAGTTGCTGATCAAGTTTTCGAGGAGTACGAACAGCAGGAGCAAGGCCAAGAAGGCAAGTCGTGTCCTTGATCACTACCTTTTTGTCCTATACACCTTTACTTTCTCGTACTCAACATTTATGCTATGCACATGTTAGGATTAAATTGATGGGTCCCAATTAAGGTTCGCCTAGATTGTTTTACCCTTGCCTTGACCAACCGGTTTACTTTATGTTGGGTAGCTCATGCTTAGTGCTTACTTGGTACATGGTAGTTTAACCAAACCCAATGCTTAATCTTACTTTACTTATGTTATACCTTTCATTAAGACAAGATCATTATTTGTTAATCGGAACATGGAGCGACCACCCAGGAAAACAGTGCTACCACAAGACTAAATGGCTCTGGTCTTGGCTGATTAATTAGAAACTCTAGCGTGGGGTTACCTTACCGGAAGGGCAAGAGGGGAGGCGTTGATGGGATATAGCACTCGCTCTCTTGGGAAGTGGGCTTGGCTAAGACACTATGCCCTCTAGGGGACTGCTATGTTTCGCTTCGACCTGAAACCTTAGCAGGTTACCACATTGCTAGCGAATCTTTGTAAAGGCCTCGTAGCGTCCCTATGCAATCACACCTCGGAAGTGTGGTATGGTGCCTAGCTAGCATCGCATGGTTGGGTCCAAAGTTCTTTCGAACTTTTACGCGACTTGTGGGTAAAGATGTGCCACCTCTGCAGAGTGTTAAACTGATCGATCAGCCGTGCTCACGGTTAAGAGCGGCCTGGACCCTCACATGATAATATTATCGAAAGATGGATTAAACTTGTTATCATTTCATGCATTTGTTGCTTACTTTATGTTCATGTTTAATTTCGGGTGGTATGAACTTATACTTAGTTAATTGCTAATAAAATTTGACCAACTCAATTAAAAGCGAATGCTATTTATGCCTTAGCCATACCTTGAATTAGCCTTACACTACATTATTCCCCACGACTTGTTGAGTACCAACCATAAGTGTACTCACCCTTGCAAAACCGCTGTTCAGACCAAGCTAGTTGGGAAGAGGAGTACTACCCCGACTTTGAGGAGTTCTAGGCGTATGTTTCTTCAGTCAGCTGCCTGTGGAGTCGTCGTCATCTTTGGAGTTCCGCTGCGTAATAATTAGACTTTGTGGTTTATGTGAGACTTTCGGTCATGTAATAATGGTTAATACTCTCTTTATTCGATTTAGCACTGTCTTTGATATTCACTATTGTCGTACATGTGTGTAACTTGATCCTGGCGCACATGTATTTAATGCACTCGATTTTGTCCTTAAAGTCGGGTGTGACAAAAGTGGTATCAGAGCCGTGTTGACTGTAGGACGTTAGCCTAGTTAGAAAATGGTCGTATTTAAGGATTATAATCTAGTAGCCATTCCTACCTTTCTTAATTTAAATCTACTTAATTATTCTTAAACATTGATTTGTCTCATCCTTATTTCTATTATCTAGCTTCGTTCAAAATTTTATTCTAAAAATTTCTTCTTTCTTTCTGCTAGATGGCTCGCACCCGGTTGACCGCACGCAAGAGCACCCGTCCGCCGCGTCATGGCATCGCGCCGTCGCACGCCCCCGTGATCCTTGGGATGAGGAAGAAGAGGAAGAGATCTTCCAGCATCCGGGGGATGACTCGGACGAGGACGCCGTGACCGAGGAGCAGGAGACCACGCCGCCACCAGCACCGTCGCCAACACCGGCGCCCGCTCCTACGCCAGCACCGGCGCCCGCTCCTGCACCAGCCCCGACGCCCGTACCGGTCATCGACTTGACGGATGAGGAGCCCGAAGCAGATGCCGAGCCCGAGATATGGACCAAATGGGTGAAGAAAGATTATGGCCAAGGAGTGCAAATGGCCGACATCCTCAGGTGGACTTGTCACCGCTTGGGGTACAGCATGAGGCCACTCTACAAGTGCTCTCGGTTCACCCACCCTCGCTATCCCACTTTTTGGGAGGTGAAGGTTGTCCTTCGTGGGGAGCACGAAGGAGGATGGGAGGTGAAGGCTATTCACCATGATGTGACCATCAGGAGGACCATGGAGTCCGGCATTGCCGAGGCCGCCAGAAGGGCACTTGAGGTCGTCTCCCACAATGAACGGCCGCGACTGCAGCACACTTACCACCGGTTCCTTCCTTACCGAGCTAGTGGGGAAGCAAGAACCTTCATCGCTACCAATGATGGGGTTGACTTGGCTACAGACTTCCTCCGCAAGTACACGTCGGCAGCTCTCACCGCACTGAATGAAGCAAACAACCACATCCAGGAGCTTCAGCAGGAGGTTCAGGAACTCCGGTGGGAGAGGGATGCAAATATGGCTGCCGCGACGGGAGCACCGCCGCCGCAGGAGTTTGCTGTTCATCCCGCTTCGTCGCCGTCACCTAAGCGTCCCCGCTACGACTCGCCCGGCGCCGCCGCAGAAGACCTCTAGGAAATCAGGAGTGTTTTAGTTTAAATTCTTGCAATCGTTAGAACGTCGTTCGAGTGTGTTAGATAAAAGTGTGCTTGGCTGTTTGGTTTTGTGCTACATGTTTGAGTTGGATTTTGTAATGAGTGCAGTATGTGGGGCAATTGCCACACGATACTGGTCTTAATAAAATAAAGTGCTTAGTTGGGTTTTAATTCTGTTCTAAATCAGTATTTAATCTTCCATAATCATGATCTACCATCTGTCTAAATCTATCTATCATGCAAGCTAAGCGACAATCAATTCTGTTCTCGACATTAACTGACACGCCAGTACTGTTTTATTTATATCTCGAGCTACAGAAGTCCAAATGACATGAAACCAGTGGGGTTAGTTTCAGAACTTCGTGGAGAAATTTCTGTAAATTTTTCAGAATTTTTGGAGTATCTGTCTGGGAGATGTATGCGAATTAGTAAAGCACTCAGAGTCTGAAACCGTCGACCGACACTCACAGCTTGTTAATTTTGTAACTTGAGATCCAGAAGTCCGATTAAGATGATTCCAGTTGGGTTGGTTCACCAATTTAATAAGTTACGACCTGGTAATTTTTCAGTATTTATGGACACTTCTTCTGACGACCACACCCAATTAAATGGAGCTAACAGAATCTGCCTTACTTTTACATCTTGTCGCTTTATCTTTCTTAGTTATTCTTTCACACATCTATCTAAATCTATTGTCTCTAACGCTCAGATGGTAAACACCAGGTCCGGATCAGGAGTTGACCGTCCCGCGGTGCCTCGCCTCAGGGACAACAGCAGCAACCCCAACACCGCTCCGCAGCAGAACCAGCAAGCACCTGCAGGGATGGAGCAGTTTCTAGCAGCTCAGACTCAGCTTCTCGCCGGACTGACCAACACCGTGGCAGCTTTACAAGCTCAGCTGAACAATAACAACAACAACCAGCAGCAGCAGCCGCCGCCAAGGGACAGGCACAGGGAGTTCATGAGCCACAAGCCCCCGACGTTTTCACGATCTCCGGATCCATTAGATGCTGAGGATTGGCTGAAAACAGTGGAAAAGATGCTGAATATCGCCCAGTGTACTGACAGGGAGAAGGTCCTGTATGCTTCAGGACGCCTGGAAGGGCCAGCTGCTGATTGGTGGGATGCTTACACCGCCGCACATGCCAATGCTGATGGCATTACCTGGGATGAGTTCAGGACTAGCTTCAGAAGTCATCATATTCCT
Organism: Setaria italica; assembly: GCF_000263155.2. Lineage (NCBI taxonomy): Eukaryota > Viridiplantae > Streptophyta > Magnoliopsida > Poales > Poaceae > Setaria > Setaria italica. The sequence goes on along the minus strand of NC_028457.1, from coordinate 37,596,409 downwards.
TCTGGGTTGATGAAGCTTAAGAAGAAGGAGTTTCTTGCTCTCAAGCAGGGGAACATGACAGTGGCAGAGTACAGGGACAAGTTTATCCAGTTGTCCCGATATGCTCCAGAAGATGTTGCTGATGATGAGCAGAAGCAGGAGCTGTTCTTGGATGGGTTGATTGGTCCACTCCAATATCAGCTTATGTCGCACACCTTCCCCAGTTTCCAAAAGATGCTAGACAAGGCAATCGGCCTGGAACACAAGAGGAATGAGCTCGGGGAGATGAAGAGGAAATTTAATTCCCCGTCGTCTTCAGGAAGCAACACTCGCCCTCGCTTTGCTCCACAGCAAGGGATGCCGTTCCGCGCAGGTGGTCCGGGTGGGAATTATGGTCAGCAGTCATTCCAGCGCCCCGCTCAGCAGTCATTCCAGCGCCCCAGCCCGCAGTTTCAGCGTCCAGGGATGCAGACTCCGCGCCCCAGCTTTCCGCAGAGCCGTCAGATGACTCCTGCAGGCGCTTCAGTGAGGCCTAATGCTCCTGGGGGTAACACTTGCTACAAGTGTGGTGAAGTTGGCCACTATGCCAACGCTTGTCCCAAGAGGAGTGTGCCTTCTACCCCTGTGCAGAATAATAACACCCCTCGGCAGAACCCGCAGGCACAACAGTCGAGGAATGTGAACCCGACCCCGCAACGCGCGCAAGGACAGCAGAACTTTGTGCGTGGCAAGATAAACCACGTGGATGTGGATACCGCTCAGGAGGCTCCAGACGTTGTGCTCGGTATGTTTCTTGTCAACTCCGCACCAGCCTCAGTATTATTTGATTCTGGAGCATCCCATTCTTTCATTACTGCACAGTACGTAGCTAAGCATAACATACCCATAAGTACCATGCCACGCCACATGCTAGTCAGCTCACCAGGGGGAAACATGAAAGCATCATATCGATGTAACCAAGTGAACCTCAAGATAATCGGCAGAGATTTCCCGGCTAATCTTATAGTGTTGGAGTCAAGTGGAATTGATGTGATACTCGGTATGGGATGGTTGAGCAAGTTCGATGCAGTGATACAGTGTGCAAAAAGGTCGGTTCTTCTCACAAGCCCAACAGGGGAAAGAATTGAATTTGTGGCTACTACCCCTTCAGCAGCAGATTGTGCAGTTAATCAGTTGGCTGGAAAATCCTTGGAAGATATCAAAGTGGTGTGTGACTACCCGGATGTGTTCCCCGACGATTTACCAGGTATGCCACCTGACCGCGACATTGAATTTGCTATTGATCTTTTACCTGGTACTGCACCTATCTCCAAACGTCCATATAGAATGTCGGTTGAACAATTAAAAGAATTGAAACAACAACTAGAGGAATTATCGGCAAAACAGTTTATTCGGCCGAGTTCATCACCATGGGGAGCACCGGTTATCTTTGTGCCAAAGAAGGACGGTACTCAGAGGATGTGTGTGGATTATAGAGCACTGAACGAGGTGACCGTCAAGAACAAGTACCCGTTGCCTCGCATTGAGGATTTGTTCGATCAGATGAGAGGAGCCAAGGTATTCTCCAAGATTGATTTGCGATCGGGATATCATCAGATGAAGATCAGGCCGTCTGACATACCCAAGACCGCTTTTACTTCCAGATATGGTCTCTTCGAGTACACGGTAATGTCGTTCGGGCTGACAAATGCTCCAGCTTACTTCATGTATCTGATGAATAAGGTATTTATGGAGTACCTGGATAAGTTCGTTGTGGTGTTCATTGATGATATTATGATTTACTCCAAGAGTGAGGAAGAACATGAGGAACACTTGAGGTTAGTGCTTCAGAAATTGAGGGAACATCAGTTGTATGCTAAATTCAGCAAGTGTGAGTTCTGGATAAAGGAAGTCTCTTTCCTTGGTCATATCATCTCCGATGGTGGAATTTCAGTGGATCCAGGCAAGGTTAGGGATGTCTTGAAGTGGAATCCACCACAGACGGTAACTGAGATCAAGAGCTTTCTCGGACTTGCAGGCTATTACCGCAGATTCATTGAAGGATTCTCCAAGATAGTGAAGCCCCTCACTACACTCCTAGAAAAAAGAAGGGAATTCAAATGGACAGAGGCATGTCAGGCAAGTTTTGAGGAACTGAAGAAGAGGTTGACCACAGCTCCAGTATTGGTAATGCCAGATCTACATAAGGGGTTCGACATATATTGTGATGCGTCTCGACAGGGTTTAGGCTGTGTTCTGATGCAGGAAGGTCATGTGATCGCCTATGCTTCCAGGCAATTGAGGAAACATGAGCAGAATTATCCGACTCATGATCTGGAGTTAGCCGCCGTGGTTCATGCCTTGAAGATTTGGAGACACTACATTCTGGGGACTAAGTGTCAGATCTATACTGATCACAAGAGTCTCAAGTACATCTTCACTCAGAAGGACCTTAACCTGAGACAGCGACGATGGTTAGAGCTCATCAATGATTATGATCTGGAGATTCACTATCATCCTGGTAAGGCTAACCTGGTTGCAGATGCTTTAAGTCGGAAGGGTCATGTTAACTTAGCCTTAGCATTCCAGCTACCTGATGAGTTGATGAAAGAATTTGAGAGGCTCAACTTGAGCGTCGTTGCGCATACTGAGGGAGCAACGATGGAAGTGGAGTCGACTCTAGAGCAAGAGATACAGGCAGGACAGCTTGAGGATGCCAAGGTCAAGGAAATCAAGGAGATGGTTAAAGAAGGAAGAGCCACAGATTATACAGAAGACTCTCAGGGAACCTTATGGGTCAAAGGAAGGATTTGGGTACCCGATGTGGGAAATCTCCGTGAGACGATCTTGAAAGAAGCTCACGATTCTGCTTATTCCATTCACCCCGGAAGCACCAAGATGTATCAAGATCTTAAGCAGAAATATTGGTGGCCCGGAATGAAGAGAGATGTAGCTGCACATGTAGCTGTTTGCGACATATGTCAAAGGGTTAAAGCTGAACACCAGAGGCCAGCTGGATTGCTTCAACCGTTGAAAGTGCCTGAATGGAAGTGGGAAGAAATCGGCATGGACTTTATAGTTGGGTTGCCCCGCACTCAAGCTGGTTATGACTCAATCTGGGTTATTGTTGACAGATTGACGAAGGTAGCACACTTCATTCCAGTAAAGACAACGCACTCTGGGGCAAGATTAGCAGAATTGTATATGTCAAGGATAGTATGTTTGCATGGTGTGCCCAAGAAGATTGTGTCTGACCGAGGTACTCAGTTCACGTCACGCTTCTGGCAGAAATTGCATGAATCTCTAGGCACAAGGTTGAATTTCAGTTCTGCTTATCACCCTCAGACGGATGGACAGACTGAGAGAACAAACCAAATATTGGAGGATATGTTAAGAGCATGTGCATTAAAGCATGGAGGCAGTTGGGACAAGAGTCTACCTTATGCAGAGTTCTCCTACAATAACAGTTATCAAGCCAGTCTCAAAATGTCACCATTTGAGGCTTTGTATGGTAGGAAGTGCCGGACACCCCTTTATTGGAGTGAAACAGGAGAGAGTCAGCTATTCGGGCCAGAAATTATACAAGAGGCAGAAAGACAGGTCCAGATCATCCGGGAAAACTTGAGGACTGCTCAGTCTCGACAGAAGAGTTATGCTGACACCAGAAGAAGAGAATTGACCTTTGAGGTAGGTGATTATGTGTATCTCAAGGTATCGCCCATCAGGGGTATGCGCAGGTTCAAGGTCAAAGGGAAGCTATCACCTCGATTCATCGGTCCGTTCAAGATTCTTGAGCGAGTGGGACAGGTAGCCTATCGATTGGAGTTGCCTAACCAGTTGTCGGACGTACACGATGTGTTCCATATCTCACAGCTTAAGAAGTGCCTCAGAGTCCCCGAGGAACAGTTGCCAATGGAGGAATTGGATGTTCAGGATGATCTCACTTACACGGAGCACCCCATTAAAATTTTGGATACCATGGAAAGGGTTACAAGAAATCAGACGATCAAAATGTGCAAGGTTCAGTGGAGTCACCATACCGTGGACGAGGCAACTTGGGAAAGAGAGGATGAATTACAGAAGGAATTTCCCCATCTCTTTGCAGGATCTTCCGAATCTCGAGGACGAGATTCTTCTTAAGGGGGGTAGGATTTGTAACACCCAAAATTTCAATAATTTAAATTCATTAAAATTTGCTCAAATTAAGGTGTCATTTAATTTCTAGGCATTTAAATTCATTTTCTTTAATTCAATTAATTCATCATAGGATTTATTTGTGCATTCATGCTGGTGCATAATTTTTGGTTGCTTGAGTTTGAATCAAAGTTTGAATTTTGAATTTCCAAATTTGAATTCAAATTTCCAAAACCATTTTCTATTTCCCTTTCTCTTTCTTTTTCCTTCTTCTTCGCCTGGGCCGAAACCTTCCTTCCCTCCTCTTTCTTTTTCTTCCTTCGGCCCAGCCGCAGCACCCCCACCGGCCCGCATCCGCTCCGCCGGCCTCCTCCTTTTCCCCGCGGCCCAGCTCCACCTCCGTTCGGCCTGCCTCGCCAGCGCCGCTCGCCGCTTCCTCTGCCGCGGCCCACGCGTGCGCGCCGGCCCGCGTAGCCACCCCGGCCTGCCGCTCACCCGCGCCTCGCGGCCCACCAACGCCGCGCCGGCCCACGAAGACGCGCCGGCCCGCCACCCGCCTTCTTCCTCCTCCGGCCGAATCCGGCCGGACTCCCGCAACCGCCGCGCGCCTTCTCCGCCCCGGACTCCTCTGCCCCGTCTCCTCCGGGGGGATTTAAACCCGCGCCGGCGCTATCTCCTAGCGCCTATAAAAGCCGCCGCCCCTCCCGGTCTCCTTCACCAGCACCCGCGCCCCAAACCCTAGCCGCCACGAGCTCCAGCGCCGCCGCCTCTTCCTCGCCGTCGCCCGCCGCCTCCGGTGAGCACCCGCCGACGAGGACCCCCAAAACGGGATCGCCGCACCCTCCTCTTTCTTCTGGTGCCTTCCGCGCGTTAAACCGTGCACCGTGGCGTGATTTCCCCCAACTCCGGCGACCCGCCGCCGCTCGCCGTCGCGCGCCGCCGCTCGCCGCCGCCGCCGCTCTGGTTTCCGCCGCCGTCGCGAGTCGTCGTCGACCGCAGCCGTCGGATCAAGATCCGACGGTCAATCGCGGGTCAATCCGGCCGCATACCGGTCAACCGAGCCGCGCCGCGCCGCTTTTTCACTTAAGCCCCCGCCTTTTCCGCAAATCAACCCGCGGTCCAGATCGCGTTGAAAGTATTTACAGATCTGCCCTCATATTTTTCGGTTCAGCCCTTGAGCTTTCCAGAAATCAACCCGCCGTCCGGGTTTGTTGTTTTTACGCGTCAGACCCTCGGTTTATACGCATAATTACGTATAAGCCCTCGGTTTTCGCGGATAAGCCCTGAAACTTTTGTTTTTCTCACAGAAAAGTCCCTGGATCTTGTTTTAATCATATCTTTTGCATCTTAACTCCGTTTTTCGTGTTCTTTATATCCACGTGTTCGTTTTAAAGCATAGATCATCTTTTCAAGCTTATTTTCTCTGTTTAACTATGTTTGGTGTACTGTTTTCTTACTTTTGCCTATGTTTGCTTGTATGTGCTCGTGTGTCGCGTGTAGACGCCGCGCAGTTCGAGGGAGTTGCTGATCAAGTTTTCGAGGAGTACGAACAGCAGGAGCAAGGCCAAGAAGGCAAGTCGTGTCCTTGATCACTACCTTTTTGTCCTATACACCTTTACTTTCTCGTACTCAACATTTATGCTATGCACATGTTAGGATTAAATTGATGGGTCCCAATTAAGGTTCGCCTAGATTGTTTTACCCTTGCCTTGACCAACCGGTTTACTTTATGTTGGGTAGCTCATGCTTAGTGCTTACTTGGTACATGGTAGTTTAACCAAACCCAATGCTTAATCTTACTTTACTTATGTTATACCTTTCATTAAGACAAGATCATTATTTGTTAATCGGAACATGGAGCGACCACCCAGGAAAACAGTGCTACCACAAGACTAAATGGCTCTGGTCTTGGCTGATTAATTAGAAACTCTAGCGTGGGGTTACCTTACCGGAAGGGCAAGAGGGGAGGCGTTGATGGGATATAGCACTCGCTCTCTTGGGAAGTGGGCTTGGCTAAGACACTATGCCCTCTAGGGGACTGCTATGTTTCGCTTCGACCTGAAACCTTAGCAGGTTACCACATTGCTAGCGAATCTTTGTAAAGGCCTCGTAGCGTCCCTATGCAATCACACCTCGGAAGTGTGGTATGGTGCCTAGCTAGCATCGCATGGTTGGGTCCAAAGTTCTTTCGAACTTTTACGCGACTTGTGGGTAAAGATGTGCCACCTCTGCAGAGTGTTAAACTGATCGATCAGCCGTGCTCACGGTTAAGAGCGGCCTGGACCCTCACATGATAATATTATCGAAAGATGGATTAAACTTGTTATCATTTCATGCATTTGTTGCTTACTTTATGTTCATGTTTAATTTCGGGTGGTATGAACTTATACTTAGTTAATTGCTAATAAAATTTGACCAACTCAATTAAAAGCGAATGCTATTTATGCCTTAGCCATACCTTGAATTAGCCTTACACTACATTATTCCCCACGACTTGTTGAGTACCAACCATAAGTGTACTCACCCTTGCAAAACCGCTGTTCAGACCAAGCTAGTTGGGAAGAGGAGTACTACCCCGACTTTGAGGAGTTCTAGGCGTATGTTTCTTCAGTCAGCTGCCTGTGGAGTCGTCGTCATCTTTGGAGTTCCGCTGCGTAATAATTAGACTTTGTGGTTTATGTGAGACTTTCGGTCATGTAATAATGGTTAATACTCTCTTTATTCGATTTAGCACTGTCTTTGATATTCACTATTGTCGTACATGTGTGTAACTTGATCCTGGCGCACATGTATTTAATGCACTCGATTTTGTCCTTAAAGTCGGGTGTGACAGTGGTCCCGCAGTGGCGGGTGCGCCTCCGGGCCATGCCCCCGACGGTCCAGTGGTGGCAGCCCCCCGCAACTCCTAGTCGCGACCCTCACAGGAGGGGCAGCCGGAGTGCGGCGCCCCTTTTAGCCGTGGGCACGGTGACCAGCTGTGGCCCCTGCGGCGCCCCTGCCGGCCACAGGCGCGGCGACTGGTGGTGGCCCCGGCATCGCCCCCACGGCACAGCAGCCATGGCGAACGGCGCCCCTCCCGGCCGCCGACGCGGCTCCCAGCGGCCAGCAGGAGAGAGGGGCAGTGGTGTGAGCAGGGGAGGCGGGAGCGAGTGGCGTGCTTGGGCCTGGCGGCTGCCTAATGTGGTGGGAGGAGAGGGTGCGGTGGAGGAGTGGAGAGCATAATGTTAGAGTTTCTATATTTATACAAGGTATCGCTGTTAGCAGGCTGGGCCACTGTCGGGCTAGCCCCAAAACCGTGCCGGGCGTGGGCTAGCCTAGCATGCCTTGGAGGCGGCCCAGGCCCGACACGACGCATCGTGCCGGTCCGGCTTGGGCACTATCCACTATGGGTCGTGCTGGGACTTTTGGGGACATGCTATGGGCTGCCAGCGGGCCTAGCCCATCTGGCCATCTATGCCTGCCGCCTCGCTAGGTCGCTGTCCCAGGAGCACGCGACATCAGAAGATAGGGGTGACATCGTCTGTGGAGTGGGGTGAAATTGATGTAGATGCTCATAAATGCATATGCACACTGGCCATTATGAATACACGCATGCCACCATATCCATAAGAGGACTTTCAAATTAAAGACTTGGTTGACACATCTTGATATTGACAAAGTCACTACGGTTGACTTACTGTCGAGGGATATGTCTTTGTATAATAATTTAGGAAAATAATAGCACCAAACCGTGTCGATGACCAATATAATTAGAAGAATATATGTAGTAGCATGAAAATAATAGCACCAAACCGTCTCGATGACGAATATAATTAGAAGAATATATGTAGTAGCATGAATGGACGACAGCAAAACTAGACAAGCACATATACATGTATATACTTATTATTGGCGCAGAGCGCTATTACAAGTTTTGATTCGAACCTCGTACAGCACAACTGAGGAGCGAGTGAGCAAATGAACAAACTGGGAAACTAAATCATCCAGACACGAAATTACCAGTAAAGAAACAAGGCCCATGAGAGGGAGAGAACGCCTGTTGTTGGTAGATCAATCATATACCATGGGCGACAAATATTGTTGCTCCATCAGCTAGTTACCCGGCACTCTCATGCACAACTCCTTCATGTTGGACGGCCCACCGGCGGCGCCGGCATTGTTGGCAGCCTGGCACCTCCGGAAGACATCAACTCCCATGATGCCGTCGGTCACCTTCCCCAACCCGCAGGCGCACCGCTTGCCCTTGCCGGAGGTAACAGCCTCCAGAAGAGCTCCACAGCAGTCCGGAGGGATAATGGTGCCCACGCTCCCAAAAACCACAAGCGCGCAGGTTCTCATCACATCGTCGCCAGGGCATACTTTGTTGACCACGAACAAGATCATGGCATCTAGCCGCTGGGCTTGCAGCGGCGGCGCCGCCAGGCTGGCGATCATCGCCGCCAGCCGGACCAGAGCCGCCGCCGACTTGGGCGCCATGGATACGCTACGCTAGCTGCTTCGTTAACTTGTTCTGTGTGTAGCTTAATGCTGGTGGTAGAAGAGTAGTGATTGTTGCTTGGGTAGATGCAATGCTTCAATATCATGGCCTTTTGTAGGCGCCGTACGTGCTCATTTCATTAGCGGTTGGCGGCAGAATACACAGATTACTAGTGATTCCCTCGTTCCAAGCGTGTTCCTTTTTTAGCGGTTGTATCAGCAAACGGCAGACAGACAATTAATGTCTCGTCGTTAACTGCACGTTGTCGACGGTAACCTTTCAGCGGTAACCTTTCTCGGAAAGCAGCTGATAAATGGATCGGAGTATGCGGCCGGCCAGTGTTTCAAATAATGCACGCCGTCCACCCCTGGCCGTCGCAGTCCGCGCGCTGCACGCGCGCGCCATGCATAGCTCGCCGGCCGAAGTGCCACCGCATCTATCCCGGCCATTTGCGGCTCACCGGCCAAGTGCAGCCACGCTCATGAACGCCACCAATATGTGTTATTAGGGTGCAAAGTTTCATTGTATAGTTATCAAAACTGGAAACTTGGTAACTCAGCCTGATACGATGGGTGTTAGGATGAAATCCCTCTCTCATCTCTCATCATACTACTAGAAAACTGACCTCTCATCCCTTGCCTTAGTACCGGTTGCATTTGGAACCGGTACTAATGTTAGGATTAGTATCGGTTCAAAAGGATATTACTTGGAGCACGCCCTGAGGACCCCTTTGGTACCGATTGGGGGCAACAACCGGTACTAAAGGGTTCGCATTAGTACCGGTTGTTGCCATCAACCGGTACTAATGCTCCACGCACATTCTAGTATCGGTTGTTGGCATCAACCGGTACTAAAGGAGGCACCCTTTAATACCGGTTGCTTCCATCAACCGGTACTAGTGTGGCACCCCCTAGTACGGATTCGTGACACCAACCAGTACCAGAGGGCACTGACCCTAACCGGTACTAATTTCCTTCCTACAAATACCCTCCTTCTTCCTCCAGCCCGAGCCAGATCCTCCAGCTCGAGCTTCACCCTGTCCAGGGCACCATAGGGGAAGGTTTTGCCGACCATTTCTTGGGGATTTCACTCGTTCAAGTGTTCTAAAGGTTAGAAACTTCATCTTCCCTTGATACCTCCCTTGATACATGGTTAGTATACTTCAAAAACCAATCCATGTGTATATACTTAGAAAAATTAGATTAAGGGTGGGTTTGATTGGGCTGTGGCTTTTGGAAAAGCTACTGTGGGTTGTAAAAAAGTAGCTGTGGGAAAAGCAGAAGGCCGTTTGATTAGAGCAGCTATGGCTTTTGAATAAATTGTCGAGTGGACCCTACATTTCATCCATAGCTTGAGGATTTCACTCATTCAAGTGTTCTAAAGTTTTAAATGCTTCCTTTCCCTTATGATCCATTCCTTCTTCTCCACCATATCTCCTCTGTCTATTTCTTTCTCTATTTCTCGTAGCCTCCATCAACCGGGTTACTTATATTGTTACGATCAACGTTGATGTTAACATTTTGTTCCCGATTTTCATTAGTTGGTTCATCCACAATAACTATTGCTAACTCATCTAGGTTCGTCGAAGCGTCCATATTACTCTTAGGGTCCTGACTACTCTTGCAAAATTTATCCATAGCTCCTCTCTGTGATTCTATCAACTCATCAACACGTCTTTTTATTTTCCTTTTCTTGTTACTTGATTCGTATTTTCTGTTTACTTGATTCATATTTTCTAACAACATGATATCCCATGGTGTTGAAATTATTATAAATACATAATAGTATAAATCGATTGAGATTAAATAATTTGTGATAGTGAATTAATAATTAATGGTATGAAGAATTGGAGAATTGTCAATCGGATCACCTGATCACATAAGGCAAATTGATGATCTCCTATCTGATCTCTGCTTGTCAGGCAACTATCTCTCTCGATTCAAGAAGGATCGAATGATTGTGCCCTTCCGTGGCCGCGCACACTCTTGAATTGAGGCCTTGTTTAGGCCATGTTTAGTTACCCCCAACTCCCAACTTTGACACTATGCAAAAAGAAGATTTCCCCATCACATCAAACTTACGGTACATGCATGGAGTACTAAATGTAGACGAAATTAAAAACTAATTGCACAGTTTTGTTGTACTTTGCGAGACGAATCTTTTGAGCCTAATTAGTCAATGTTTGGACAATAATTCACAAATACAAACGAAACGCTACAGTATTGCTACAGTAATTTTATCACCCCAACGTTGGGCAGCTAAACAAGACCTGAAATGCCCCGTTCGCGTCGTGTCGGTCGACACGCCGTCGTCGATTCAATCCGGAGAGGAACGAGGTTAGGGAGGACATACGCTGGCTGCCGGCCGGATGGAGAATATACACCTAATCGCATACGACAACCCTCAAATTAGTTTTGGACCTTGGATGGTGGGATAGCAAGCGAAACACAGGAACAATGCATGCGGCAGCACCAGGCCCCTGAGATTTACGCAAATAAAGCGGGCTGACACTTGGGGTGGGCTCCTAGGATTTGGGGGTCCGGGGCGGCCGCACACCCTGCCCCTCCCTAGGGCTGGCCATGACCGGGCTTAGCGGTTGAAGCCAACTACCACTATAACAATGTTTTGTACTAAATAGCGGGTTATGACAGTTGAGCATAGTTCTCCACTAAATGTTCTAGCCCGCTTTTCGAAATATTGCACACACTAAGAAGTCCTAGTATAATATAAGCATCAAGAAAATGTAGGAGAAGCCTAAACCCTAGGCTAAATGGGTGGATGGATGCCTGAAGAGCTGATCTCGTAACTCTCCCGCGTATTCTATAAAAAAAAATTTAACACGGTGAATGAGCTGCAAGTTTATCCCTTCTTCTCTATTTTGTTTCGTTTGCTGCATCCTTATCTTGTTCCGGCCTGATCATTCGCTATGTGGTGCTGTGATCATGACGCAAGCAGTAGTATAGACAAGCCTACCCGCTTCCATATTAAGGTTTTATATTTCTTTTTTTTGTACAAACTACATTTTTGTATTCCCGATGTGTTTACCTTTTGAGAAACAGATGCACCGTATTATCCTATTATTTTATTGTTATTATTACTATCACTACAATTATTTTTAGGATAACATTATTGTCGCTTTAGAGGAGATACTCGACACTACGGGATACAGGAGCTTTGCCGAGGGTGCTCGGCAAAGCCCTAAAAAACATTCGGCAAAAGATTTAACGGCAAATTTGCTGAGTGTTTTCTATCGGGCACTCGGCAAGACTTTGCCGAGTGCCAAAAAACACTCGGCAAACATTTTTTAAAAAAAAAACAAGCACCAGCCACCGGCCGCCACCACCACCTCCTACTTCGTCGCCGCCACCACCACCAAGGCCACCTCTTATCTCGTCGCTGCCACCACCAAATCCGGGAGGGAGGCGGCGCCGGATCCAGGAGGGAGGGAGGAGGTGGGGCTGGATCTGGAGGGGAGGGGCGGCACGGCAGTCGGATCTGGGGAGAGAGAGGGGGCAGTGGGGAAGGAGAGGGAGGGGCCGGCCACCGGGGAAGAGAGGGCGGTGCCGGGGAAAGAGAGGGAGGGGCCGGCGCCGGGGAAGAAAGGGAGGGGAGGGGACGACCGTCGGCGGGATCCGGGGAGGGAGCGAGCTGGGGCGAGAGGAGGGGAGGGGTGGGAACAGGAGGCGATAGGGTGGGACGGGAGGGGATTTTTTAGCGTGCGTAAGTTTTTCTTTGTTTTTTCTTCTTTGCCAAGTGTTTCTTTTTGACACTCGGCAAACCCCCTTTTCACAGCACTCGGCAAAGAACTTGTTTGCTGAGTGCCCGAGGGAATGCACTCAGCAAACGTAAAAACACTCGTCAAATTTGAGGTTTCGAGTAGTGTGATATAGAGGTTATGCTGAGGAGGAACTCGGTATTGAACACCTCCAAGGTTCAGTTTCTAGGTATACGTGGCCGCTATCCGTATGTGCCATCTTCGTGTTTGGATCCTCAACGATCAAACAGAATGGGGACTGAAGCATGATCGTGTCCTTAAGTCCGATGACAGGTGGAATGTGGTGTTAGCCAATGATTATCGACAAATACACACTATTAGCTAGAAAAATAACCTCTACTACCGGTTCCCAACCTCCCTCTAGTAACCAGAGCCTCTAGTAACCAGAGCCTGCGTCCTCATGGCAACGAGAGAACCAGTGTTACAGATACATTGCCAATTTTGGCAGGAGCATTGGGTAAACAGGATGTAGAATGGAGTCAGCCATGGAGACATATTTCAGGACTTGAGTAAACCAAATCACATTTCAAATCAACAATGGTACAATCTGTACAGTGTACATCTCTTTCGGTAGAAACCAACTCGATCTAGGCAGCAAGTGTAGTTCGAATCTCTGTGGTCCATTGGTACACAAGATAGTAAGACAAGGGGTACAATGTAATCCTGGCTGTATGAGGTAAATCACCATGTAAAAACTATCCGACCGAAGGGAAGAAGAAAAAAGCATGCCATTAGCTCCCAAATGAACAGAACATATACAGAGCTGCGGCATTACTAGTACCATGGAGTGAACACACAGATGAGGGCAAGACCAGGGGAGGGCAATGGAACAGAATCTGTTAAACAATGACAATTCTAGTGGAGCTCTCACTTCGTTCATTCATTCGCCTGTGTTGCTACTCCGGTGCTTCGTGTCGGTATACAGTTAAGCTGACCATATATATATTCACAGAGATTGCTTCAAAAGAGCTCTTCGGAATTGAATTTGTTCCATGACTCCTGTTCACATAAAAAAAGGACGTGGAAGATTAAGTGAAATGTCACAAGGTCAAAAACACTTACAACAGACACCCTCAAGGAGAATCACACAAGCATGTAAGAAAGGACATCTAGAACTTTGTCAAACGCTTCTAGATTAATAGATTATCATTGATTGGCCTACATTAGGTTTGCTGCTCGAGAGCTCTCTTCAGTTTGTTTACAATGAAAACCAAAAAAACGTAATTCAGGTAAACTTATGTCAGCATGTCAAATATGTTGTTGAACAGATTATTAGGAAGCAATAGTGATAATTCTCCTATGTAACTATACATTATACCTATACAAGTGAATCTTGATTTGGTTTTATATGGCATCAAATGTTGTCACAGGGCAGTTGGATACACACCTTAAGGAGATCAAAGACTTTCTCGGCAATATATTTCTGCTGAAGAGTTGCACCCTTCTGTTGCACCTTATCAGGATGAATGCACAAGGTCGCCTTTCTGTACTGCTTTTTAACAGCAGCACCAGTAATCAAATCGGTCAAGGATACAGCTTGCCATCCACATTCTGGCCAAAGTATCTGTTCAAAAAAAGGGTATATATTAGTAAACGAATTAATGTGTACAGAAGTATCGAACCAAACAAACTATGAGCTTATGAGGCATTCATTAGTTCATTTTAACATAATTGTCAAGTTAACGTTAGATTTACTGCACTTGAATTCACTGAGCAATTAGATCCGCATCACAACACTTCAAAGAAACTACTGATAAATGAAATAGATAATTCACTGTCCGGTGAAAGTTTAGAAAATCCACTAAAATTATTATTATCTGTGGACCATCAAGAATTCTCTTATAGAGAAAGCTTACTTTTTATTGGGAGGTAAACTTTGCCTTCATTACTGTCCCAAGGGGGTTAGCATTTGAAAAGTTAATACATTCTTCCAGTAAAAACACAGAATATTACAGTTCTAAGGCATATGGAAACGAGGTTTAGTATTAACTGTTATCGAGCTGCTGACAGCATTAACTAAAACTAAAACCAAGCAAGCCAAATCCCTGCAGGCAAACATGTTGATGTTGAATCAATACATAATTGGGTCAGGCTAACAAAAGAAAAGAGCAAATTGGTACATTTAGTCATGCCTAAGATCAAATCAAGGTTCAGTGAATCACATCCAACAAAAAAAGTCAAATAAGCAATGATGTTTGTACCACAAAATGAAATATTGAGCATAATTACATAACCAAAAGAAAAGGCATAGCACCAACAAAATGCAAACATACAACTGAGTAAAAACACATGCAGTATAATTTTCACACTTCAGTGGCAAAACTCAAAAGCATCACCAACTCACATATTGTAAGGTTGATAACAAAGCACGCAAGTTGCCCTCTTTTCCAGCAGACCACCTCTTAATTTCAAAGTCTAGTGAGTCTCCAATTCTCTGGAATTCAGAAAGTACAAACAAAACAAATGGACTATTAGCAACCAAAAAAGCGTACCTAAAGGGGCACAGATGCACTGTGAGCATGTGACTAAGGAATGCCACGAGATCATGAAGTAGTGAAAACAAATTGACAGAAGCAGCATAATGTGGACTGTTGAGAGTTGACACCAACTAATACACAGCATCTACATATATTGACAACATAGGACTTACATCTCTCTCAGCCTGCTCCCTCTGAACCTGCATATCTCGTTCATTCTTCTCAGCCAGAGCTTTTGCCTGGAGATTACAGTAGTGAGAAAATGATGAATAGTAGTGAGAGGATGAAAGCTATCATTTATTTATAACAAGAAAAAGGTAGGCTTATACAACGTGGAAGAACCGACCCTATTATTGGCACTAATAATCATTGATAGCAAGAAATAGAGACTGTTTCTTTCTTTCTAATTTGAAAACTAAAGAATATTACCGCTCGCTCACGGGTCCTCTGGTGACGTTCTAGTCTAGCACGCCTTCTTTCTTCACTCTCCCCCTCAACATCTTGAAATACATCAGATGATGCAGGGGCTGAAAAGACAAAAAATATATATAACAAACCACAGTGGCAGAAAAAATAGGAACACAATACTACTGAAATTTTTATTTATAGAACTATTAATTTTGGAAAGACTAGTACCTCCAAATAAGTCAGACAAATCATCCCCAAAAATTGAGGCTGACGGCGCTTTTCGCACAGATGCCGAGGTTGATGCTGCTCTCTGTGATCCATTAGCAGTTCCTCTAGCTTGAGCTCCAGAACCAAACATAGAATCCTAAAACATCCAATATTAGCAAAAGGTAACAGAATTAACTGCCCTGCACAAAGTTTTCTATATGTGAATATTTTGACAGATGTACTTACCACTGTTGGGGTTGGAGCCCTCTGCTTTGGTGCACTACTGGCACGAGCATCCACACCGAAGAATGATTCAAGATCATCAGGTGTGCTCTGCTTTTCTCTTGCGGCAGCAGCAGCTGCTGCTGCCTGCCTTTCTCGAGCCTCAGCAGCAGCTCTTTCCACTGCAGCTCTTTCAGCTCTCTTCCTTGCTTCTTGCTGAGCTCTCTCAGCAGCAGCTCTTTCTGCTGCAGCCCTCTCCCTAGCAGCAGCCCGCTCCCTCTCCTTGGCTTCAGCAGCAGCCCTCTCCTTTGCTTCAGCAGCAGCCCTCTCCTTGGCTTCAGTTGCAACCCTAGCTGCTCTTTCTTTTGCCGCAGCTGCAGCTCTCTCACGGGCTTCCTGTTGAGCCCTTTGAACAGCAGCACGCTGTGCACGCTGTCGGGCCTCCCTTTCAGCTTCTGCACGAGCTTCAGCCGCCGCTCTCTCCCGTGCCTCTTTTGTAGCCCTCTCCACTGCTTGTCTTCCTCTCTCTCTTTCTCTTTGTTGTTCCAGCTCTCTCTCCTTTTCAAGTCTTCTCCGTTCTCTCTCCATTTCCTCCCTCAGTTTCATTTCCCTTTCTTGTTCCAACCTTTCTTGCCTATCTCTCTCTTCATGATCTGATGAACTTCTTTCAAAATCTTCATCAAAAACAGTTTTATCATAAGCAGGAGGTTTGCCCATGGCAAAACCTTCCAGGTCATCTACTGAAGAAACCTCTGGTTGCTTTGGCAAATCAGTGTGATGGTTGTGATTTTGGCTCGACCGACGAACATGCCCATTCACCTTTCCATTTGTATTTGCTCCCTGTGGCTTTTGTTTAAGAAGAGGTGGTGATCGGGAAGGTGGCGGAGCAGTAGTTGGTTGTGTGAAAAGGGGAATCTCAGAAACTGTAAGCCATATATCATCTTCAGATTCAGTAGATCTTGGTGACTGATCCTCCGTATAATTACCATGAATATCCGAATACCTTGCAGACTGTGACTTAGGCATGATGTTACCGAGGTCCTCTATAGAAGATTGACGTGCTGGATTTCTATCCATTGAATGGTGTAAGGGACTGGAATCTCGAGCTACGCTTGGTGGGTTCCTGTCCTTGGCATGACCATTGATTTCAGAGGTGAACAAAGGGTCTGATTTTGGGGCCTGGTCAAAAGCAACTGGTTCCTCGAATAAACTATCATCAGGAGCAGTACTATCAGCAGCCTTGCCTTCAGAATTTGCAGGCTTATCCAGATCTTCCAAGGGATCTGCGGATCTTCCTGGGGATGTATATGCAGAACCAGAAGCGGAAGCTGTCTCAAGAACAACAAATGGGTCATCTGCCATGCTAGCTGTCGGTTTGGAAGTTGGAACTGGTGGCTTCATTTTGTTATCATCATTAGCCTTCCTGAAAAGTACAGTGAGCATGAGAAAATGGCAGGAGTACACATTGGTTTAGAAGAAATTACCAGGTTATTGGTGCTAACTTTAAGAGAGAGGAAAGCTATCACTTATTTCACACTTTATTCATTCAATAATACTGCAATAGATGTGCATACACACAAGAGAGAGTTCAAGGGCCAAAAACGCAAGGTCAGAGGTACCACAGAGAATGTGGGCTTATACTTGAATGATATGTAACAAATAAAAGACAACATTTCTATTGAACAAGCTATGATGAAGACTGTAAACCTGTTTTACCATTCAGGTATTTCAGCAGTTACTTAGCAAGGAAACCTCCTCAAATTCTCTGATCCATAGATATGGAAATAAAGAACTTTCATGTGCAATCTGAGTTAAGCATAATCAATATTGAATCTAAAACTACCCAGACATTATGGTACAGCACATTAGAAAAGGTTCAAAATGGACTACAGACACATCAGCCGCAACTGGAGCAAAACTGTAATGAAACACACTACTAAGTCGGATTATGTGTAAAATGAGACTACGAGAGTCTCTCAGCTACATTATTTCATATTGCTTGTAAGTGAGCACTGATCTCTGAACTTCCTTCTCTGAGCTCCCAGAGACTCCTCTTAATGACAGACTCACTATGGTGTAATATTCGCCTCAACCGATCCAATTCATACTGAAAGCTGTGACACATACTGTGACACCAGCACAAAGCATCTAAAGAAGAAATACAGCTAAAGCTGCACCATTTAATAACCGACACAGCGCAAGCTCTCGCATTGTAAATGGTTGCTCGAGACATTCCAGGATTCGGATCTAGCTTGCACATTTCACTATCAATCAAACTTAAGTTCATCAGAGGCTCCGATCCAAATGATGTATCAGCAATGGCAAATGCAGATCCGGATGAAGAAAGGCCCGAGCTTGCTCACCTGCTCCTGGGCGGGCTGCTCCCCGCGAACCCCGGGATCAGATCATCGAACCCGGCGCCCCCGCTTCCCTCCTCCTCCGCAGCCACCGGCTTCCTCCCGAACCCCCCGAGCAGGTCGTCGTCGACCGCCACCGGCCTCCTCTTCTCCTCGGCCCGCGGCGCGCTCCCGAACCCCCCGAGGAAGTCGTCGTCGTCGTACGCGGGCGGTGGCGGCGCGGCGGAGCGGGTGCCGGTCGCGAACACGTCGTCGTACGCCGGGGCCGCCGCCGCCGCCCCGAACACGCCGTCGTCGTACCGCGCGGAGGAGGACTTGGAGTTGGAGGGCCGCAGCCCGGGGACCGCGTCGAAGATGTCGTCGTCGAAGACCGGGGCAGAGGAAGGCGCCGGCTTGGCCCTCGCCGCCGACGAGGAGGAGGAGGTGGTGGGGCCCTTGAACGAGTCGAAGAGCGAGTCGAAGGAGGACGCGGAGGCCGGGGCGGGGGCGGGGGCGGGGGTGCCGAAGAGGTCGTCGTAGGACGGGGCGGCGGAGGATGCCGGGGCGGATCTGCCGGGGTTGGACCACGCGGCGCCGGATCCGGCGGCGGGGCGGGAGGCGGCGCCGGCCATGGGCGCGGCCTTGCCCTGCGGCCGCACGCCGAAGTCGCGGGCCAGGAGGCCCTCGATGCCGTCCATGGGCCCGGGGTGCGAGACCGGACGGACGGCCCCCCGCCGGTGGCCTCGCCGGCGAGGATGGGTGGAGAGGGGGGAAGGGGAAGCCGACGCGGTGGGGGAGATCGGGAGAGGGAAAGCGCCAACGCGGTGGGAAGAAGGAAGGGGTGGTGGTGTGGTGATGTGTCTTTCTCCCCTCTTCGCTGGCTGCCTCGTTGGGTGTCTGGCGGTGGGACCACAGGAGGTTGGCACGGCAAAAAAAAAAAAAATCAAAACAAAGAGAATAAAACTTTTTTTTTCTTTTTGATTGCTTCGAGTTTTGAATTTAAAATTTTAAATTTTATTACGTTGGCTGGTGAATTAGCTTCACATTTATTATTAGCACAATAGAAAAGCCGGGCTCACATGTTGGTTTCATTTTTATATTGCCAATTGCGCATAGATCTCGGTGGAATTGGGATTGACTCAAAGTCACCAACCAAGAAAACGATTGTTCCTGTATGTAGGTCAAAGCATGCGCTTGTTAGATCAGGAGCGTTGGGGGAAAAAGCAAAACAAAAATTTTGTCATCATAACTGCTTAGTTTTATTTTTCAAACATTGGATCCAATGGATTCGTTTGGATTGGATTGGGGAAATATGACAAAAAATGGAAAAGAAAAGGAGACCAGCATGTAATATACACACATGTCTGCAAGAACTGGGGTGATACCACGTGGAAACCATGACAATGCAGATAACTCATGACCATTTTTTCTCTTTTTGTGCACCGACACTCGGCAATATTAGTTGGAGTGACATCAGTCAATACAATGTGATGTGCAGGACCCCTTTGGAAAAAAAAAGCAACATTTGGCACAAACCGGTACGGATCGAAACATAACCGGTTTTGGGTCCAGGAAATAAAAAGGGTACAAACAAAATGCTGTTGATCGGTTTGAAGCACGGGAAAACTGTATGCGCAACAGATTACTTTTGTTGGAGTTTGAATAGTAAAGACAGAGCAAAACTTTAATATGAGCCTAGGCCTCTCCACAATAACAAATGGTGGCATTTTGGTTTCGGGATAGGACGGGACGGGACGATCCTCCTTCGTTCCGTGTTTGGTTCAGAGACGTGTGGGACGGAACATCCTAGGATGGAATATACCCTTCAGAAACGGAATGCCACCATTCCACTAAAACTTGCGGACCGAGAGGAGAAGATGGGGGTGTCGGGCGACGGGCGCGCAACCTGGACCTTCGCCGCGGGCCACACCACCGGTCGGTTTCGCGAGAGGATAAATTGGGGGGGGGGGGGGAGCCACAGACAATGATAGGTGGGACCATGTTATGACATGTGGGGTCCACAGGTTACTGTAGCTAACGGTGTTAAAAATGCGGAACTAGAATGGACCCGTCCCCCTCAATCAAACACAAAATGGGACGGTTCCATCCCAAAAAATAGAGACAGGATCATCTCATCCCTCATTGTCTCCGAATCAAACACACGCTAAGGTAAGCTGGAGGAGGTTGTGAAGCATCAGCCTGGTAGGGTGATGAAGAAGGAACAGAGTGTGCTAGAAGACTGAACTGAACATAGCATCAGCTTTACCAAGTTTCGAATATTTGCTAGTATCTTTGATCTGGAACTCCAAAGCAACAATGTGAGCATGGAAATTTTGAATCTTTTGTTTATCATTTGTAAGCAAGCATCAGAAGGACAGGTGGGTGCTTTTTTCTCAAAGTAAAGCATCTTAAGCCTTATGGAAGCTGCAGAGTGCTACACTCTGATTACAGAGGACCTGGCCATGTATGTGACTAGCTATGAATTTTTGCAATGCTGTTTAATATCTTTAAGAAACGTTTTTTTGAAACAAATATCCCTAAAATGTAGAGCTTGGTGAGTTGCACCATATGAAACGTCATTCCTGTAGTCATTGTAGAGTATGCTAAGGTTCAGACAAGGACAGTGAAATGAGGCCCTGGTTACAAAAAGGACCTGATCAAGTAGGTGAAGTTGCGGTGATGTAACAGTATTCCTCTAATCAAATGCAGAATTGGAATTGTGTCAAATGTGTTTTTTCCCTACAGCCATTGTAAGTACGCTGGTGTTCAGAAAACTAAAGGGAAATGAATTATTTCATTCTGATAATTGATTTAGAAAACCCAGCACCCCCAAGAAACTGGGGCCTTTTATCGAGTGGAAAGGTGAGGTTAAACCTGGGATCGATGACGGTGTCAGTACTCTGCAGCAGTAATGTGCTAAAATGCAATAGCATAGACTACAGAGTTCCATATGCTCCTTCACTGTGCTAGATATAGCGTGGCCCAGATATACACTACTAACGCACATAGTCGTAGATGCGTGGGATGTTGCAGTGCCCAGCGACATAACTTTCGCCCCTCGGGTGCAACTTTCTCTCGGTGCAGGCAAAGCAATATGTAAAATCAGCATTCTTCCTCACCACCGAGGTACAATCCGGCTCGCGAAATGTTTTGTCCCACTGCAGCAAAGAAACAGCAGAAGCTTCAGAAAAAAATGATTCGGGATACCATAACACATGGTGCATTAGTCTCAATGGTTACTGAACAGAAATAGAGGCAGAGTAGTTTGAGTTTGGCATCAAACATTCAGGTTATTTGGAAATATTTAGTATGTGGTAGTGTAAATTTTGTCATAATAATTTCCTACAACATCCACAATAACAAATAAATGTTTTCTCAAAATCACCTACGATAAGACCCAGAGTAACCAGCCTCTAAAACCTAGCATTGGAATCATAAACAAATCCATATAAAAGATGCAAAACGCTAACTGCATCCAGAAAAATTCTGCATCAAAGATTTAGGGTTACATCCATGTTCATTTTAGATTTAATATAATACTTCTCTAACTGTATATTCTTTTACAGAGAAACTGTTACTCTTTAACTAATAAGAAAGAAAAATAATCGCCTGCAGAATCAGGGCCCAATGGCTCACAGCAAGTGACAATGAAGCCATTTGGAGCCCGCCTTGGGCCACAGTGGTAAATCTCAGCGAAGAAAAGTTGTTCCTCCGAATCTTCTTTGCTGGTCCTTGCAGTAAAGTTAATGTGTGTGTAACAACATCGTGGCTCAGGTATACTGATCACAGGCTTGGCATCCAAGAGCTCAAATTTGATCTGGGAACAAGAAATCAAGAAAGGCCATGACAATGCAAATCACCAATCCAATATAGATAATATGTTCGTTTCTAGAACAAGTAAATAAATTGTATAGCGCACCTTTTTCCTTTTATTGTAGTGCTCCAAGACACCCGTTGCAAACCTCTTGGCCTGTGCAAGCTGAACTTTTGGATTGGCCCGAATATCGTGCGGATCTTTTCTCTCAGGAACCCTGCACCCAAAAGCACACATTTCGAATAGTATCAGATCAACATGTTCAACACAATAGATTGTGCTACTTTCTCCAAGACCTCTCTTGCTATATCACAAGACATCATAACTTGCCAGCTTTGTCAAATCATAGCTTGCAAATAAGCGCCAGTTTGTAAATAAGGTGGTTCGAGCTGCTTCTATGAGGTGTTTTGCACATGATATGCTCACAATTAAAATTTGAAGTACCCTTTGCAATAAATATAGATAGCTTTATGCACTGAAGGAAGGGAAATTTGACCAATTTGCCACTATAACAGGTGGAGCTATAAAATATCGCTGAAAGCATTATCACTTTGCCATTTTGGACATTTTAGTCTGTTTACAGTTGATTTTCCCATCAATAGGCATTTAAAGTGACACATGATTCTCAGGTCATTTGACGTTCTTGGATGCGTAAACCAAGCCACTGCAATCAGATAGGACAGCAAATTTTGGTATCAGCATAGGCTAACCACATCAGAAGAAGCAACTTATTTTTCCATGGTGGCAATGCAACCAATGCACAGAGTTCCTTTTCACATGTCATGCATCGCAAAAAGATCAGAATCTTGTGATAACCCCAAAATAATCACTCATGCGCCTTTGAGTAGGAACTAGGACGAGGAGCAGACGAGGGTGATGGCCTGTGTGGTGATCAAAGCATAAACTAAAATCCAATTAAATAGGATTGGCACATGAGTTTTAGCGCCCACTAAGGTAAGATATGGATCCTGATAGAGACGAGGGGCACACCAAATTCATTAATTAAACAGATGGCATCCCGTTCTCCATCAAATAATTTGCTTTTCTTACCGAGCAGACGAGGGAGGGTACGTACTGTTGTAATTCGAATCCAGCTTCTCCGGGCCGCGGCGGCGCGCCGTCCGCGCCGGCATGATGCTGCGTCGCCGTCGACGTCGTCGCCATGGCTGGATCGCCGCCGGCCGCAGGGGCAACCCTAGTTGTCGCCGTGCCCTCGTGTGCCCGAGACAGAACGGGGAAAAAGAAGGGAGGCAGGCCGGCCGGGGGAGGCCAAGGAATTCAATCCGAATTTGAATGCAAATGTTTTGAAACAATTTTTTCGAAAGACATGTTTTGAAACAATAGCTGGTCTGTTTAAGAAACGCTTCCCGTCGCACACGGCATGTCCGTTTCATGGTTCCTCGTCAAGGCTCCCGGCGCAGGGCACACACCGCGCGCCGCCCTCCATTCTTGCAGGCAAAGCGGCGAGCACCTAGAGCGCGGCCGCGGTTGACAACCAGCAAGCTGCAAGACACGGAATCAACCGAGCGGGGAAGATGGCGGCGTTGGAGGGGTGAGACGTGCGTACCTCGCAAGCAGTGGCGCTCGGCGTCGAGGTGCCATTCCTCACCACCGCTTCCCGGACGCCGGCGCGGACGGCGCTGCCGCGGGAGCATCTCCGGGCGAACTAGAGCCCCGAGCAGCCCGCGCTGCTGGGCGGCCGCGTGATCCTGACGGAGGCAAGCGCGGGACACGCCGAGCGGCGGAGCTAGCGGAGGCCGGTCGGCGCGCGCGGCCTCGCCGGCTTCCATGTCGCCGGGCCGGAACATTTGTAGGACGCCCCCGATTATTTTGCGAATACCCCCCTAAATTGGATCGCGATTAGTAATGTCGATCCGATTATTTTCACTTTACCCCCTACAATTTACAAATAACCCCCTAAATTCGATCGCGATCGATTATTTTCATTTAACCCCTGATTATTTTCAAATAGCCCCCTGGTCGTGGCCCGCTCCTCCTCCGACCGTCCGCCGCCGTCATCCTCGACGCCGGAATCAAGAACCCCGCCTTGCCCACCGATTCCAGGCTCAAGCCCTAGCACCATCCCTACCAATCTCACCCCCGCAGCAAAGAATGGAGGGCGGCGCGCAGTTCGCCGTCGCAACTGTGCCGCGCGTTGCGAGCCGCCACCGCCAGGCGGGCATCGAGGCATGGCGGCAACAGCGAGGCAAGGCCAGTCAGTGCCGCTGCTTGCTGGGCCTGAACACGAAGAGGCGGTGCTGCTGCACACGTAATGATCGAGCAACTTCAGTTCACTGAGTCGTCGGCTCTGATGGCAAGTCGCAACTGAAACCTGTTAGTTCATCTTCAGGATTTGATTTGATCTTTCCTTTTCAAAGTTAGTGGGTCTAGCCTTGTACATTGTTGAATCGTTCTTTTTATGAAACAGCAGGGGCAATGCAAACCTAGACTTCTTCGCGGCTCTTTTTAGTATATTTAAGAAACAGTTTTTGAGAAGAACATTCGTAAGATGCAGAGATTGGAATTGCTCCAAATGCGCTGTTATTCCTACGGCGGTTGTAAAATGTGTTTAAGGTTCAGACAAGGACACTGAAATGAGGTCCTGGTTACAAAAAAAAAGGGGGCCTGTGCAAGTAGGTGAATGTGCAAGCTAACTGAATACTACTACCATGTTTGGCACAGCAGAGTTCATCTGATAAAATGAAGAATGGGAAAGA
The DNA here is from genome assembly GCF_000263155.2 of Setaria italica. Taxonomy (NCBI): domain Eukaryota; kingdom Viridiplantae; phylum Streptophyta; class Magnoliopsida; order Poales; family Poaceae; genus Setaria; species Setaria italica. The sequence continues at coordinate 37,571,884 of NC_028457.1, read as the reverse complement.
TAGGAAAAGGGAAAACCTTAGTTTGTATAAAAAAACTGTACCCCTACAGTAGTCGTTGTTCAGGCAACTGCAGTGAAATGAACTATTTCATTTCAGATCCCAGGCCAAATGCCATTGCTCAATCACCACCCGAGAACTTTGCCGAGTTTGAATGGGGATCAGTAATAAGGTCAGCTATCTACAGCAGTAATGTGCTAAAAACACTTCCCATGGATAAGTTAAAACCCACAAGATTGTGGACCAAGAACAAGAACTTGTGGCAACCAGTATTATCCCCCCACTCTGAAATACAAGGTTTTTCTATGCTTTGGTCTATCTAGTTTCAGGACTCGCCGTTTGTCAGTCATCTATGAAACACAATTTCTGATCTTGTTCAACTCACAAAACATCTGCTGGTGTGGGGTGACTGGTGAGCAACAAGAGAGCTTCCTAGCACTATTTACAGAACACTCGTACATGTCATTCACCTGTGCTACCTGTATATGCTAAAATTCAACACTGATGATATCCTTGCATCCGCCGCCATGCATTCGCGTCATGGTTCTTACCATCGGGGCTCCGAAAACAGATATTTGATGTTGATGGTGTCTTTGATCCGTGATGCTCCGAAGGAAAACAATGTCAGCCTGGGCCAAGACAGTCAAGCGAAACCAACACATGGAAGAAAATCAAGTGTTGTAGAAAAACGAAATCGGTTCGGCGGCAGATTGGATGGAGCTGTTCAAAGCTGGGGCGAGCAGGCAGGCTCAGGCTCACGCACACTACTGAGCATTGCTCACGTGCAGGCAAAGTGCCGAACACCTAGTGGGCAGCCGCCGGCGACACGAAAGCGGAGGCTATGGCGGCGTACATTGAGCAAAATTATGTGCCTAATATTGAACCATCATCCGCAACGTGTGGAGAAAATGGGTAGTGTGCGGGCAACGGAGGGAAGAGACTCACGTGGCCCGTGGGAGAGCAAGAGCTTCTCAGCCAGCGGTCTTGCGGACCTTGGCCTGCGTGGCATCACGGTGGAGGCTGGAGGCGCGCGGCGGTGGCGCGAGCACAACGCGCGGCGCGGATCCGCGAGGCGACGAGGAGCGGCGGAGCCGGCCTTGCGATGGTTCAAACGCGGCGGGGATGTGGAAAACGAGAAGAGAGAACGGCCGGCCCGAAGCATATTTTTCAAACTACTCTCCGGCCGCCGCCAGGGACGTCGCCGACCACCTCTGGAACGCTCCCGCCGCGGCGTGCGCCGCCGTGCTCAAGGCGTGACTTCTACCTCGACCACGGCGCGGAGCAGGAGCGCTTCAGCGACCTCGTGAGGTGCCGCCTCCAGGCGAGCCACACCAATTGCGGCAGGGCGGTCCGGATGACGGCGACGCCGCCGTGGTCGCGCGTGCTCGACGATGACATGGGCGGCGGCGAGCACGAGCTGTTCGAGCGCCTGCACGTGCAATTCTACGACGAGGCCGGTGCGTGTACGACTACCACGAGATGCGGCCGTTCTGGGGCGGCGCGTGGCAGATGTGGTCGTTGTGGTTCCCTGCGGCGAGGCTCGCCGAGCTCGCCGAAATTGTAGGCGAGCGCCGCCAGCTCTGCTCACACGATATCAGATGAGAACGAGATGCAGAGCTTGGGCTCTGCTTCGGTGTTTCATGCTTGGCTGCTTCTTCCTCGCCGTCGCGGAGGACAAAGGAGGTGTGGGAGGCGGGCAACTCCACGACGCGGCAGTGCTCCGGCGAGCCAAGGAGCAATGGCGCCGCAGGCCGCAGCAGAAGAGCCCAGCGGACACCGGGGACGGCGAGATCGCGAACATATTCGTTAGAGAAGCTGGGGCTCGTCGGCGATCACATCTTCATCGTCAGAGAAGCTCTCGCGGTATCAGGTCCGGATAAAAGGAGACGACGGCCCGGCGGCCCTTGCAGCGAGCACCTAGTGCTTGGCCACCGGTACGACGGCAGGACACGGGATCAACCGAACGGGGAAGGTGGCGACATTGGAGGGGTGAGACGTGCATACCTCACAAGCAGCAGCGCTCGGCGGCGAGGTGCGGACGCCGGAGCATCTCTGGATGAACTAGAGCCCCGGGACGCACTTGTTGGGCGGGCGCGTCATCCTGACGGAGGCAAGCGCGGAACACGCCGAGCGGCGGGGCTAGCGGAGGCCGGCGCGCGGGCCGGCTTCCATGTCGCCGGCCGGGCGGGAATATTTGCAGAAAGCCCCTGGTTCGGATCGCAATCAATAATCGCGATCAGATTATTTTCAATTTACCCCTACTATTTACAAATAACCCCTAAAATGGATCGCGATTAATAGTCACGATCCGATTATTTGCATTTCACCCCCTCATTATTTTCACCTCCGGCCGTCCACCGCCGTCGTCCACGCCGGGATCAAGAATCCCTGCGTCGCCCACCAATCCCCAGCTCCATCCGTACCACCATCCCCCACGAATCCCTCCACTCGCAGCAAGAATGGAGGGCAACAACCGCAACCGCGACCGCGACGGACGGACGGAGAGCGCGTCGCCACCGTCATAGCAGAGGGCGGCGAATGATGGACGGCTGGCGAGATCACGAGCGTGTCCCGGGTGCCTTGGAGCACGCCAAGCAGGCGACGCCCCGCAGCATGGACTCTGTGGTGGCGGCGCAGGCGCGTTGTCGAAGTCGGCGATCACGTCCCGGGGGGGAGGGGCGCTCGTTGTCGTGCCCGCTGGTCGTGGCGGAGCGTGACGACAGGTCGCCCATCCTCCCTGCATGTACGCTGTTCACGACTATATCGGTGCAGCCGTTCATGGCGCCTTGACGGCCATGAGCCCATGAGGTGAGTCACCGCGGCGACGAACGCCGGTCAGATCCAACTCCGTTTCTTAATTTCTTTTTATGAAACAGCAGGGGCAATGCAAACCTAGACTTCTTCGCGGCTCTTTTTAATATATTTAAGAAACATTTTTTGAGAAGAACATTTGTAAGATGGAGATATTGGAATTGCTCCAAATGCGCTGTTATTCCTACGGCGGTTGTAAAATGTGTTTAAGGTTCAGACAAGGACACTGAAATGAGGTCCTGGTTACAAAAAAAAAAAAGGCCTGTGCAAGTAGGTGAATGTGCAAGCTAACTGAATACTACGACCATGTTTGGCACAGCAGAGTTCATCTGATAAAATGCAGAAGGGGAAAGATAGGAAAAAGAAAAACCTTAGTTTGTATAAAAAAAACTGTACCCCTACAGTAGTCGTTGTTCAGGGAACTGCAGTGAAATGAACTACTATTTCATTTCAGATCCCAGGCCAGATCCCATTGGCAGCTGCTTTATTCCGTCCCCATGCTCTCGCTTTTCCTGCTGCCGTTTGCTGCATCGGGATCTGCAGGGCCAGAGCTACACCACCATCCAGAGTGTCCATTCGTATCGCCGTCCATGGCAGAGCGCATGGAATCCCACTTGGTGCTGTCTGTCCCAGCTTTTAGCACCTCGCTTTCGGCCCGCTCCTTTCTCCGCTAAAGAGGACGTCGTCGACCACATGCAGAAATTTAGTATATTGCCAAAAGGAGTCTTTATTCTGACACTCACACTCACGGCCTTGTTTGTAGCGAGTGTTGCACCGATTCTCTCTGCACCAAGGAAACTATGGCGCCACTTTTCCTGAACTGAGTGAGGGTGGTAGGCCAAAAAACGTTGCAGTGAACACCAATTCATCGCAAAAGTTCGGCAATGCGCGAACGTTCGGAACGAAACTTTATAATTCATTAACGAAACTTTATAATTCATTATTTTTTGAATGGAGAGAGTATGTTTTAACTTGACTATACCGAAGAGTTACATTACGTGTGCGAGTTTGGCCGTGCTCGTTTCAATCAGCTAAAACAGTAAATTTCACAAAGCCATCAATACTTGGGCATCTTAGAAAATAAAAACAGACATCTACTCTTTTCTAGTCAACTCGAGAGCGAGGCCTACTATACCAACCTAGTATTGTTGGAATTGTGAATGTAGTCATTTAAAAAAAGGACAACACAAATTTTCTTACGAAGTGTCATGTCATTCAGCGCAAAATCATTACTCCAACTTGAACCAAGTGTAAAAAATTAAAACTAACGTCATGGCAATGCATTAGGTTTCATTTGACACATAAGGTCCAATGTGATCACACCTTACTCTAACGATTTTACAATACGTGTCAACTTTTCATGGAAAGCAACAAAACTCTTAAAGGAACCGTAAAATGTTATTACTCCAAACAGGTTTTGCCACTCAAAATAGTGTAGCACACACTTGAATTTTTGGCTATAGGGTCCCCCTCCATCACACCCCTATCATACTGGATCACACATATCATATCCACAACATGATAGTACCCATCAAACAGTTGCTTTGTGGTATACTACCCACACATTCTTGTTCGCCACCACTCTCTACTTCCCCATCTCCTCTTCACCTGGTCCCATATCATCCTCATTTCACACCTTAGTCTAGAGTGTGATTGGTTGGACATGTTTGGTCTAACCAGCCTTGCGATATATTTGAATGGTTGAGCGAGTAGGTAAGCCTATTTGCTAGGCGGGTGCAAAATGGCCTCCTGAACCTTGCTCCAAGGAAACATAAATTGTCTTGTTTGCGCGTATAGCTCGGGGTGATGCTGCGTATACGCACGAGTAGGTAAATGCCATCAGTTCGAGACCATAAAACCCAGCCGACCAATTAGCAGCTGAATGTAGCCTAGCTTATGCAAAATAAACACGTCAAACAAAGCCTACCTCCATGCATATAGCTTGACACACACTCAGCCAACCCATACTGGACCACACCGGACCAATCGCACCCTAAGTCATGACATCTTCGAGCATTTCCAATAAAAACATCCCTAGTAGCAGTAGACTTCCATATGTAGCTCCTCGATCCGAAAACCTAACCCCCGCCGCAACCAACAATCCTGTCGCTCCCAAACGAGAGAGAAGGAAACCCCGGCGCGACCTGCACATCCGGAGAGCTCGAGTCCGGAGGAAGCTTGTATTTGGACATGGACATGGACACGGACACGCCCCGGTCGTCGTCGGCTGGTCGGCAACACGAAGCCGTGCCTGCACACGGAAACACAGCACGGCACAGGATCCAAATCCAACCGTGCCACACCCCCCAGGTCGCGTGCCGCCAACGCTGACCCGACCCCACCACCCGTGCCCATCCCGGCCGTCCGCGCGCGAATATCCGGCCCAGATACCCCCATCCGACGGCCCAAGCTCACCCAGCCCGTCCGTCCCCACCCCGCCGAGGACTCCTCCCGAATTTCCCGAGAAGCGAAAGGGCTCTTTCCCAAAAAGGAGCCCCGGCCCGTCACGCCGGGATCGGGCATCTGGGCCGTCCGGGCAAAATATTCGCCCCGATCGGACGGCCGCGGGCGCGGGCCGGATATTTCCCCGGGCCTATAAATCCGCGGCGGCCGCCTCCGCCCCAAACCCTCGCGCCCCATCGTCTCCGCCCGCCGCTCCCCGCTCTCGTCTCCTTGCTCGCGCAGGCTAGGGTTCTCTCCACGAGAGGCGGCGCCATGTTGGTCTACCAGGATCTGCTCACCGGTGCGTGCAAGACCATGCCCATGTCCCTGCTGAGAATTTTTTTTCCGTCCTTTGGTTCGGGTGGGTGCTTTGGGCTTGGGGAGTAGGATTTTTGGAGTCGCCACGGTTAGATCTGCCCGGCCGAGGGAGAGCTGAAGGCTCCGGCTTCCGTTGCCCGATTCGAAATCGCGGGTGAAAGATTGCGTTTTTTGGGGGCTCGGATGGGTGGATCTGCGCGTGGATTTGTTTCCGCATCTGTTTTTTTTTACTGAATTGTGTTGTGATTTCCCGCGAGTATATTGGCTAATCGATCCGTGTGCGGTGTTGTTTGCAGGCGACGAGCTCCTCTCGGACTCGTTCCCGTACAGGGAGATCGAGAACGGCATCCTCTGGGAGGTCGACGGCAGGGTACGCCCGCTGCCCTGTGGCATCCATCGGCCAGCAGTAGACAAGATTTTAGCTTTATCAAACTCACCTTGCTGAATTCGTTTTTTGCTCTGAGCTTTAGATCCGGATTATTCGATGCGGCAGTATAGCTTGTTTAGTTTGATGCTCCATTAGATCCGTATTGTTTGATGCTGCAGCAGTTTAGTTTGTGGGGACAGCAAATCGATCGTTTAGAATAGGTGAATTATGTGTTCTATGGTCCTCCTAGTTTCTTGAGGGAGCAACTAATTCATCAATCAGATTGATTTTTTTTTGTTTCTGATGCGCTCATTCAGAATTGGTTGTTGCAGTACCTTGTTTGAGTTATTATCCTATGACCTTTTGGTTTTGTACTAGAATCTGGGCAACTCTGCAGCATCCTAGTTGCTTGCTGTGGCACAACATGTTGGCAAATTTAAACTTGTAGTCCGATACTCTTAGCAGCTAGGGATCTTGTGTTGGTTGCTTTAGAGCGCCCTGTAAGCTTGGTATTGTTGAAACCTTATGGGCTGCTGCTTATTCTGGATGCTCTAATTTTACAAACGGTTGTCAATCTGGATGAATCTGCATTAGTAATGCTGCCCAGATTGTTTTGCTTTCTGCATTATGTTTACTGTGTTTTGGTTTGTTTGATTTGTTACTTACATCATGATACTGGATGGGTGCTCGCAGTGGGTCGTCCAAGGAGCTGTAGATGTTGACATTGGTGCCAACCCGTCTGCCGAGGGTGGTGGCGATGATGAGGGTGTTGATGATCAGGCGGTGAAGGTTGTTGACATTGTTGACACCTTCCGTCTTCAGGTTGCTAACTCATCTGGAGTTCTGTTGCCCTGGTTATATTTCTGTTCTTTGAGTTTGTACTAACCATGTAATCACATTTGCAGGAGCAACCTGCCTTTGACAAGAAGCAGTTTGTGACCTTCATGAAGCGCTACATCAAGAACCTTACTGCCAAGCTGGAGCCGGAGCAGCAAGCGGAATTCAAGAAGGGCATTGAGGGTGCCACCAAGTACCTTCTTGGAAAGCTCAAGGACCTCCAGTTGTAAGTTCTATACCCGAATCATGCTATATATTTGATATCTAGTGTCTAGTGATTCTCTCTGAAGTACCATTCTGGTAGCTGTTCATGAAAACTGTACCTCGGTGGATTTAATCACATAGTTTTCTTTTGTTACTTAGATTCACGTTGCTTGTGCAATTTTCTTTTGTTATTACTTGGATTCAAGTTGCTTGTGCTATCGTTGAATTCTCACCTATGATTCTGCATGGAGCTTGAATTATAATATATTTTCATACACTCTTGTGCAAAAATAATTTTTGTACTGCTCTGGGTTAATTAAAAATATGTTATATTAGTTGTAAGTACCTATATTCTTTTGCAGTGTGGCATCCATTTTTGATGTTTGCTTTCTATGTTCTTATTCGCCATTGTGTTTAAATTCGTGTTGCTCGAGCTAGAATGATAGGTTGTGCTGTCTGCATTATTGTTCTATTACTGATTTTTGTACTGCTGCTTTCTGTCATTTTGCTTCACAACTAAATTCCGTGAATAGCTCGTACTAAATGTTTGTCTGGTTTTTTGCAGCTTTGTTGGCGAGAGCATGCATGATGATGGAAGCCTGGTGTTCGCCTACTACAAGGATGGAGCCACCGACCCAACCTTCCTCTACTTCGCGCACGGGCTGAAGGAGATCAAGTGCTAGACGGGCGCGCCCTGACCCCATATCTGGGATGTTATCATCTATGTAGTACTGTCCCTTTCTTTTTTTGTTGTAGCCGCTGCGGCGGACTCTAGCGTCCTGTGTCGTAGTTGGTTACTATATCCGCTTGCTTGTTCGTGACGTGCTGAGAAGAGTGTTTTGGAAACGACTGTCGGAAGATTGATGGATTATGTCTGAAACAATTGGTCTTTTTCCTCGTAATGGGCAAAAGATAGATGAATCTGTTATTACCTGTGTTGCTGGTTTATTAGTCCTGTTACCCGTTTTGCTGTAGCGATGATGGCCGTGCTCGGTGTTCATGTTATCCGGCACAGGTCCTTGCATGTCTGTATCACAAGGACGTTGGTGCCAATCCAATGGCAACAAATTGAGTACGACAGCCACTCGGTTCAGATTACAATTTACAACCTGGTGAGGGAATTGGTTGTAGAATAGGCACACAAACACAATTGGCCTAGTAGTAAGCTGTGTTCCAGATGTTGCTGTGTGAGATGGTGAAGCCCAAATCCGGACTTGCTCTGGACCATGACTTGGCCCAACCAATTCAAACACGTAGCTGCTGCAGCTTGCTGATTTCTCTACCACTCTATCTTGCTGGGCCAATCTGAAGTCTGAACCTGCAAAGCAATCTCTGGTCTATTCACTCAGACAAACTGGACGCAATGTGAAAGAACTGGAGAAAACATGAAAGAACCCGAAATTAATTACAAGTAAAAAAAGAACACAACAGGCCATATAAAAAGAAAAGGAGGTGGATTTTCTTGGAATTGTTTGGATCGCTCTACTATGACCAGCAAATGGTGCACAATTATATAAGGATCTTATCTCAAAATGTCATAAGCAAGGTTATATCTAGACAAACTTTGCCACTGTACTGTATATGGTAACTGATTTGTTTATCAACAATGTTGGATGAAGTGTAGCCACTAACCATCAGAATAGCAAATCGAAGAAGTCCTTTTAACTACGCAGATCAACATTTGAGAAGTAGATTGAGGAAAGGAAAGAACTGCACCCCAATTGCAAGAATTATACTCTTGTTCCCAAATATTTTCCCACTATTTTGAGATGAATTCCACCAAATATCTAGCAGTTGCATAGATTAGCAGATAGTTTTGTAGATTCTTGTGCTTCATACTTGTATGGATCAGCAGGGCTACTTTCTTGTCTTTATTTAACGACGAACACGCCTACTCAGCATAAGCCAAGCATCGTTCTCACTGAAGCAAATGGAAAAGGATCAGAGTAACATATCGCAGGACAAAGACATGAGTAATACTTTCATAGCTCCAGCGGTCCAGCCTCAAATATCTTAATATGGGGCTTGAATCTGATGTGCTACTGTTTTACTAAACACCGATCTGCAAATTTTCGTGACAGGATCATTTTAAAAATTCAGATAACGACATGGAAACTATACATGCATGTAGATTACAAAAACATTAGAATTTTATTTGGTCCAATAAACACATTATAAATAGAATCGAACATATGGTGACTAATTAGGACAAATGTTAGTATTCAAGATGTAATTCTTTTAATTAGCATGAACAAAACCCTAGAGCCCAGATGTAATGCTCCAAAGACAAAACAAGGATACATAGCAAGAACACAAAAACAAGGATATATAGCATGGAAGCAGATCCTCTTTAGCATGTATTGGTGTAGATATGCAGAACGTTACAATGCCCAGAGATATACTACTTGTCACCCCTGGGATGAACCATTCTCAAACCACAGGCAAAGCAGTAGCTGAAATCAACATTCTTCCAAACTGCTGAGGTTCCATAATCAAGCTGAAAGCCTTTATGCCCAACTCCAACAAATTAAACAAGCACACAACTTGCTCAGAACAATGACCTACCGCAAAACATTAACAAATGGGAAGCCATATATACGGACTAATCTGAATGGTTTTTTGGCTCAACAGTGACATTTATGTTATGTACAATTATTTGAATAGGTCAATGAAAGTTTATTTTCTTTCCAGGATGCTTGCCACATACCCCCTTTGTGTGTGTATTATACCTAGGTATATAACAAAATTTATGAATCTAGAAAAGTCAAAACGAATAGTAATTTGGGACACATGGAGTACATTTGTTCCGCGTGCTTTATTTAGAGGACGTATTCATTATTATCTATAGAATGAAGAAACTATTTGATCTTCAACTGATAGAAAATACACTAAATTAAACTCACCAGTGGAATCAGAACCCAGTTGTTCACAACAGGTGACAATGAATCGACTTGGAGCCCGCCTTTTGCTGCAGTTTTCAAGCTCGGCAAAGAAAAGTTGCTCCCTCGAACCCTCCTTGGTGGACCTCGCCGTGAAGTTGACGTGCGTGTAAAGACGGAGCGACTCGGTCATCATGATGACTGGCATGACATCCATGAGCTCAAAACTTGATCTGGCCATTGCAGAAGAAATTAAAAAAAATAAAAAATCAATTTACCAATCGTATATATCTAGAAAAAAGAAGAAGAAGTGCATCCAAGGTACTTTACCTTCTTCCTTTTGTTGTAGTGCTCCAAGCTAGGCACCAGTTGCAAATCTCTTGGTCGCCTTAAGAACAACACCTGGGTGTGCTGGAAAATGTACCGATGTGCTTCGTGAGTGATTTTCCTGCACCAACAATAATATTGTCAAACTGAAACGCCGAACAAAATTGATAGAGATATTTAATATTAAACATGGTTAATAAAACCAGTGACACCGATCCGGGTCGGCCGGGACGTGACAAGGCGTGTGCGCCGACGATCTCGATCGCGCAACCACCGTCAGTCCCAGCGGCGACGGCCATCCCGGCGCGGCGGCGACAGCGTCCATTGCCATGCATGGAGCCTCCACGACGAGGGCCTCGCCGGAGCCTCACCGGCAGCCGCGCACCAGCCACCCGCGTCGTCGTCGTCGTCCTTGCTGCGGTGTGGACGTGCGCTGCTCTGGGCTCTGCGTTCGCTCCGTGCTGCCGGCGCTCAAGTCATGGCCTCATGGGCCGCGGTCCGCGGTGATCGGAGCGAGCAGAAGCGGCGGGGACGTGGCGGCGCTCTTGTGTACATGCACTATTTAGTCTTTCTGCCTGTACAGAAGAAAGACTAAATCATTCATGGCGGCGCTCTAGTGTTGATGTCATCTAGTCCCCCGTGAGATTCATCCTTGTTGCCACACTTTTTACCAGTTTACCATCCATGCTGGAGAATTACCACTTTCACAACACTTTTACCAGTTTACCATCTATGTACAGTCATCTTCGATTACTGCAGGTTTGTTCTGCATAAAATGAACTTTTAAGTTTACCATGCATATAAAGTATACATCTGTAGTTGACAACGGATCTTCTGAATCATCCATGGCCCACTCTCTAGGCCCAAGCAAAGAAAGACCATGCAGCTATGCATCTGAGGACCCTGGGTAGGCTGTCGTCTTTCCCTAGCTGCTTCTATACTGAACTCTGGAATTTCCGTTGCTTTCAGTAATGGAATGGGGAACGCCTCGATTCGAAAAAAATAAGTTTGATGATTTGGCAGCTAAAATGGGGAGGAAGAAAGCAGAAGTGGATCCTCCTTGATTGGCTGACGAATTCAGTAAGGTGCCCTCGAGCAGAACTCGAGCGTCTGAAATTTTCGATACTGATTTATAGGCTGATTAATCTGTAAGAGGAAGGGCTGATTAATCTGATTTATGAGCAATATGGATTATTCCTGCATACGCTTCTAAAAGAAAATCTGAAGTTATATATAGCCGGGCCAGTATGGTAATTTAGTTAGAACGATATCGTGCAACTGATTCAAGATTACATAGCACCTACATACCTCTTGGCCTTGAATGTGTTGTTTGAGCTTCACAAATACTACCTCCGTTCATAAATGTATGAACTAAACGTCATATGTTTATCAGAGGGGAGTACAACACACTAAAGGTGGGGCGGTTAGGTTGGACATCAGCTGCATGCCTCAGCGCAACCTCTGCTTCGATTTCCTTCTCACGCACAGGCAAATTACTCTCACACCACAAAAGTACCGTGACTTTGTGCAGTGAAGTGAGGTGCTCCAAGCCAAGATTGTCACAGTTACCATTCTCATGCATTAATTAAGGAAAGCAAAGGAACCAGATATTCAAACTCTTTGAATTATATTATACACTAAGGCATAAATGATCCACACGCAAAGTTATCACAATGATCAACATCTCTAAGAATGTTAAAGGTTAGCCAACCATAAGCCCATTTTATCCGCGGCTTGATGGCATAATTGAAAAAATATTGACGCACGAATCCACCCATACGTCACTGTTGATTAGGTGCCGGCAACAAGCCCACTTGTTGGTTGTTCTTTCCTTTGATCTTATATCCTTGTTGTATATTGGCATCTTTGTGGAACCAGCAGAGCCGATCACACTAAACGAGACATTCATCAGTGGGTACTTACCTAACCTGCTACTCCTAATTTATTGGTTGTGTACTCTGTCAATACCTCAACCTCATAAAAAAAATGCCAGTAGTTACGAAAGCTAACTTTCAAGGTGCAATATTCCAAGGAAAAGTTTGCATTTTTAGGTGCACGTCACAAAATAATATATTCGCCGATGTATCACTTTTTTCTGTGCAGGTAAGTGATATATTCGCCGATATATATCACTTTTTTCTGTACAGAAAAGTGATATATTCGCCGATAGTTGCGAAAAGTGATATATGGTCACTATCAGCGACGTCAGGCGCTTCCCACATGTACATGCTCAAGCAGGGTGCGGGGTGGTCGCCATTCGACAGGGCGCGGCCGCCGGCGAACGGCGGCGCCGCGACGAGCAGAGCAGGGTCATGTCCGTCGATGCGCACCGCACCAGGAGGCGGTCTCAAAGGTTTGCGCGGCCCGCGGGCGGCGAGGGTTACCTCTTGACGAGAGCATTCGTGCCGGGCGTGCCGCTGTGGAAGCTTCCAGCCGCCTCAATCGTGCGCCGCTGGCGTTGACGACGCCGGTGACGGTGAGCGGCCAGGGCAGCACGACCTGCAAGGTGAGTCATCATCAGCTAGCAAACTCAGATTTTGCATCAGTTTCAGTGTCGGATTCTGACTGGTTTAGTTTTTTTTTGAGGTGTTAATCCTTTTCCTTGTCGTTCCTCTCGTTCGGCTGTGCTCCAAGCTTCTCTTCTTCTTCTTGTTTTTTTTTTTTTTGAGGGGGTCCAAGCTTCTCTTCTGGTTCTGGACTCCTCCATGGGCCGATCGCAAAGATTAGCAGGAATAACGCGGCCCAGTGTTTGCTTAATTCCCTCGTCGTTCCCTCTGATTGCGATTGCTAAACTTTCGGAGCATGTTATTAGTACCACAGCGCCTGGTCACAGCCGTGGGGCTGCCGAGGCGCGTACAAAAGAAGGGGCACCCCGGCTTGGCAACTCATACCTTTCTCGGCCTTTTGGCTAAGATCAAGTGTAGTATCTGTTCTTATCAGTTTAATATCTGATATGTGAGGCCTCGCCCTCACAATGATATTAAATTTATTTTTTATGGGGGAGGATCCGCTATGATAGCTTGCTATTTGGGTCCTTGTGTGTCGCTCTAGCGTTGCACTATTGCTGGAGCTTGGCACACCCCAACCAAATAAAATGTAAACTTTTTTCTCTAATTAATGCATTTGGATGGATTATTTTTCCAAGCAAGGTTTATGTTTTTTATTGAAACTTTTTTTAGAGCTATTCAAACTTACTTAAGCATTACTTAGCATATGTCTTCATGAGCCCAAGACACTCTACGAGAACATGGGCCTCCAACGACGGCCCATCTCAAATGTGAAAGTTACATCTCTGGGCATCACTCAGGGGAAGAGCCAGTTGCAGTTTCGTACTGCTCGTATGATTGCCAGCCTGTGCCATGGTGCCATCACTACACGAACCTCCTCCTATGTTATCTGACGATGAAGCACGGTTTGTATAAAAATCCAGATTCGAAAATGTAGCAAAAAGAAAACATCTTTAGCCACAAGCAACAGAATATGCAGGCTCGGGTCTGGAGACGATTAAAAGATCTCATCTTAATCGACACTCACATCGCAATATAATAACCACTAAAGAAATACCCTTGAAATCGACACAAGTAGTGATCACAGACAGAAAATATCAGTATTAGTAATGTAGTATGCAACTCATTAACTCAACAACCTTGAGACAGTTAAGTCAATAACAGGAAGCAAACTTGCTTTCCTTGCAAGTTAGGAGCTCAATTAGGATTGTACAACAGGTCCTGGCCAAATGACAGTCTCAGACTCCAACAAACTACAATAGAGGCCTTGCAGGGGCATGGAAAACTACGAGTAATCATACAGGGAGATGCTCTTGTCATCCGAGGCGCTGGCAAGCCGGCCTGCACGGACTCCAGCCCCACCCGGCGGTCGGAAAGCCACGGCCCAGACCTGGTCAGAGTGGTTGCTCATCGTCTGCATAGAGCTCCTCATGTTGATGTCCCAGAGCCGGACAGTGCGGTCGCTGGATCCCGTCGCCACTGCCAAACCATCAGGGCTCACGTCGATGCTCAGCACCCAGCTCGCATGGCCTGACATGGCCCCGATGAGGGTCTTCTCCTTGGCGTCGTAGATGTGGATGTGGCAGTCGTCGCAGGCCGTGAAGAGCACGTGGGGGTCCACAGGGGAGAAGACCATGGACCGCACAGGCATGTGGTGGCCCTCCAGGTGGTGGAGGAACTTCATGCGGATTGCATCGTACACAGCAATGGTGCCGTCCATGGACCCACAGGCTAAGAGCTTTCCATCAGGGCTCCAGGCAACTGAAAGGACAAACTTGCCACTGCCTGTCTTGTCAGGGCGAGCTCCCTCTGGACGTGGGACAGCAAGGCTGGTAATTGGTTGCCACTTCTCTGTGTCCCAGAGCTTCACTGATCCACTGCCACCACCAGCTGCAGCCAGCGCATTACCCTGACAAAGGAAGCATATGGTTTAGCCTATCTCGGCAATAACTGCATTGAAGAAAGAACAGCCAATTTGACCGACTGGAAACAACAGGAAAGCAGGATAATTCAGTTACTATCTCCAATCATGTGTAGTACTAGAAATTACAAGAAGCCTCAATAACACATATCAGGTTTTTTAGACAACAGAATATGGCAATGAAAATTGTCTAACAATGCTGACTGAGACAGTGCAGGAGGAAAAACAGAATGATCAAGCATTAACACACATCAACCGTGTAACGATCAAAGACTACACATTGACCATACAAACTGGAACCAGGTTACACTGAATTAGACATGTCTGACAATATTCAGTGATGCCAAGCATACATAGTATGGGGAACACAGCCAACGGCCTCAATTTAAGTTCCAGCAAGGTTCAGACAATGAGACAAGTCAAACTATTAAGCCACCAGAACAATTATGATCCATAATGTAGATAGGTGAACGACATCAAGAAGACAATTTTAACTGAATGAATGGCTTAACTTCTTCAGCAAATCACTTTCTCAAGCTCTTGCATACTACCCAAATATGACAAGAATTAGGTCCATTTCATATACAAACACAAATACCAAAGGCTTTCTTAAATACGATTAAGGCTTTGAAACATGAACGGCTAAATTAAATTCACCCCCACAAAATGCAATTTTGACCAACTGAATGTACTGACAGTATGTAAAATAGAGAGGATTGCTTTTTACTCAAACAGAAGCATAATGCAAACCTGATGCTGCACCATAATACGAATTTAGCCACATGAATTGCAAAGAGGACTACCCAAGCCTTGCAACCATATGTATAACTAGTTACTGATTTGAATGATTTTTGCTATAACAGCCATCTTCAACTGAAGATACAAAAATCTAGAATCAGCAGCAAGTGTAGGTGATCGGGAATAACTAAAGAGAGGACCAAGTGGCACAGTGCCAACAAATTTAGGACAGTGAGCAGCAGCAACCAGGTGAAGAGTTAAGCTGGCATGCCTATTTGATGAAGCAATAAAACAAGTAACTGGACGGACTTGCCTTCCACTTCCACATGTACCAACCAGACCTCGCCTATGCAAGACCTCATGGCAGATTGGAAAAGTTCCACATGTATTATTTTGTCTTTTCTTTAACTATGAAAAATCCTAGTTGTCCTCATTCCAAGGCCATATTTTTCTCATAGCATTTTCACTGAATCCAATAAAATTGACTTAGCCATCTGAGTAATATTATTTTCACAATGAGTAAAATAAGTGGATCTTACAACCCACAAAATCTAAAGCAGAACAGCAATATTGCTTTTCTTCAACTATGCAAAAAATAGTTATTCTCATTCCAACACCTGAATCCAACAAAATCGACCAAGCCATCTCAGGAATACCCAATAGCTCTTAAATTTTCACCATGAGTAAATCCCAGTGGATGTAAGGACTGACAAAATCCAAACCAGGAGGACATCACTTCTCCAGCAGTTCACACCTGAATTAACATATGCAGTATTTGCGTTTCCTTAACAATGAAAAAAATAGTAGTCATCTATCCAAGGCCAGATCTGTTTTTCTCATGGCACTCTATGCTGCAACCTAAAAAATCAACCAGGCCATATGAGGATTACTCGATAAATCTTCAATCTTCACTATCTAGTACACTAGGAATAAATTATTAGTATAACAAGCATAAATAGTGAAACTCACAAATCAAACCCAGCACAACATTTTTGCAGCACTCTATGCTCGAATTAACTCGACTCACCGCACATGTCTCTAAAATCTCCCACATTTGGCGCATTCTCGAAACGAAATACTAAAATTACAGCAAAACCGGAAGAAAGCAGCCATTTTGCCATAGGAAATCCCGAGTCCTGACTACCGGGATGGGCCAGCCGCGCTCACCTTGGGGTGGAACTGGACGCCCCAGACTTCGGACGGCGGCGCCTCCAGCGTGGCGACGGATGCCCCCGAGTCGACGTCGAAGACGCGGACGAAGCTGTCGAGCGACACGGCGGCGGCGAGCGCGCCCGCGGGGTGGGCGGCGAGGGAGACTACCCCGAGCGCGTGGCCGCGCGCGGGAGGGCCCGCGGCGGCGAGGTCGTCGGGGCGCCAGGCGCGGACGGTCTCGTCGAGAGCCCCCGTGAGGAGCACCGCCGTGGGGCGGTGGTCGGCGGCGGGCGCCCACGCCGCCGCCCAGATGGACTCCTCGTGGGCACCGTCCACGGACTTGAGCCCCGCGAGCTTCATCGCCCGGTCTCGGTCGGCACCTCGTCGGCGAGAGGAGGGAGGACGGCGAGGCGAAACCCTAGATTGGCGCGCGCGCGATCTGGTTGAGGAGGGGAGTGTGAGGAAGGGAAGAGGAGGGCTTTGTGGGTTTTAGCGATTTTTTTTTGAAGAATTTTTATTTTTTAAGACAGATACTGCGAACCTGAACTTTAAGTATCTCGATTGGAATTTCTAATTAACCTCTTTTTTAAAAGAAATTAATTCTAGCATTATTATTATTTTATTCACTAGTGTAATGTGCTTCTATGTTTTAATTGTAAATCCGACGCAAGTTATTTTTAGTTAGTTAATTTGAACAATGCCCGTGCGAATGAAATTAATGATGGAACTTTATCTCTAACTTCGAGAGGGTGGCTATCCAACTTGCCAGTTAAAATTTGGTAAGACAGCGAGAAAATTATGGTCCAACAGAATTAGTACATGACTTTCTATCCCATCTGACTTGCCAAACTTCCCCTCACACTTGCTAAACTTGGCAAGCCTTTGACAAGTCAATTTGCCTTGCCAAAGTGTGAGTCTCACGCGCAGTAATTGCCAGAATGGAGAGTGCAAAATGAAGAGGTTGTTGTAGTGCGAAATGGAGAGACTATTGAAGTGGATGGAGAGTGTATATTTTTAGAGAGAAACCTAGCTGTTGGGATTTGGAGGGTGGGAAATGGCTAGTATGTTGGAATAAGAAATTCAATATGAAGAAGAATCTTTTTACCAACTTGGATAGAAAAAGTTTGAGGGGAAGTTTGGCATTTTTCATAATATTCCTTTTTTCTACGCACAAATTAAGAAAATATAATTACTATGGGACAACCTAAAAAGACAATCCATTGTACAAGTTATTTGTTAAGTTGTCTCAAGATTACGTGTCAATGCATAAGACCACCTATTAGATAACACCAATATACTTATCCTAAGGGCAAGTATATTAGTGTTGTCTAATTGGCGGTCTCATGCATTGACACATAATTTTGAGACGACTCAACAGACAACCCGTACATAGGTTGCACATGAAAAAAGAAAATATCATGAGTTGCATGGCAACAATAACTCGTACAATGATTGTTGAGTTCTCTCGTAGTCCTACCATTTAGCTCATGATGTGGTTATTTCGCGAAGATATCTTTTTCTCTCCTTGCTCTCTCTCCTCCGCATCATCAAAAATTATACGTGACACTGCATGAGACGATCTATGAAACCGCTCACGTGTAGCAATGTATTTACCCGAAGTATAACATCAGCATAAGTCTACTACTCACCACAGCAACCATCTTTCCGCACCGTCAAGGCCGGCGAACCATGTGGAGTCCTCTTTCTCCCAGCTGGGATGTTTCCTTTTCCGCGACCCACAAGGCCGAAATTATTTTGTTCGCAACCAACAAAGCCGAGCACTTTGAATTATTTCATTATAGGATCCGCACAACGTGGCCAAATACCTTTTTGCTAGAGGCCGATGAGGCCCTAGCACTTCATCACACTTATTCTTCGTGCTTATGCATGCTCGGAGATGGCTCTTATTTTACTTGGAGACGACGACCATTGGCATAGCTTGTTGGTGTACTGTGTGTATTAGGGCCCAATAGGCCCATGTAAGACATCTACATAGCTACCCTCTAGGGTTAGCCCATAATCTATCTATTACCTTCTAGTATGGTATCAGCCTAGGTTAGGGTTAGGGTTACCTGTGACTGGCGCCGCCGCCGCCGCCGCCGTCGCCGCCGCCGCCGCCGCCGGCCGGCGCCATGGCCGGCGACTCCTTCCCCCCTCCCCTCTCCTCTTTCCCCTCTCTCCTTCCCTCGTGGGCGCAGGTGGCGGCCGCCGACCGGCCCCCTGCGGCCGCGGCTCTGGCGGCCGTCGGGGCGGGCCCTGCCGCCGCCGCCGCCGCCGCCGACGGGGCGGCGAACGGCGCGGATCCCGCAGCCGCCGCGCCGCTGCGGCTCGCCGC
>NC_028457.1:37543365-37552850 GCF_000263155.2 Setaria italica | reverse complement strand
GCTGCCGCCGCCGTCGCCCCTACCCGACGCCTCCTGCCCCTGGTTTTCCACCGGGGGTGGGGGGGGCTGCTGCCCCTGTTTTTACAGGGGTGGCAGCTGCTCCTGTGGGGGGAGGGGCTGCTCGCCTACCTTTCCCCGCCCCGCCTCCTCTACCACCTCCGGATGGGAACCTCGCGACAGCCCTCGTCGCTGCCCGGGCTGCCGCTGCCGAGGGACAGGCGCGCCTGCGCGCGGCAGCCCTGGCCTGGGAGCGGGAGCGGGATGCGGCCGACATCTTGGCCCGTCAGATTGCCGAGGCGGAGCAGCTCCTCACGATGTCCCACGACAGCACGGCCACCTCCTCCGGCTCCGGTGCTCCCCGTCCGCCTGTGGTGGCCTGGACCGATCCGGCCGATCCACTTGTCGCACAGCTCCACTACCAGGCCGGGGGTGTCCAGAACATCAAGAGCTTGGTCCCCGTCGTCCTCGACCCTGAGTCGCCCTCCTACGCCCGCTGGCGGGACATGGTCCTGCTCATTCTCCGCCGTTACGCCCTCGACGACCACGTCCTCACCGACACCTTCCCTGCGGCCCGGACAGCTGCGTGGGTTCGCCTCGACAGCATCATCCTGTCGTGGATCCTGGGGACCATCTCCCTCGACCTCCACGATCTCGTCCGCGGCACCCCCGACACCACCGCCCGCCGGGCCTGGCTGGCGCTCGAGGGTCAGTTCCTGGGCAACGCCGAAGCCCGGGCCCTTCATCTCGATGCGAGCTTCCGCACCTTCGTCCAGGGCGACCTCTCCGTTGGTGAGTTCTGCCGGAAGATGAAGACCATGGCGGACTCCCTCGGGGACCTTGGCTGGGCCGTGGAGGACCGGATCTTGGTTCTCAACGTTCTTCGCGGCCTCAGCGACCGCTACGCCCACCTCCGCACCTGGATCACCCGGCAGCGACCCTTCCCCACCTTCCTCCAGGTCCGGGATGATCTTGTCATGGAGGAGCTTACTCAGGGCATCCAGCCCGGGTCCCTTCCTGCGCCGGGGTCCGCGTCTTCCTCGACCGCGCTTGCTGTGACTCCACCGCCACGACCCTCCGCTTCGCCACCGTCGTCCCTTCTTGGTCCTCCCCCTCCTGGGCCGAGCGGGGGTGGGGGGGGGCCGTGGCGGCCGCCGTCGCCGTGGTGGGGGACGTGGTGGGGGGCGCGGTGGTGGGGGCACACCGGCGGGCACACCGGCGCCTCCACGGGGTTTTCCCTGGCCGTCCTTTACCCACCCATGGTCAGGGCGCATCTCTATGTGGCCTTTCCAGGCCACCGGCGAGCCTCGTCCACCGGCCGCCATGCTCGCTGGCGCTGTCCCAGCTGCTCCGTTCGCGTCGCCGTGGGCTCCTCCTCAGTTTGCGTCGCCGTGGGCTCCTCCTCCCGGGGCCTCGCCTGGGCCTGTCGGATGGGACCCGACTGCCTTGGCACGCTCCTTCGGCACCATGGCCCTGACTCCTCCAGTCGGTCAGGACTGGATCGCAGACTCGGGTGCCACCTTCCATACTACACCCGACCCTGGTATACTCACTTCCGTTCACCCTCCTTCTTCCTCCCACCCCTCGTCCATCATGGTCGCAAATGGTTCTTGTCTTCCTGTCACCTCCGTGGGTACTGCTCACACTCCCGGTTCTTTTCGAGTTTCTGATGTTCTTGTTGCTCCCTCCATGGTTCACAACCTTCTTTCTATTCGCCGTTTTACCACTGACAATTCCTGTTCTGTTGAATTTGACTCTTCTGGTCTTACTGTGAAGGATGTGGCTACCCGGCGACCTCTTCTCCGCTGTGACAGCACCGGGCCCCTTTACTCCCTCCGATTTCCTGCGTCCACTTCTTCCGCTTCGCCCTCCGCTTCTTCAGCCGCTTTTGCCGCCACAGCTTCTTCCACTACATGGCACCGGCGTCTTGGTCATCCTGGCCATGCTGTCCTGACACAGCTTAGTCGTAGTTCCGATATACCATGTACTCGGGCTCCTGATGAGCACCTGTGTCAGGCGTGCCAACTGGGCCGTCATGTTCGACTTCCTTTTCCTACCTCTTCTTCACATGCGACCCATGTATTCGACCTTGTACATTGCGATCTATGGACATCTCCTGT
Organism: Setaria italica; assembly: GCF_000263155.2. NCBI lineage: Eukaryota > Viridiplantae > Streptophyta > Magnoliopsida > Poales > Poaceae > Setaria > Setaria italica. The sequence goes on along the minus strand of NC_028457.1, from coordinate 37,550,733 downwards.
TCTAAGCATTTCTGGCTACAAGTACTATCTTATTGTGGTTGATGATTTCTCTCATTATTCTTGGACTTTTCCCTTGCGTGCTAAGTCTGATACTTTTCCCACACTTCTCCACTTCTTCGCTTGGGTGTCCACTCAGTTCGGTCTCACCATCAAGGCCGTCCAGTGTGACAACGGCCGCGAGTTTGATAACACCACCTCACGTGCCTTCTTCCTCTCTCACGGCGTGCACCTACGCATGTCGTGTCCCTATACCTCCTCCCAGAACGGTAAGGCTGAACGCATGATTCGTACCACGAACGACACCATGCGCTCTCTTCTGTTCCAGTCTTCTCTCCCTGCCCCTTTTTGGGCTGAGAGTCTTCACACCTCCACCTATCTCCTTAACCGCCTACCTTCTGTTGCCTGCCCCGCTCCCACTCCACACCACGCTCTCTTCGGTACCTCCCCCCGTTACGATCACCTTCGGGTCTTCGGGTGTGCGTGTTATCCTAACACTGCAGCCACCGCTCCTCATAAGCTGGCTCCCCGTTCGACTCAGTGTGTCTTCCTCGGGTACTCCCCGGATCACAAGGGGTACCGTTGCTTTGACCTCTCTTCTCGGCGGGTCCTCATCTCTCGCCACGTGGTGTTTGACGAGTCCGTCTTCCCTTACTCCACCACCACCCCACCTCCTTCCACCTCCGACCCTGATCTCTCCTCCCTGTTTCCCTCTGACCCGGTGGACCAGCCACCGCTACCGTTCTGTCCTGCAGGTACTGCTCCGCCGTGGTTCTCCTCGGGCTCGACGTCCACCGGTACTGTCCCTGACCCTGCGCCCAGCACGGGTTCGACGGTGCCGGCCTCTGGTGCTGCTTCTTCCCCTTCGCCCTGCGCGGGACCGGTGGCACCGCCCGCAGCACCTGCTGTCCGGTTTGCGCAGCCCGTCCGCGTCTTCCAGCGCCGGGCGCGGCCGGCTCCACTGGACCTGCAGCCGGCCCCGCCACCGCCGTCGCCGCCTCAGTCATCGCCGGTGGACTCTTCTCCGCCGGCGACGCCTACACCACCACCACCTCCACCGGCCCCGACTGCCCGTGTCGCGCCGACGGTGTACCATCCGCCTCTCCTACACCGACACCCGAGTCACGTTCACCCTATGGTGACGCGACTTGCGGCTGGTACCCTGCAGCCCCGGGCTCTTTCAGCGATGCCCGGCGCGCCGCAGGTTTCTCCTGTACCCTCCTCCGTCCGCGGCGCCCTGTCGGATCCTCACTGGCGCCGCGCGATGGAAGAGGAGTACGCGGCGCTCCTCGCCAACCAGACTTGGGATCTGGTGCCCCGTCCGCCTGGCTCCAACGTCGTCACCGGCAAGTGGATCTGGACTCACAAGCGGCGGGCTGATGGTACTCTTGAGCGGTACAAGGCTCGCTGGGTTCTCCGGGGTTTCACTCAGCGCCCTGGTGTCGACTACGACGAGACGTTCAGTCCGGTGGTCAAGCCAGCTACTGTCCGGACTGTTCTCTCACTGGCTCTCTCCCGCTCCTGGCCCGTGCATCAGCTCGACGTCAAGAACACCTTCCTGCACGGCACTCTGACTGAGACTGTTTACTGCAGCCAGCCAGCGGGGTTTGTTGACTCTTCTCGGCCTGATATGGTTTGCCGGCTCAACAAGTCACTTTATGGCCTCAAGCAGGCCCCTCGAGCTTGGTATTCGAGGTTTGCTGCCTACCTCCTGACGCTGGGCTTTGTGGAGGCCAAGTCCGATACTTCGCTGTTCATTTATCACCATGGAGCTGAGACTGCTTATCTACTGCTCTATGTTGATGACATTGTCCTCACTGCCTCCAGTCCGTCCCTCCTACGGCGGATCATCACCTCGCTTCAGCAGGAGTTCGCTATGAAGGATCTGGGTGTGCTCCATCATTTTCTTGGGGTCACTGTTGAGCCTCGTCAGGCCGGCCTATTTCTTCACCAGCGGCAGTATACTCTTGATATCCTGGAGCGAGCTGGGATGACTGACTGCAAGCCCTGCTCCACTCCAGTTGATACTCAGGCCAAGTTGTCAGAGGCCGCCGGCACTCCTGTGACAGATGCTACTGCATACCGGAGTCTGGCTGGGGCCCTTCAGTACCTCACCTTCACCAGGCCAGATATCACTTATGCAGTTCAGCAGATTTGCCTTCACATGCATGATCCCCGAGAGCCCCATCTCACTGCTCTGAAGCGCTTACTCCGTTACCTCCGGGGCACTGTGGACTACGGCCTCCTTCTTCACCGGTCTCCCTCCACTGAGCTTGTTGTCTACACCGACGCTGACTGGGCCGGGTGTCCGGACACTAGGCGCTCTACCTCCGGCTACGCCGTCTTTTTGGGCGGCAACCTGGTGTCCTGGTCGTCCAAGCGTCAGCCGGTGGTCTCCCGCTCCAGTGCCGAGGCGGAGTACCGCGCTGTCGCTAACGGCGTGGCTGAGGCATCCTGGCTTCGGCAGCTCCTTGTCGAGCTCCACACTCCTTCTTCCCGGAGCACTCTTGTCTACTGCGACAACGTCAGTGCGGTGTACCTCTCCACCAACCCTGTTCAGCACCAGCGGACCAAGCATGTGGAGATTGACCTTCACTTCGTCCGGGATCGGGTCGCCATCGGCGATGTTCGGGTCCTCCACGTCCCGACCACCTCTCAGTTTGCTGACATCTTCACCAAGGGCCTCTCGTCACCCGCCTTCACCGAGTTTCGCTCCAGCCTCAACATCACCTGTGGCTAGTTGCGTCTGTGGGGGGGCTTGTGTGTGTGCCTTTCTTTTCATGTCCAGTCTGCAACTCCGCTGCGTCGGTAGTTCAGACTGCAGGGGAGTGTTGGTGTACTGTGTGTATTAGGGCCCAATAGGCCCATGTAAGACATCTACATAGCTACCCTCTAGGGTTAGCCCATAATCTATCTATTACCTTCTAGTATAGCTTAATCGGAGGTGTTCTACAGCTCAAAGCTGCGCATGTAATTAATCGGAAGCCTCCAAGGCCCTGGAAATGAGAAGCCACACAATCCTCTGATTGTTAGAAGATGCTTGGCTCAAATTTTATATACAATGGGATATTGTACTCTGTAAACTTACAGTAATGAATAAAAATGATATTTCCCGTACTTGTTCTTGTTCTTTGTGAGTTATTGCACATTTACTTTACATTTTGTATATGAATGTATACTAGCACGCTTGCGCAAATTAGTACTACATACGACCCATAGCTTCCTAGAAAGCTCCTCGGGTGAGCGTTTCCTCTCCGCCAAACAGTAGAAAATTCAATCTTACCAAATTCCTTATTAGGTTTGGAGAGGTTTCCATACGCAATAAATTAGAAATCATGCAAAATATGCAAATTTATTTAGAGGGTGTTTGGATATCCCTTGTTAAACTTTAGGGACTAAACTTTAGTCCCTTGTAGCCTCTAAAGAGCCAAACATCCTTACTTATTTGAGCTAAAGTTTAGTCCCTAAAGTTTAGTCCATAAGCCAACTTTGGGTTGTTTATTTGGGCTAAAAGGTGCACTGGACACCCATTGCCCTCATTCAATGCCTGTCTGATTCCTCTCTCTCTCCCAATGATTAGAGGCAAACAGGTCATTGTTCAACTCATTAAATGTTGTTTAGCCCATGGAACCAAACATGCAGGACTAAAATTTAGTCTAAAAAAGTAAGTGGGACCAAACAGACCCTTACTAAATCTATTCTTTCTGTTGTATGACTAGAAGGAATGTTGATCCCAAATAAATTTGGCGAGGATGTGGCATCTGCAACTAGTTTCATGACGGTGATTGGTACTTGTGGAAGTAATGGCGGTGCTACATCCAAGTAGTTGGCTTTGTTGGTAGGTGTAATGTGATTTAGCTGAGATGTCATTGTTGTTGTGTGGGTGGCGAGGAAGATGCAAATATAATAATTATCTTTGTGTTTTAGTGTTGTTAACTTGTCCGATAAAAACTGTACCGTTGTAATTGGCATCATTTTTTCAGAATTAGGTAGCTTTTCCTTCCATTAATTCCTCCTAACCCTCGTAATCACGTTAGTGGGGCCAAAGAAACAAGCGCGCGATGGGATGATGGACGAGACGACTCCGTTTTCTGTTGGCGTGGGCTGAGGAAAAATTAAAAGGCCCAAGGAGCGAACGTGTGCAGAGATATGGAGACATGCAAAGGAGATATATTATGGACAGTTAAGAACAGTTTGAGATGATCTAACATTAACACGTTTACAACCCAATTTGTGTCTCAAAAGTTTGAACTGATTTGACAACTGAAGAAAATACTACCTAATGGGACAGCTACTAATAGTGTGTACCTGAAATGTATTAACAGAAAAGGTATAAATCTGCAACAAAACAACATATGGGGCAGCTCATTTTTCAGGGAGTCGATGGTAGCTGCTCAGCAATAAAACAACATATCTTCTATGTGTTGATTCAGAAAATCCTCCCATATGCACACTTACAAAGCTGCAAGGAAAAAAATATCCATAGCTTACATATCTGCAAGTGACAAATACCATACTCGACATCAGAATTTTGTTATCAGGTGAGAGACCAAGTTGACATGTGCTTTGGTCTATTTACGATGAGTGATTGACTGGATGATTTGAGGCTTTACCGGTTGAGTTCATATTCCATATGTGCTTGATTATGCTAAAAACTAACCAAGGTGTGTGTTGTGTTGTGGTGTTTGTGTAAAACATATCTTGTGTGTTGTGTCTCTTGACTTGTGATGTGCAGGTGATGGATGCGACATGGCGGTTGGCGGCATAAGATGAAAGTCAAGTGAAAGGTTCATGCCGATGTACTAGGCTGTGAACGGTGGACACGAGTAGGCTTGGACCGAGGGACCTGAGGAATCTGGACGGAGTCACGGGCGATCCACATGGTGCACAGAAGAGCAAGAGTACACGGACGGGATGGAGACGGTGTCGGTTGAGTCAAGCGGAACGGAGGCAAGTCGAGTAGGCGGCTCGGGAGCGGGAGCAAAAGACTTGGAGGCATCAAAAGCTTGGTGGAGGCTGGACACGCATCGACATTGGTGAGTCACGCCTTGCAGGGTGTGCAAGAGGGTTTGACCAATTTGGCCTCAAAACCGGGGGGTGATGAAGCGTCCCCACATAAGTAGAGACTAAATGTGATACAAATATCAGTCCCAGGAGGCTGATAACACATTTATTCGACAGATAATTCAGTTACCGTACAACTCCCGAGGGAGTGGGCGTGAAAGCCACGCAGCGATAAGAAGTAAATAAACAACAGCGGCTAACCAAGCGACTGCCAAAAGACAGCACTCGGGACTACACGGCAGCAGCAGCATCTTGGAAAGGCCAACACCACAGGCAGCGTTGGGTGCGGACACAACCTCTACTCAAGGTCCTCGGCGATGAAGTCCGGGTCTCCCTCTGTAGTAACGAAGCAAGGGTGAGTACGAACGTACTCAACAATTCCACCCCCTTCCAGGGGGGGGGGGGGGGGGGAATACAAGCAAATATATGCACAGGATAAATCAAGGATAGGTTAGAGTTTATTTGCAATAAAGCTAGATTTTCAACACATGCATAGGCTCGTTTTCAAACAAGTTTTTGTAAAGCTTTTCTTTGGTAACCGGACATGGAGTGGGGTTGATCCTACACAAAGGATCCAAGTTTTATCGCTATTGGACTCCCCGTCCGCCATAGCTCACGGCACAACTGCCGGACACTTTCAAAATCCAACTTACACGCACACGCACACGACCATCCATGCCCAAGTGCTAGTTATGTGACCAAGCCGTAACTCGTCCAATGCCGTGGACACGGCTACCCGGATAGATTTTAACTCTGCAGAGGTTGTACACTTTTCCCACAAGTAGGGTACCGCAGCACGATCACCTTAGTGCCGGTGCGGATCCTAACAAAGCCATTACCCACCTTAGCTGGGACTGGCTAGCCCTCACGGAAGCACCCAAGGGGTTCACGGCTCATCCATGAGACCGTAACCGGGACCTAAGTCACCAAGATCTTACTCCTTTTCCATGGGCTCCCGTTGCTCACCAGCACTCCTGAGGACTAACAGTTTAGCTAGTGGGATTTATGCTAAGCCGTTGCCCATACAACGGTCGAGTGGTTGCACGATGGTGGAATTAGGCAAGATGACACATAAACTCGGTCCTTAACCACGACAAGATGGATATCTCCCGACATTGCTCAACCACTAAGGTACGAGCACAACATCCTGGCATTTCATACAAGAAACACCCATCCATCTCGTCTACACATTCCTTTCCTTTGAACCCGGAAAACCATTTTCCCAATTGCACACACACACATTTACTTTCCAAATAAACCATTGTGATAATGATTGTAGTCGAGTAGCAATTTCCTAAGCATTCTAGCGGTGGTTATCGCCTAAATAGAGCGGGTCATATTTAGAGACAACCATAGGATAACAAGGAATGTTCAAAACAATCAAGGGGTGGCTATCCAACCATGTCTTGCAATAGAATAAAATAATATGCATTTTATAAAACAGGCCAATAGGTTGTGTTTGAAAAACTAGGTATTAAGTATGCATCAAAGGGTGAGATTGGACTTGCCGTCTTCAAAGCCTTCCGGGAGTTCCGGTTCGTGCTGCTGATCCTCGGGCTCTGGCTCACGGTCAAACTCCTCCTCGGGCTCCTCCTCGGGCAATCCGCGATCTACGGCACACACAAACGGGCACACAAATAAATAAAAGAAAGTTGGTTTTTAACCGTTGAGCTCCGAACGGAAAACGCGAACGGAAAATAGATAGAAAGATTATTTTTAGGAAATTTGGATATGGATCGGCGGAAGTATTCCGGAGGATGACGTGGTAAAATTTGGGATTAATTGGAGGAAGTTTGGCGCATGAAATGACGAGTTAAACATGGTCTAAGGGCTTAAAAAGGAGGTTTAGGATTGATTTGCGACAAACCAGGGACCTATTTGTGAATACTTTTGGAGGTGGAGGGGCTTATCCGCGAATAGGTTTGTGAGAGTGGTGGAAGGACTTGTGTGTAATTTGGGAAAAAGTGGGGGTCAGATCCAAAATCCGGAGCATTCTCCTTTTCTTCTCCAGGAACTTGGAGAGGAGAGAGGGATGGGGGTTGACCGGCGGCGGCCGGCCGGCCGGGCCTCGCCGGCGGCGAGCCGAGGGCCGGGGTGGCGGAGGGAGAGGAAGGGGGCTCCATTTTGGGGCTCCATCTTGCCCATTACCGTGCGAACTTGAAGGTGGGGGAGGGCGGCCGGTGGTGGTCGGGTGGCGGCGGCCTCCGGGCGGAGGAGCACGGGTGGCGGCTTGCTGGCGGCGGCTGGGAGCAGGGGGAGCGGTGGGTGGTGGTGTTGGTGAGTGGAGAGTGGGGAGCCGGGCTACTT
>NC_028457.1:37537335-37543265 GCF_000263155.2 Setaria italica | reverse complement strand
AAGAACACGACCCGTAAATTAAAACTCCTATTAAACCATTCCCAAGAATACCGTTGTGATTTCGTATAATGGAAAGTGGGGATTTTTTCTGTAGTATTAGCCATTTGCCAGGGTTTCATCGGTAGGGGACCGGCAAGGGCCGGCGGCGGCTGGTGGCACGGCACCGGTGGCGTGCCGTGGCGGGGAGGTAGGGGCCAGGAGCGGGGAGGTAGGGGCCGGCGACGGGCGGCGTGGAGCGGGGCCAAGGCGGCCGGCGCAGGAGGGGCGGCGTGCGGGGCCGGGGCGGCCGGACGCCGGAGCGGGCGGTGCAGGCGACCGGGGGCCGGGTCGGGCGCGTGGCCCGAGGGAGGCGGCGGCGTGGTCGGCGGTGGGCCGGGCGGCGGGCCCCAGGCGCACGGAGGCCGAGCGGCGTGGCGCCAGTAGAGGTGGTGCCGGGGGGAGTTAAGGAGCTGGGGCCGGTTGTGCGGGCGCCAGGAAGAAGAAAGAGGAGGAGAGAGAAGAAGGAAGGAGGAAGAAGAAAGAAGAAGGAGGAAGAAAGGAAGAAGGAAAAAGAAAAGGAAAAGGGGAGGGAAAAGGAGAAAGAAAAAGAGAGGGACCGGCGGCGTTCGCGGCACGCGGTCGGGGCACGCGCGCGGCGTCTGACGACGGCATGCGGCGGAAATTACGGGCACGGGTAAAAAGATAGGGGTCGGCTTGGATGCCGGGACGGCGGAATGGCCGGGAAGGTTTTGGAATTCCGGGAGCCCAGCGGTAAAAAGATTTTAAAAGCGATTTTTAACAGGTGAATTTAGGTTGGTGATTTTGCGGATGTTACAGGTGAGTTCGTTGCGACTGGACGGTGTCAAGTCGAAGGACGGGTGGCACTATCACGAAGGTTGCGTCGAGGTGAAGCGAAGTCGTGAAGGTACCGATTCTGTTCGATCTACCGACAAAAAGTTGGACGGTTTTACCCGAAGTCATGAAGGCACCGATTCCATCGATCTACCGACAAAAAGTTGGACGGTTTTACCCCTATGGGGTATTTGGGTTGTATGCTTAATGTAAGGGCGTTTTGGACATTTGACATATGCCCATATATATGAGGAGTGGCTATTGGGGCAGCCACATCTCATGGGTTGTTAGGTGGTGGACTTCTCATTTGTGTTTGAGAGCCTTTGGTAGGTGAGAGAGGGAGAGAAATGGGGGATCTTCGATGTGATCTTTTTGCCCTCTAAAGTTTTGAGTAGGTTAGGAGTGGCTTCTAATCGAATATGGTGGAGTAATCCAAAGATCAAATTTTTTGTGCTCACCTATTCTATCCTCTCAAGATCTGAGATTCCTATTTTTCATGTTTTTCGGAGGTATATTTTGGATTTTTTGTTCTTTGTGTTTAGCTGCGAATCTGGTGAGATTTGTTGGTGGCTTTTGTTGTTAAGATACTTGTGAGAAACTTTGATATGATCCCCACTCAAATTGCTCATGGATTCGGCATGAATTTGAAATTTCCCCAAACCGAACTTTGTGAAGGACATTCGGTTTTCTTCAAAATTCGCCATGAATATTTAAACTTTTCAAGGTTTTTTTTGACTATTAGCTCTTGAGGAGGTGCTTGTTTAGCTCAAGTTTCGTTTGAATCCGTGTTCGTTTGAGTCCATGTAGTATTGAGGGAGTATTCTTTTGTTGAAGTTGGACATGTTCTTCACGTTCTTTGTTTCCCCTTCCTCCATTCTTGCGCAGGCAAAGGGGTCAGTTGACCAGCTCGTGCTGTGGGGAGCAGCGAGGCACTGCTGCGGCCGTGATGGACGCGAGAAACTCCTTGAGGCATCGGTTATAGACGCAGGGCCTCTCCAGGTGCACGAGATGCCCTGCCTTCCTTATGCTCTGCAGCATCATCTTCTCGCCCAGCTGCCTGCAGGGTGCAAATCAAAACTCGTCCCAGCTGTCAAGACATATGCTGATTTCTGGAAGAATAATAATTCAGGTTCCAACTTCCAAGCTTACTCTTTCATTGTCTTGCCGAGCTCGATGTGGAAGATGTTGTCGTTCTCTCCCCACAGTAGAAGTATTTTCTGCACAGTCGCTTAAGTGTTTCAGCTTGTCAGGGAGAAGCGAACCAACTGAAACATAGAATTCAAGTGTGGCGCAATAGTAATAGTAGGGGCATTCGCAAAAAAAAAAAGTAGTAGTAGGGGTGGTTATGGGTCTATTTGGTAGATCTCCATCTGATTCTAATTCTCTATGGGAGCTGATTCTATGAGAGGAGTGATTCTGTGGCTGAAAGTGATTCTCTTTTATTCTCTAGCGTAAACTCTTACAAATCAAGATGGAGAATCACTCCACGAAATTAGGAGAAGCTAGTTTTTTTTCCAGCTCCCAGTCTCTTAGTTCATTTCAGAGAATCAGTTCACAGAATCAACAGATAATCACTTCTCTCTGAAAAACTATTTGACAGAGTTCATGCTGGAATCAGCTGAGAATTATCCGGGAACTTCTACTTCATGGCATGCTGGGGACCGACTAGTGAGCGGTGAGCCATTTCCAGCTCTCTGATGGGATGGCTGCCATGCCTATACGTCGAACAGGGGCGGCCGGTTTCCATTCCTGTGATTGGCCAGTTCATCAGGCAAGCAGGTACAGGTGCAGCCAGCCAGCCAGGGCCGGCGCAGTCCACTTCGCTTGGCTACACAGCTCAGTCGGCACCATGCAGCCAGGAAGGCACGAAGAAGCATTGACGCCGCAGTCAGACTGCAGTCGGCACCATGCACTTGCTCGTGCAGGTGCAGCGATTTTGTTGAAGGCCCATCAATGCTTACACCGGCTAGTACTATAGGAATTTTTTTCCCACTGTTCAGGCTAAGATTCTCAAACGGAAGCCAAGCCATCATGCTTCGTGGAAAATGTATCGACCAGCTCAGCCGGCGGAATATGGCCACGGACACCGACCTAGGCGACTGGCAACTAGTACGGGTCGTCAACGGGAGCGGTGGCCAAACCGTACCTGCGGCAAGACGGGGACGGTGGCGTCTTTGTTGCTGACCACCAAACCTTCCAGCAGCTCCGCTCTCTCCTTGCGGTTGGGGAACATCACCTGCGATGCGTGCACAAACAACCACACCGTCGATCCGTCTGTTACTACTGCTCAGCTGCAGGCTGTACGTACAAAGACGATACCTTGAGGTAGTCCCTGTAGAGGCGGTCGGGGAACCAGAGCTTCCGGTGGGTGGCGATGGAGAACAGCGCCTTGAGCCCCTTCACGGACTCCGGCAGCAGCAGCTCCGCCGACGACTTGACGCCGATCCGCTCCAGCATCGTCTCGCTGATGGAGTCGGTCATGGCCACGACGGAGCCCGACACCACGAGCGACCGCACCAGGTCCGGGTGCGCCTCCGCCATCTTGAACGACACCATCCCGCCGTAGCTGAACCCGACCACCGCGCAGGACCCCACGCCCAGCTTCCGGAGCGCCGCCGCCAGGCACTCCGCCTGGAACCCCGGGGATCGGTCCGACGACGGCGACGTCGAACCCCCGAAGTAGAGCAGGTCCGGCACGTACACGTCGTAGTGCTTCGCCAGCGCGCCCACCTGCACGTATACGTACGCATACGGCGTGTGTGTCACGACATGAGTAGTGGACAGGAAAGCCACAGGATGATGTCTGAAACGAGACGTCGTTGCACGGCTGGCGAACCTGGAACTGCCAGGTCACGATGCCATCGGCGGCGAAGCCGTGCACGAGCACGACGGCGGGCCTGTCATTCTTCGCCACCGCCGCCGCCGCCGGCAGCTTGTTGGTGGCCTCATCGGCAGAAGCTGGCCCGGGCGTGACGTCCCGCACGGTGGGCTTCTCCTTGGGCACCTTGTCCTTGGGCACCTTGTCCTTGGGCACCCAGAAGGTGATGACCGTGCCTGCGCCGTCGACGTCGACGGTGTGCTGCCGCAGCCCGGCCCTCCGGACCAGGAAGTGCAGCAGCAGCTTCTGCGCCTCCGCTAGGTTCACCATCCTTGCGCTTTCGAGTTTACAAACGTGTCAGAGCCAATGCTACCGGAACACTCTCAACAGGAAAAAAAAAATAAAAGGAACCCTTGGATTGTGGCAAGATATTTGGGCTGTGGTGAGAGAGCCGAGTCTTGATGGTCTGACCTTATATAAGAGCGGCAGTGCGTAGGATGGAGGGGAGTAGTATTGAATTGTTTGTTCAGCACAGCTCTTCGGTAGAAAACTGACTAGTTCCAGTTGGTAGGGAGTAAATCTCCTAAAAAACCATCCGGAATTAATCAATCGAGATAAAAGAGGATCTTTTATCCCGAGTCAATCAACATGGATTAAAGACCTCCTATGACTAAAGGGGCTGCCACGTCAGACGCAGGACAGGCCCCTTTAATCCCGGTTGGTTTTATCCCTTTAGTCCCAGTTGGTTTTTCCAACCGGGACTAAAGTGCATATGTGATGCATGAATTTTACAGGCGCCATGCAAGCGTCTGCATGGCGCCTGTAATTTCATGCATCACGTACCCCTTTAATTAACCTTTAGTAGTTGAGAGGTTTTTATATAATGAAATCAAACTAATATTTAAACAAATCAAAGTAGTATTTATACAATGACTATATGTACAATTTTTAGTATAGGTACAATTCTTAGTATATATATAATTAATTACTATATATATGTACAATTCTTAGTATATATACAATTCATTCCTAGGATCTTTCCGTCGAGGTGTTGCTCGGTGCTTCTTAATTTCATCCATCGTAATGAAATTCTCCTTGTGGATTTATCACCTCGTCCACTAGGAATCCTACGAGACTTTCACATATTTTCTCTATTCTTTTCTTCTCCAAGATATTGCCTTGAATATTATGCATCTGTAATTTGGAAATATGTGAATAATGTTGCACGAACAATTAAACATAAGGAGCTAGAAAAAAATTAACTATTAATAGTTTTATTTTACGTACTTATTTTCCTGCTGCGACCAATCTTGTGTGACACAAAACTGTGCATGTTCTTATAGACGTAGTACCCATATAGATTATTCTCTTGTTCCTATCTTAAGCACTTCAGTGGGGAAAGAAACAAGTTATGAAATATTCGTGATATAGAATGTACAAAATGTTCAAATAAACTTCATATGTACCGGGAAGTTTGTCCCACGTAAGTTTTTCTTTGAATGCACCACCTTTGCGTTTCTTGAGGAATTGTCTCCATGCGCCACGGATTAAAATAATGAATAATATAGTGTTAGGTGAAAATTTAAAAATAAACTTTTCCATTAACATAAAGGTTCAGAATTATTACAAATTTAGTATGTCTTGAATCTCTTAGTACTCCGCCGGTGGTTTCCTTAAAAAATCAAAGGCAGTGATCTGGCTTCTACCAGGCTTAACTATTACGAGGATCCAGTGAGCTAACTAGTAGTTGCGAGCTGTTAAGCACAGCTCTTCTACCATTCCATTTTAGCGGGAGGGATAAACATTTTTCTATTTAACTAAATGGACGGTTGGGATAGTCCGTAAGGACGACTTGCAAGCCACGCACAGAATGCTGGTAGCTGCCATGTGACTATCAGTGTATTTCTATTTCATTCGTAATAAATAAACGTACACGTGGAATATGTGGACTGACCGGCGCCACGCATCCTGCTCGCGCGTCGCACGCCTAGCTGTCGGTCGTTTAATGCGTGGCTGCAGTCGCTTTTCTTGGGGGACGACAGTGTGGCTGCATCCTGCTCGCGCGTCACACGCTGAGCTGTCGTTCAATGCGTGGCTGCGATCCCTTATGTGGTGCGGCGGACGGACTGGAGACTGGGGACAGACGAGAGCAGAGGAACGGGGGCGGCGGCGCCGCCGCGCGGAGGAAACGAAAGGCTACCAAGCCGACGGCCTGGTTGCACGCGCCGCCGTGGCTCGTGGGGATCCCCCGGTCGTCGATTCGACCAATGGTGCGTTCCTG
>NC_028457.1:37495971-37537235 GCF_000263155.2 Setaria italica | reverse complement strand
CAAAAAATGTTTAAGGGCATGTTACTGTTCTATATCTAGTTATATTATTTATTTTCTCAAAAAGTCATTAAATGTTTAATAAATCATACGATGATCTAAAAATTGTGACACCAATTTTGTTAGGTTCCATTTAACATGTATATTCATATCTCAACTTTTGTTAGTAGAGTCCGTGGTCTTCATCTGTTTGAAATCCAAATGATTAAAATGCTCTCTTTATATTGTTATTTGCATCATAATTAGTGAAAATTCGACAAAAATGCAAAATAAATTTTTTTGGATTCCTGATGTCCATGTATGAGTAGTAAAAATACTTGCTCCTATGAAATAAATGTTTTCCATTCCTTAATAAAAATACATGTTTTTCCCCCCCCCCCCCCCCCCCCCCCCCCAATGTCCTTCCACTGAGAATCTGCAGATTTCCCCATGACCTCTATGCCACTTGTACTGCTCATCAGTTCACAGTTTTCTTGGCAATTTTGCCTTTTGTGTTGCAACAGGGACTAGCAGCTAGCTAGGAATATTTTCTCAAGCTCTACTCTTGGGGCTGCATCAGTCTTCCTGATGTCAGGCACTGTGATGGGCAGTGCCGATCCTCCATCCGCATGTGAGGGCACCTACCTGCTGTTCCATGGCGAGACCCTGCTCTCCAGTGGCGTCCGCGCCTCCCTCTACACCGTTGCTCTTGCATACTGCTTCATTGGGCTATCCGCGATCACTGCTCGGTTCTTCGAATCCATGGAGCAGATCATGAAACACTCCCGGGAGGTGGTCACCATAGACCCGCACACGAACGCCCCTGTTGTCAAGCAAGAGAAGGTGTGGAACTACACGATAGCGGACATTGCCCTCCTTGCCTTCGGCACCAGCTTTCCACAGATATCCTTGGCTACAATCGACGCAATCCGTAATCTTGGCCAGCTGATCTAGGTCCGGGCACTCTCGTGGGTTCTGCTGCATTTGATATGTTCCCAATCCATGCTGTCTGTGTGGTTATGCCAAAGGCGGGCTCTAAGAAAAAGATCACAGACTTGGGCGTTTGGCTAGTTGAGCTGTTCTGGTCTTTCTGGGCATACATTTGGCTGTATGTTATCTTAGAGGTATGCCATATTTATACTGCCTCCGGTTTCAAATAGGCAATGTTTTGGACATTGACACAGTTTCCAAAAGCGCATATCTAACCTTTAATTTTTTTTATTATAAGGTAAAGGTCAAGCGAAAAGTTCATGCCGATGTACTAGGGCTGTGAATGTACTAAGGCTATGAAGGGTGAACACGAGTAGGTTTGAATCAAGGGACGTGAGGAATCCGAATGGAGTCATGAGCGATCCACATGTTGCACGGAAGAGCAAGAGTATATGGACGGGATGGAGAAGGCATCGGCCGAGTCAAGCGCGATGGAGGCAAGTCGAGTAGGTGGCCTGGGAGCGGGAGCGAAAGACTTGGAGGCATCAAAGGCTTGGCGGAGGCCGGACACACACCGACATTGGTGAGTCACGCCTTGCGGGGTGTGCAAGAGGGTTTGACCGGTTTGACCTCAAAACCGGGGGGCAAGCCTGGCCGACCGGACGGCGTCAAGTTGAAGGATGGGTGGCACCATCACGAATGTTGCGTCGAGGTGAAGCGAAGTCGTGAAGGCGTTAGGTCCGTTCGATGTACCGACAAAAAGTTAGACGGTTTTACCCATATGAAGTATTTGTGTTGTATGTTTTATGTAATACTCCCTCCGTTCCAAATTATAAGTCATTCCAACTTTCTTGGAGAGTTAAAGCATCTCAAGTTTGACCAAATTTTTACAATAAAGTGCTAACATTCATGATATCAAATAGGTACCATTAGTTTCTTCGTTAAATATATTTTCATAGTATATCTATTCGGTGCCATAAACTTTTGTGATTTTCTCTATAATTTTGGTCAAACATAAAATGGTTTGACTCTCCAAGAAAGTTGGAATGACTTATAATTTGGAACGGAGGGAGTAGTATTTTAACATTTGCCAAATGCAACACACACACACACACACACACACACACACACACACACACACATACACACAAATATATATATATATATATATATATGTATATATATATATATATATATATATATATATATGAGGAGTGGTTATTGGGTTTGGTAGGTGAGAGAGCAAGAGAGATGACGGATCTTTGATGTGATCTTTTTGCCATCTAACGCTCTGAGTAGGTTAGGAGTGGTTTGTAACCGAATATGGTGGAGTAATTCAAAGATCAAATTCATGTTCAGTTGTTCCATCCTCTCAAGATCTGAGATTCCTAAATTTCTGTGTTTTCCTGAAGGTATTTTTGGGATTTTTCGCTCTTCTATTTGGCTGCGAATCCGGTAAGATTCGTTGGAGGCTTTTGTTGCTAGAATACTTGTTGAGCAACTTTGATACGATGCCTACTCAAATCCCTCACAGATTCGGCGTGAATTTGAAGTTTTCTACAAATTGAGGTTTGTGAAGGGGCATTCGGTTTTGTTTAAAATCCGTGATGAATATTTGAGCTTTTCGAGATATTTTTCTTTGGATCTGCTCACGCTGACTCAAGTTTCGTTTGAATCCGCGTAGTATCGAGGGAGTATTTTTGGGTTGAAGTTGGACGTGTTCTTCGCGCTCTTGTTTCCCTTCCTCTGTTCTTGCGCAGGCAAAGGGGGCAGTTGACAATCTCGCGCGGGGTAAGCAGCGAGGCGCTGCTGCGGCCGTCACGCGCCTGGCACGCGGGTGGCTGCGACCCTGCCGGCACGTGCCTTGCACGCAGGCAGCTGCAGCACTAGCAGCCCAGCTGCCCAGGCGTGCGGCTTCTTTGGTCCAGGCCAGCGACGCACCAGGCTGGGAGGCGGCCCGGCTCGCTCGGCAGGCCCAGCTCGCTGCACGCCAGCTGCCGGTCCAGCGTCTCGTTGACGCGGCCTGCGGAGCCAGCAGCGGCCCAAGCAGCGCAGCTCATTCCAACGGTCTCCTGCAGCTCAAGCTCGGCACTTCTGAGCAGGTAAGCAGAGAAGCAGCGAGGCTTTTGTCTATTTAAATTCAGAGAAGAATCATTTTCCATGAACTGTCACTTTCCTGCTACAGGGATCAATGTTGCATAGCAATTGTTAATTTGTTAATCTTGTACAAGCTTGTACTGTACTTGCCTCTCTAAGTGAATAATGATGCATTCGAGTTCTGTATCTTTACAAACTCTAGTGCTTGCTGCTACTAATCTTTGGTTAGTTAATTAATCGTTTAGTAGTAGCTTTGCTTAATCTCTTGTGCAAGCTTTTTAGAGTCTCATTTTCCGTTTGCTTCCACTGCGTTTTGTCATTCCTAGGATGAATTTATCACGAGTTGACGTGTGTCATCTTGGCGATTATAAACGAGGTGTGATGGGGGTGGTAATGGGGATATAGACCTTCTTGGAGAGAATTTTAAACGTTCCCATTCACCCTTTTCTGGTCGCATCCTCCATCACGACACTAAATTCCATGATGATTAAGTAAAAAGCAAGGGATACAATTATGAAACCTACCCTAGCATACTGAAAAAAAAACAACCTACTTAACAAGCTGGAGCGATGTGAGTTAATTGATCTGACTGAGGAATCCATATTGCAAAACAACTGGCTGGATCCATGCTTGTAAAGTCGCTGACTGAATCCATACATTGCAAGCAAATGGGTAAACATGGATTGCAAACAAAAGCGTAGAAATAGACGTGAGCATTCAACTGAATCAAGACTGAACTAAACTGCAGATCCAGATCCGACCTTCCCGGCGACGCAAACAAGCAAGGGGGCAGTCGATCAGCCTCCTCTGTCGAACACAGGTGCTGCAGTGGCTGTTCTTTGTTCGGTCGGTCTCGCGCGGGAGGCGCTGCTGCGGCCGCCGTCACGCGCCTGCCACGCTGCAGATCCAAGATCCGACCTTCTCGGCGCCGAGTTGACTGCCGCCGATTCCTCCGGCCACGGCGACCAAACCAACCGTCGGTGGAGCCAATCATAGAGAGAGTGCGGCGCCGATCTACAGAGGAAAAATGGACGGTTGGGATACTTCCTGCTGGGAGCATACATTCAATTTCGAGCCGCAGATAAGAACGACTTGCATTGCGTACTAAAATGAGCCACGTAGCTGCTACTAGTTCAGAATGAGAATGCTTGGTAGGAGTAGCTGCCATGTAACTAGTCCAGTGTATTCCTATTCTTTTTTTTCCTTCGAAACAAAGCGTATTTCTAGCCCATTAGTAATAAATAAATAAATAAAATAAATAAAATAAACGTACACGTGGAACATGTGGACGTAAAATTCAGATGGCGGTCGGCTGACCTCGACAGGTACTGTGCGCGGACTGACCGGCGC
This sequence comes from Setaria italica, assembly GCF_000263155.2. NCBI lineage: Eukaryota > Viridiplantae > Streptophyta > Magnoliopsida > Poales > Poaceae > Setaria > Setaria italica. The sequence continues at coordinate 37,532,882 of NC_028457.1, read as the reverse complement.
CATGCATCCTCCTCCTTCCTCCTCAATGCGTGGCTGCTGCAATCACTGTGTGTGTGTGGCTGTACCCTGCTCGCGCGTCACACGCTGAGCTGTCGTTCAACGCGTGGCTGCGATGGCTCATGTGGGGCCTGCTGTTTCGTTGGCGGGTGGGTTTCTTTTCCGCGCCCCCATGGAGGACGTGGGGGAGGGAGGGAGGGAGGATCTCTGCCGTGTGTATAAAAATGCAATTTTTTTCTCCCCCCGGTTGCCAACCGATTCGGTCACGGCCTCGATCCGCAGTCTTGGGCGAGCTCCTCCTCAATTCCTTCCCCCACCCCTTTGGGTTTTCCTCCCCAATCCGCAGCAGAGTCTGTGCGGCGGGGCGGAGAGGAGAGGAGAGCAGAGCAGCGGGGGCGGCGGCGCCGCCGCGCGGAGGAAACGAAAGGCAACCACGCACGCCGGCGGCCTGGTTGCGTGCGCCGCCGTGGTTCGTGGGGGATCCGGTCGTCGATTCAACCACTGGTGCGTTCCTCCCTCCTGACACCCCAATGTCCTTCAGTCCTCTGAATCTGCAGATTTCCCCATGACCCTTATGCCACTTGTACTGCTCATGCTCATCAGTTCGCAATTTTCTTGGCAATTTTGCCTTTTGTTTGTGTTGCAGCAGGGAGTAGCAGCTAGCTAGGAGAATATTTTCTCAAGCTCCGGTCTTGGGGCTGCATCGGTCTTCCTGATGTCAGGCCCATCATCTGCATGTGAGGGCACCTACCTGCTGTTCCATGGCGAGACCCTGCTCTCCGGCGGCGTCCGCGCCTCCCTCTACACCGTTGCGCTTGCATACTGCTTCATCGGCCTGTCCGCGATCACCGCTCGGTTCTTCAAATCCATGGAGCAGATCATGAAGCACTCCCGGGAGGTGGTCAGCGTAGACCCGCACACGAACGCCCCCGTTGTCAAGCAAGAGAAGGTGTGGAACTACACGATTGCGGACATCGCCCTCCTAGCTTTCGGCACCAGCTTTCCACAGATATCCTTGGCTACAATCGACGCAATCCGTAATCTGGGCCAGCTGACAGCAGGAGGTATATATAGTGATTAGTTGAATACGGTGAACCTTTGCATTAGAATAATATTGAAGTGTAGTACACTATCTTGTGCGTCGTTCTTCAGAAAAAAAAAAGGTGTAGCACACTATCTAATATGGTATTATTTTTTTTCGCAGGTCTAGGTCCGGGCACTCTCGTGGGTTCTGCTGCATTTGATATGTTCCCAATCCATGCTGTCTGTGTGATTATGCCAAAGGCGGGCTCTAAGAAAAAGATCACAGACTTGGGCGTTTGGCTAGTTGAGCTGTTCTGGTCTTTCTGGGCATACATTTGGCTGTATGTTATCTTAGAGGTATGCCATATTTATACTGCCTCCGGTTTCAAATAGGCAATGTTTGGACATTGACCTCTAATTTTTTCTATTATAAGTTTCAATGAAAAAGGTTGAAGGCGATTCCATACATCATTTTCATATGTTGAATTAGATATTCAAAAGATACTGGTAGTAAAAATGTTCAAAATTTCCTACTGAATGCATAGTTCTGATATGCAAGGACATGTAGTAATAATGAGTACTTTACAATGCATGAAGGTCTGGACACCTAAAGTAATCACCGTCTGGGAGGCCTTGCTGACAGTCTTGCAGTATGGATTGCTTCTGCTTCACGCATATGCACAAGACAAACGGTGGCCATATGTGTCGATCCCTTTGTATGATCCTGTTCCCCAAGTACTACCTTTCCTTCGCTAACTTCTCCTATGATCATGTACAAGTTAAGTGTACACATCACTTATGTTTGTAGTTCAATTTGTTGCAATCAGGGTGAGAGGTGACAGACCTGAAGATTGGGTTCCAGAAGAAGGCGCTTCAGTTGATTATGACAACTGTAATGAAACTAGTGAGATTCTCCCTGGAAGCTCTGATAAGGACATTGCGGATATATTCTCTGGGCATTCCTACCATAATGCAGGTACAAACTTCCTGCTTCTTTATAGTGCATACTAAACAGGCTGTGATATTGTCACAACTAGAGTGCAAGGGATTGAATTAAGGACTGACTGAAGTGCTACTTATCTTGTGCAAATAGCTTTGATCCAAGGTTAATTTTTACAATTACAATTACTTCTGGGTAATTAGCATCTTAGTAGTTATGTGCAATGTTGCATTCATTACAGTATTGTTCTGAGTGCCCCCCTGGTGGAAGTTTGAAGTATCTTTATTGTCATGGGGAATATTATAATATTCAATGAATACTGTTTTGAAACTAGTTCCTTATATTTGTTTCTTTAGGGGGAACAGTAGGGAATATAATTTTGAAACTAATTCCTTCTATGTTTTGGACACTTAGAGTATCATAAAGTCCCTGAAAATGATATGGAGTGCTCATCAACAATGAATAATTTTGTGAAGAACACACGAGAGGACACGTCCTGGCGTTCTCTATGGCGGCAACAATTTGTCGATGCTTTTATGGTAACTTAATTTACTGTTGTTCTACCTGTGAATATTATGCAGTTTTTTTCTACTGTTGCATCTGTCTCCTGCCACAATACTTATTTTAGTTATTGGATAAATGGGCTAAACTTTTAATACATATTTTGCTGTCAGCATAACAAACAGAGTATAAAAAGTATGAAGTATGTTCTAGGTTTTGTTTTTATGGCAAACAATTGGGAAAAGTAATTTATATGTGCTGCCATTGTAAATTTGTCATCCACTACCTTTGGTTTATGATGAAATTTGTTTTAATATCCTATCTCGCAGATAGCCTGGATGAAATGCATCTTAAGTTCAATAAGATTTGTGTCTAAACAATAGCAATTTTGTCAGTCTTCAATGTGCACCAATATTAACTGTTAGCATGTATATGTGCATCGTGTGTGCTCTCTAGGGGATCAGGCCTTGCGCCTGGGCACAGCCAACCCTAGGCCGTGCTTATCTCTTGGTTGGTTAGGATTCGACAATATCTCCCCCCGGTGATCCTGTTTCCACAAGTCTCCGGGGGGCTCATTGCCTATATATACATGTACTCCTGTATCTCCTATAATCAATCTATTATCTCTGGCAATCTCTATTGCTTACATTAACTTACACATGCAGGAAGTTTCTTTGGTTTTATTTGATTTACTAATTTATTTGGTTAACCTATCTAGTTGGAGAGCCCTGAGTCAAGGAAGATGGCATCCGTCTGCCTGAGGCTCATCAGAATATTTTGGAACTTGCTCATTGCACCCTGGAAACTGTTTTTTGCTTTTGTACCCCCATATCACATCGCACACGGCTGGGTTGCTTTTATATGCTCCCTGATTTTCATAAGTGGTATTGCCTATGGTGTTACTAAGCTTACAGATCAAATAAGTTGTGTCACAGGTTAGAACATACCCCTACAGGCCTGAACAAATTTCATTCTTCAATCTTTCTGACCAAGATGTGGCTGCAATTGTTGACAAGAAAAAATATTTTTCTGTGCAGGAGTAAGTCCATATGTTATAGCATTCACAGCACTAGCAGCTGGAACCTCATGGCCAGATCTAGTTGCGAGCAAGATAGCTGCCGAGCGTCAAGTCACCGCAGACTCTGCTATAGCCAACATCACTTGCAGGTTCATTTCTGCACATTTCTTCTCAAATCAGTTCTACACATTCCTTCTTTTTAGAAAAAAAACAATCCCTCAAATCGAAGCTGAATGAACCTGACAAAGTCCCTTGTTGCAGTAACTCGGTGAACATATATGTTGGCATTGGCGTTCCATGGTTGATCGACACAGTGTACAACTTCTTTGTCTACCGGGAACCACTGTACATAGACAATGCTGCTGGTCTGAGCTTCTCCCTTCTAGTCTTCTTCGCGACTTCGTTTGGCTGCATCACTGTTTTGGTTCTACGTCGCATTATAATTGGTGCTGAGCTTGGAGGCCCTAGGCTGTGGGCTTGGATAACATCAGTGTACTTCATGATCCTTTGGATAGTTTTTGTTGTGTTTTCCTCTCTAAGTTTATGGAATTATAAAACCTGAAAAACAAAGGTAGTGGATTTTCCTTTTTAAATTTGATAGTGTTGGTTTTCATATCCGCACACAGAAAACGCTTATGGCGGCAAAGTAGTGTACTTCAACTAGGGATTGTGGATATATGTATTTGATCCATGTAATGATTATTTAAGCCATATAATGTATATATAGGAGAGTATAGTGGAAGTAATTGTGCTGGAAAGTAAAAAGAAAACAGTTGCACAATTCTTGAATCTCAATTGCAGTGGTGAGTCTTGTATGATCACACACCATGTAATATCTGAGGCTTATGAAGTTGTGTTGCCTTTGTCCATGGCTGAGAATACATTGGGCATAGGCCACATCAGTGAGGCAGTGACTGTATAAGGAGAACAATAAGATTGAAGCCAAAATTTCATACTAGAAATGTTAACTTCACCGCATGAAGGAACTTAACCTTTCAGTACAGCATTACTATCGACATTTTTAGTACTGCTTTCAGTTAAGACAAGCCTATACTAGGATTAAGAATAGTGGTAAAGGACAGGAAATCAACATCATGTGAAGAATTGGAGGCATTAGGAGCATAGAAAGATACAATTAAACTAAACTTTTGTAAGTTAGGTATTCAATTTTAAAATTTGCGGGGTAAGACGCAAACCCAATGTTGTAAAATGATTATTCATTTGTATCAAAAAGGTTAAATATCAGTGCATATCCATCACATCCAAAGAGAGAATTAGAAAGAGATGTTTTATATGTGCTTGAATGTCATGGGCAGTCGGCTGGGCCGGCGATGGGCCTATTAGGCCTCCATTAGGGTTAGAGTTAGAGATAGAATTAGAGATATCTTGCTTCGCAGTCAAGTAAACCTCTCTATATAAAGAGAGGAGATGTAAGAGTTAAAGGAAGGAAGTAAGAATTATCAGGAGAGATCCTCATCTGTCTCCGAGCCTTGAGATTGGGCGCAGCCGTCGCCGGCATGCCCAATCTCAAGCGTCCGGTTTAGCGTCCGTTTGCCCCTCACAATCCCCAATTCCCTCAAGAGAACAATTCCCTCACAATCCCCAATTGCTGTTTATCATTTTCAAGGTGATGCAAGCTGTTTCATTGAGTTAGAAAAGAGAACAAGTTGACGCACACAGTAAATAAAATAGGAGGAACTTGTCCCAAAGGCAAGCTGATGTACATGGTAAATAAAAATAGTAGCAAAGATGAGAGAAGAAAAAAATCCATTTAAATAAAATTATTGTCCTAAAGGCAAGCCACTCTATTATGGTTTCATAAATGTCTGAAAAAAAAATCCAACCATTATCATGGATGCCATCATTATTTGAAGTTGACAATTTTGGAGAGCAAGAGAGAACATTCAGCATGCATATCAGAGCTAATTTGAAGAGTTTCTCAGCAACCAACCTTTTGCCTTTCCATCCCAATGGCAAAGAAACTATCAACACCAGCACGGTTTGTTTACCTTCAATATGTCAAGTAAGTGCTGAGCTACCCATGCCCAACATTTCACTGCACTCACTCTAGTGAGATTGTAGATAAAATGAGATGATGCCTGGTGCTATTTAAGAGCATCAAGCAGAGAGGAGGCTATCTCATGTCACCTCACAAAATTGGGATGATTTTAAAGTTCAGTCATCTGAAAGAGCTGAGGTGTCAATCGTCATCTGCTGCTCCTTTGCTTTGGTACACTTGCAGATCAAATGAATGGATTCAACTTGGTCCTAACTCCTAATTGTGTTCATGTAAGCATGAAAAAAACAACAGCAAGATGATTTTTTTTAACCAGTAGTTGAATGAACGCAAGATGAGCCAAGGACACGCAAGCAGAGTAGGGAGCAGAGATCGACCAGTTTCGTCAAGAAATGCAGAGAAGCAATGGATGGCGTGAGTGTCGTCAGAGTGTGCACGGATGGTTTGCAGCAACACTGAGGTGCCAGCTAGCGTTCTTTCAGGCACTCGATCATGGAGAGGCATCCGCATCCACCACCGTCGCCGGCGGCGGCCGCGCTGTGGCACAGGCTCCGACGGCCGTGGTGCGGGAAGACGACGCCATGGCCGGCGTCCTCGTTAAGGTCAGTGCGCTGCTGCTCGCTCGAGCCCTCGATCCATCTCGGATGGCCACGGATCACGGGAGGAGGATGTGGCCTGGTGATTCCGGCAGGGAGGATGGCGGCGGGGCCGGTGGGGGTGACGGCGGACGGGCAGGAAGATGAAACGTCCAGATCAGGGACCTGCACGCAAATATTTAAGGGGGTATATGCAAATATTCGGATCGTGATTAACAGTCGCGATCCAAATTAGGGGGTCATTTGAAAAATGTGAAGGGCCTGTTGGTAAAATATTTGGGTCGCGAGTTTTGCTGATGTTTAATTTTCCGGCCGGCGAGGTCGCGGCGTCGCGCCGCCGCCGGTGACCTCCGTTACCCCCGCAGCCAAGCGCCAATCCTCCGTCTCCGCCGGCATCCCACGTGCCCCCCGCCGCCTTCCTTCTCCTCCGGAGATGGTTCGCGCGCGGCAGCGCCGGCCGGCAGGTCGAGGACACCACGCCGCGCGGCGGCGAGAGACGGCGAGGCGACTCCGGCCGACGGCGGCGCTGCTGGCTGGCGTTTCCGCTTCGGTAGCATTGTCGAGCGGGCGAGTTTCTAAAAGCAGTTTTAATTCATCTTTACTAATGACAAAATCACGACAAACAGTTTGGGTCTGAATTCTAGTTTAGCAGAGAAGAAGAACAACCATGAACCTATGTCTGAATTCTGGTTCAAAAGGAAGGGGCCTGAAAGTTCAGAACAAATCTTTATTGAGGAATCTGAAGAAATAATTTCTATCGTTTACGTTCGACAACTTCGATCAATTACTGTTGAGAAACTGCAGCTCCAAAAATTTACTACCCAAGCAACGCCCACACAGTGCTCGTCAGTAGTCTCTTTTTTAAGGGCTCGTCAATTTTTGAATGAACGTAAGATGATACATGGACAAGCGCAAGTATCTGCAAAAAAGAGCAGAACAGAGAGCAATTGTCAGTTTCATTCAGAAAAAGCAGAGAGCAATTGTCAATTTCAATAGTCTCTGTTCTTCTCCACAGGCTGCTAAAAGCAAAATTCTTTTCACTTAACAATTCACTCTTTCAATCTGCACACTTTGCATTTTGTTTTCATATTAACTGAACAACAAAATCATGACAACTAATTCAGGTCTGAATTTTGGATCAAACAGTAGCCACATAAAACTCCCGTCAGTTTAGAAAAATAGAAATTAATTAGGATTGGAGGATGTGCACAACTAGACATCCAAAGTTCAAATGCAAGAGTGGATCAGTGCATCACCCCACAGTTAACTGCTGCTTTACAACTTTTGAACTCAATGAAACGCGGATGTTTGGCCATCAAGCTTCTGATACATTTATCTTGAGCTAACTTGAATTCCAGTGGACTCTTTAGCACCTCATAACCTCGTCGACCGATGACCAGTGTGTCAGTAGCTAAGATTAGTTTCTTTTATGCTAACCAAAACTTTGATAGTTGACACAGCAAGATGCTGACGCAGTTTGTATGTATTTCAATCTCAAAGTTTTGGAGGTAAAGAGAAACACTTCAGCTCACCGATCCGGGTTAGTTTGGAGAGTCCGATAAGGTATCTTTCTTGCTCTGTTTTCTTCTGTTTCGGAAAAATCCATAAGCATTGGCACGATTTGCTTACGATTTGTTTACCTCCCATATCTCATGTATGTTGTTAAACATTGGCTGAACCAACACTACATAGGAGAGGAGACCGTGCGGGTAGTATTTAAGATCTCCAATTGTGGAAGAGATAATAATCTGATGCCGGCTCACGCAGTTGAGATGATTTTTAGTTGGTCACATGAAACAGCTGAGACATCAACCATCCTTGCTTTGGTACACACGCAGAAACGCAGAACAAACGAACTGATTACTGCTGGGTCATAAGCACACAATTGAGGTTTTCAGATCACCCATTGATTCATATTCATTAGCAGAGAGGAAAAATAATGATGTCCAGGAACTGTTTCAAATTTCTGTCGATTACATTCAACAGCCACACAGGTTTCAAATTTCAATCAATTACTACTCGAGGAACTAGTGCAGCTCCAATAACGATGCGCAGGACTGCAACAACTGAAACCTTTGCCTGAACTCTGTTTCAAATTTCTGTCGATTACATTCAACAGCCACACAGGTTTCAAATTTCAATCAACTACTACTCGAGGAACTAGTGCAGCTCCAATAACGATGTGCAGGTACTGCAGCAACTGAAACCTTTTGCCTGAACTCTGTTTCAGATTTCTGTCGATTACATTCAACAGCCACACAGGTTTCAAATTTCAATCAATTACTACTCGAGGAGCTGCAGCTCCCAGCAGGCCAGCACTAATCACTCAAGGAACCAGTAGCTGGATGAACGTAAGATGAACCAATGACACGCAAGCATCTATCTAGGAAATGAAAAGCAGAGTAGAGAGCAGAGATCGATCAATTTCGTTGAAGAAAATGCAGAGAGGCAATGGTAAAGTTTCCGCGTCGGTGATCCTGATCCAGTTGCATTGCCGAGCGGAAGTCTCTATCCTTCTCGACCGCAAAAAAGCATTTTTTTTTTCACCTACTTAGAGGGGTGAGGAATATGAGAAAGGGCAGACTATTCAACTGCCCCAGGTTTTGTTAGTACCCCACAAATTTCAGTGAGTTATCTTGTCATTCACAAGGGCTGAAGAGTCCTATCAATCATACACTTATCGGCCATATCAAAAAATAGAAATAAAATGAAGTATCCTTTCATTCTCCTCAGGTCACATGCAAACTTAAGCTTTCATAGCTTTTTGTCTTTACTTGTGAACATGGATGGTACTACTTCTGTGGCCAAAATCAAGGTTGATGATTTTTCAATAGGGAATATGCATGTGTTCAAGGAAATGGAAAATACTTTAATTATGTGTTTTCTTGTAGATGCTTCCATAAGAGAGTTAATCAGTTGGAAATATTGGGAATTGTGTTCCTAGGTGTTATGGTTTCCTACACACAAACTGTACCTGTGGTTTTGTTTGTTTGTTTAGTTAAACATAACCATTTGGTCTAGACTTAGGAAATCAACAATCTTATTACCTTTGACATGATTTGGGCAGAACATATAACTCTTCAAAGCTAGATTCGAAAATTACAAGCCGCACTAATATTATAGGGAGTGAAGTAATCAATTTTTGTCATTATGAACAAGTTCTTGTATGCTTGAAAGTCCATTAATTAACATTAACATGAGGTCATATGCAAAACTACGAGGTTCTATTTGAAAATATTGGATCACGATTATTATTCACGGTCCAATCTTGGGGCTATTTTTTTTGTAAATGTTCTGATCAGCGACATAGCTAGGTCGCGCTGCAACCGGTGACTTTTCAGAGCTTGCCACCAATGAATCGCTCCGCCGCCCCGGTCCCTGACCACCACCCTTCTACATGGAGATGTTGCCGTAGCAGGGCTGACTGGCGGGTGAAGGAGGCCGTGTGGTAGCGAGAGATGATAGCAACAGATTGGATACTACACGGCGAGGCGGCTCAGGCCAAATGGCGCTGCCTGGCATTTTTCACACCGGTAGATCTAGCAAGATATCTGTTATTGCCGAAGGGACTCATGTGACAGTAGCAACACGAAATCTCTGAAATTCCATATACAAGAAAGATGTTTCTTTTCCCAATAATGTTGTTTAGGAATATCAAATCTGGTCATGGGCGGAACAGGTTTATCCTGATTTAGAAAACTTTGGGAAGGATTCAAAGTTGCATGAGCACATTACTCCACGGTTTGCTGCTAGTTTAGAAACTCATAAAACAAGCAAGAAGTATGGCACTTCTTCTGGAGCTCCCATACACAAGACCCTATTCCTCACATAACCACGAGGGCCATGGTTATCTAGTAAAACAGCATGGCATTGTGGCTGCGGCCGGTTTGGCTACCTCCAATGTCACATCAGCTTAAGGAGCTATGAGTCATTTGCCAATCTTCTCTTGTCTTGTCTTTAGACAATTAGGAGCTAATTTTGAATTGTCTTGTCTTGTATGGCATTGTGGCATTGTGGCTGCGGCCGGTTTGGCTACCTCCAATTTCATTTGCCAATCTTCTCTTGTCTTGTCTTGTCTTTAGAGAACCTCACAAAAAATTTGTGATTTAGCTTCTCATCATCTGAAAGGGCTGAGCAGTTGTTCCAACCAACCATACGCTTCTCGCCCATTTGGTTGGATATATAAGCAAAATAAGATAAAATGTAGCACTTTTTATTAGATCCACCGTGTTCTCTCAGACCAGTGATTCGAGTATATATGCAAGACAATTGAATTGACCTGTATTTGTACCGTCTGTGATTATCCTTAGCATCCACTGGGTTCATAGCCTTTCCATTCCCTTCAGAACTCGAGCAAATTGGCTTCAGCATCATAGTTCAGGGTTCACTGCTACTTCTTTACTACAGTTCGATGTTGATGAACAAAGTGATATTCAGCCATCAACACGCTCATGCATACCTTGTCTGTCCTGTCGTCCCAGTCATGAATTCCCTGTGCTATTTTCAATGTAACTAAGTGAATTTCACATTCTGTGTGCGTGTGTCCGGTTGGCCCCGCGTTGTAACGTTTCTAAACGTTATTTCTTCTTAGTAAAAAATATACAGCTCTCCCGCGTATTCATGAAAAAAAACAGTCATGAATTCCCCGATAACGCGGTTGCGCACAAGTAATCTAGCAAAACATCATTTCTGTAGAATCCAAGATTTACTCTAAGTCTCACATCACATCATCTTACTTATTACTTGGAGAGCTGCAAATAAAACTGCTAGTGATATTCAGCTGTTAAATTGACTTGAGATAACAATTTGGCATTGATGCACACGTATGTAGGAAAAGAAAAGCAGAGCGGAGAGAATTTGATTTTGAAAACAAAAAAATCAGCAATGGGTGTGTCAGAGTGTAAATGGATTTTTGCAGCAACACTCATCGTGCCGGCAGACAAACCATTACAAATTAACATTAACCTGCCTGCAGTCAGAATGCGAGGAATGCAGGCCACCCTTCCTTCCCCGTTACGCGGTGCAAGAAGCTGCAATCATTAAGCACGAACACGTTATTATGAGAAAACACATGCCACAGAGGGAACACAATCGAGGGAACACAAGAGATCGAGTCAAAAGACATACCGGCACGCGCACGGTATGCTCTTCTGAACCGGCGCGCATGTCGTATCACTGTTCGTCTTCCAGGAGGTCTATAGAAACAATTCCCAAAATTAGGATTCAAACGGCATCGGTAGAACCAGGGGCGAAGCCATGTTAGGCTTGCCGAATGCACAGGCACTAAGGAAAAAAATAATTTTTCAGAGATTAGAATTTAATTTCCACCACTTGTGCACTCCGTGAACTTCGATGCGTGGACCACCATCCGGCCCATTAGCCCACGCTTCTGCGCTTGCATACTTTGTTTGCAGGCAGCACAGCGCGATAAACAAATAGGGTAGTTCAAAGCATTATATCAGAAAAAGCCCACACGGATGGGCCAGTGATCGTCTACTTACGAGCCAAGTGTACAGCGTGCATGAAGAGCAAGAATTGCACTAGTAGAAAAATGACCTTGCATCCTCAACAAAAATCTCGATTGTTTTTGGAACCGGGACTAAAGATAGTCTTGGGTCTAAAATTTTGTAGTCCGTGGATACACCTTTAGTCCCAACCGTGACTAAAGGAGATTTTTAGTCGTGGGTGAAAGATTTGAAACTAAGATGGAGACCTTTAGTCCTGATTAATTAGTCCCGGTTGGAAAAATGACACCTTCGAAATTGCGATTGCTCAAAACGCAAATACTTTATCGTCTAGGTTCCAAATTGCATGTCGCAAAAGATGGGGAGGCATCATCTGCTCATTGCTGATCGCTGCAGCACGCCTCGCCAGATTGGTGCCCACGGCCTCAAGCTGCTTGTAAGATTCCTTTTCTATTTCTCTCTGCTACAACATCCTTCTGGAATCTTATTTTGCTCCAAATTTCAATGGTATGCAACTAATTTCCTCACGAATGTTTTGGGTGCAAATCAATTTGTTTGAAGTAATAAGGTAGTATTTCAATTTCTTTGGTCACCAATTTAGATTCATTCATTTAAATTGCAATGTTAGGGACTGCATTTAGAGGTTTTGCTTTTGCAAATTGCAACAAATAAGTAACTAAGAAACGATTCATCGATGTTTGAGACTTGAGGTATTGGAGTAATATACAAAATCATGTAATTGGGGAATTTATGTAATAATATTGGAAATATGTATTTTTCATCTCTTAAGTATTTTGGAAGTGTCCCTCATGTTTTAATTGGTGCAAATCGATCCCTTAATTTTATATCGATGCACTAATCATGCTCATCCTACAATATTTGGTCAGATATATCATATTAGTAAGCATTTTTACCATTACCATTTTGTCATTGTATAGGTTAGACGTAGATTTTTATACATATACATATTGAAGTGTGCACTCAGGTCATCCGTGCTCTAGCTTCACCCCTGATAGTGGGTGTCACCTCCTCTGCACGCCCCACAAAGTAAAGTAAAGCAATGCAAGAGAATACAGTAGAGCATGCATAACAAAATTGACTGCTTCACCTGCTACCCGCCACTTATGCACTAACCACATCACGCCACCAATCGTAAGGGTGCCCCCGACGATGCTCCCCACCACGATCCCAGCCAACACCCCACCAGACAGAGAGCTAGGCGACGGCGGCGACTGGCGGGGCGGGGGAGTTTGGGACGATGGCGGCGAAGGGGCAGCAGCTGGCAGTTGGAACCGCCTCCTTGCGGCCCCCGCACGTGCCATAAAGCATCCACACCGAGTCAATGCCAAGGTTGGCTTCGCGAAGGCGCCGTACTCGCCGACGCTGCAGAGACAACCACAGTCCGGGTTATCTACAGTGTCCAGCAACGCCGAGCAGCAGCCTGGAGGAGGAACGGCTGTCAAGAATGTACACTGCTCCACCATCCTTGCCGCAAGAGTAGAGCTATTGCATTTTGGCGCCATTCCTACCCATGCATGTGTTTACTATTTACTTTAATTAGATAGATGGTTTGTGTTTGTGGGTAACTGTTAACTCAAATCAAACCAACTAACTGCGGACCGACTACTCTAGCTACTTTTATTGATCCATGGCAAAAAGAATAAACTACTACTACTGTAATGAACAATTGCATACCGATGCTACACACTCCATCTTGTTTATTGGCTAGGAATGAAAACAATTGCATACATCCTTTTGGTGTCCTGGCCACTGACACCACAATGTCGCTAGGCCGGCACGGGGTGCGGGTTGGGAGCTCATAATTGCTGTAGAGTCAAACACGAAATGAATATATGATCCAACAAGTCTTGTGCCGCATGCAACTAATTCAATGCAGTGCGTGTAGGGGGTGAGTGTTGAAATATGCAATGCATACTTGGAACACTCTAGAAGATTGTGGAGATCTCAAGAGACTAACTTTGCCATGTATAAGGATAAGATCATGACAAGGTAAGAAGATTCTAGAAAATTGGAGAGAATGCATGAACCATAATTGTCATGCTTCATGGTGAAGTATAGAATACTCTAGAAGTAGATATTTTAATATGGTAGAAATATAAGAACTAGATAAGGATGAGGAGGTTTATAGAGTTAGGATATTTTATATTGAAGAGTGTGGAAGTTGCCACATAACAACACCACAATGATAATGAGCACCTATAAATATAGGTGCTTCCCTCCCTCCTAGCCGATTTCTCAACAGTGAGTGAGGCTAATTATTAGCATATACATGTAGAACGTAGTATAATTAATAAAGACCAGATAGTCAGCTAAGAGAAAAGATCTACCAAAAGCCTTTGGGCTTATGACTATATTTGCATTGAAAGGCTAAAGTTTAGCACTAACTCAACCAAACAAGAGAGTTAATCGGTGATCTAAACTTTAGTTAAACCCAAAAAACTATAAAAGAGGATAAACTTCAGTTAAGCCAAAATAGATGTAAAAATATTAGTTAGGATAAACTTTAATCAAATACATATTTGGTGAGATACATCATTTTAGTAAGCATTTTTAGCGTTATCATTTTGTCATTGTATAGGTTAGACATAGATTTTTACACATATACATACTGAAGTGTGCACTCAGGTCGTCCATATTCTAGCTTCACCCCTGGGTAGAACATTTCAGTTTTGGTTTGGAAAATAAAAACAGAAACAACCCTAAGCTAGAACACATCTTCCTGTCTCCGGAATTGGGAGAGGCGGCGGCGGAACCTTTTTGCCGGCGTCACGCACAGTGGATCGGCTCGGCAGCACTGACACAGAAGAAGAACGGACAAAGAAGATGGAGTTTGGTCTCAGCTTACATAGGTGCACACGGCTAGCAGGCCGGCTGCAACGAGCTAGGCGGGCACTACTGGTGTTGGAAAGAGGGGGGCGGGCGACTCACCACCGTGCAGAGACGAAGCACGTGACGAAGCCGTTGTCATCCTCCGCTCCCCGTGATCCTGTCGTTGTTCTTTGCTCGCTCCCCTGCGACCCTCCCGACGAGATGCCTGCAACAAGAGGAGGAAGGGGGAAATTAGGAATGTCAGGAGCCTAGGGGGAAAACACAGATGCAGCCCGGGGAATGGAGATCAGGAGCGAGGCGCGCGTCAAAGCAACACTCAAAGGTCGCGATGAGATTTCTCACCTAGTGCGTGGCACGACGGCGCACACCGGCGTCGACGTCGAGGTAGAGAGGGGGTGGGGTTTTCGGTCCTGGTGGTGGCAGAACTGCGGAGGGGGAAGCAATTGGGGCTGGTTCTGGTTTTATAGGAAGATGCCCAGGTGGTGGAGTTTTGGGGATGGGAGCTCCCAACGCTGGGGTTGTGGGTATGGGGGGCTCCTGGCATGTGCACGGACACCGAGGTGGGCGTTTCGGCTGCTCGGGTGCCGCGTTGGAAAGTGGGAGGGGGAGCCTTGCGAGTCAAGAAAGATCAGCACGTTTGTGGCCCTGCATGTCAGCCGACTGGTGACACAGCGGAAAAGGATGAGGCGACGGACCGTACGAGAGAATGCATGATCATGGGAGGCTGGTTAAAATTTGCCCCGATTTCATCCCGGTGAGGATAAAATTCTTCCCAATTCAAGCATAGGGGGTGACACGTTCCATCCTGCTGCGTTGTGCCTGCGCTGCACTGCACTGCACCGCAACAGAAGGTTAGCCGCGTGGGGGGGGGGGGGGGGGGGGGGGTGCTCCCCGGTGTGCATCGGAGTCCATGAGGTGGCCTGGCCCTCGACACGCACAGGCCGGCACAGGCACAGGCCACGTGCCTCGCCAGGCATCGGGCGCCGCTCCATCGTGCTCCACGTACGCGAATGCCCCTCCCAGGTTGCCCCTTTTGATTTGCTAATGACTGCTTCTAGTTCCTACCCATAACTGCACATTCATGAATTCAAAATCATCATGGGGAAACTAGCGTTTGTTTGTTCAAAATCGATCCACAGGTGGCAGCCTTTGCATTGCGTCTTTGCGTGCAGTCGTCGTATAGTCAGAGGCCCCTGCCTAATGAGATGAGCAAAAACGTTTGCCTCTTGATACCCAACAAGACAAGGGGATGTGTATTCAACTTGGCATATAATAAAGAAGGACGTACGTACTAGCCGTTGTTGTTTAGGAGCAAATGAAAACTGTGTTGAAGCAGTCCAGCAGATTCTCCCTTTCTCTCCATATCTCTCTGTCTCTCTCTCCGATGGGAATTATTGCTTTGTATATTATACTGCTTGAAAAGAAAGAGAAATTGATGGGTGACCAAGGCCGATCCATCGTCGTTCTCCGCTCGCTCCCCTGCGACCCTCCCGACGAGATGTGGAGGAAGGGGGAAATTAGGATGGTCAGGAGCCTAGGGGGAAAACACAAATGCAGCCTGGGGAATGGAGACCAGGAGCGAGGCGCGCGTCGAAGCAACGCTCGGAGGCGTCGGCGAGATTCCTCACCTAGTGCGTGGCGCGGTGGCGCACACCGGCGTCGACGCCGAGGGGGAGAGGGGGTGGGGTTTTCAGTCCCGGTGGCGGCGGAATTGGGGAGGGGGAGGCAGTTGGGGGTGGCTTTGGTTTTATAGGAAGATGCTCAGGCTGTGGGTTTTTGGGAGGGGGTGGCTCCCGGCGCTGGGGTTGCGGGGATGGGGGCTCCTAGCGTGTGCACGGACGTCGAGGTGGGCGGTTCGGCCGCTCGGGCGCGTAGACTCCCTATTGTAATTTGGCTTATCTTTTTTGTACCTTTTGTTTTTTTCTTGAATACTTCTTTATTTTCACTTGTGTTTAATTAATACATATAATTAGTAGGGGCCTACCCCTCCCGTTCATAAAAAAAATCACACACCTTCTTGCCCGTTTGGAAACAAAATAAAACAAAATAGATTGACGCATCTTTTATTAGACTAACCTTATTAATTTTCATTGGTGCGTATGCAGAACGCGTGATCTATCTATTAACTGTGATATACCCTCAGCAGCCACTGGGTTTGTATCCTTTCATTCTCCGCTAAGTCTCACACAAACTTTGCTACTACTTCTGTGGCCAAAATTGCCATTCAAAAACAGGGGGTTATTTGTAAATAGTAGACGTGCACATGTAAAATATCGGATCGTGGTTATTAATCGTGAAGCAATCTAGGGGCTGTTTAGCAAATGTTTCTTGGTTTGTGACATGGCGCCCTGGCGCCCGGCTGCACTACCGCCATCGTCAACCTCTGAGGGCCTGCTGCCATGCCTAGCGGATCCATCATGGAAAGAAGGAAACTTTCATCCGGCGTACCTCGTCGCCTTCCATGAAATCCATGAGTGAAGCTGCTGCCTACATCTTCCAAGCGCCCAGCCCACTGCCATTTTTTTTCCTACAGAGATGTGCCGCGGCAGGGCCAGTCAGCGGGTCTGCTGGATCATGTGCGGTAGCAAGAGATGTCGAGGCGTGATGCTGGCCAACCATCGGGTACAATACAAGTGAAAACAATGAATAATGATATGTAACAATTGGACTCATATGTGAATTTAGGATGAAACAGAATGAAACACAAGTTTTTTGTTCAAAAAAGAACGATATGCGAAACATGTGACAACCACACAAGAATCAATCAATTAGGATTTGAGAAAGCACAGAAACCTTCTGTATTCATGGCCCAAAGAGCTTCATATAGTTTGGGTAACTTTACAACCTTTGAACTTGATGAACAAGGGAAGCCTTCAGGCTTTTCATGTATTTCAGATCAGCATCAGCGATCCTGAACTTCAGTGGATTCTATAGGAGCTCATAACACTGCAAATCCTGCACTTCCCTTATTGCTCTGGCAAGCGCGGTGGCAGTTGCTTATCTGGTAAAACATGATGTTGTTGTGGTTGTGGGTTGGTTACCTCCAATGTCACATAAGCTTAATTACATGTCATTGCCCAGAAAGCAGCAGTACCATTTACCAAGTATGCATTTCTCTGTTCTGTTTTCTCTTGCCTTCAAGAGAGAGGTGAAGAATGTATATATGAGAAGGTGCAGGGTATTTAAATGCCCCAGATTTGTTAGTACCTCACATAACTGTGGTGATTTATATTGTCATAAAAAAGGGCTGAATAGTTAGTCCGATCAATCATACACTTCTCACCAGTTTGGATAAAAAATTTGAAATGAATCATTTTTTTAATAGATTAGCCGTGTTCACTTTGCAGTGGTGTGTATGCAAAACACAGGATCCTCATGAATTTACGTTGGATCTCATGAAAACTTTGCTACAGCTCTAATTTCATACTTCAGGTTCTAGTGAATGTGGAAAAATTGTACTACTTCTCTGGCCAAAATTTTACTAGAAAAATGGATTTATATACTAGAATGATGCGGTATTTGTACTAAAATGATATAAATGCTTCATGAGAGAGTTAATAAGTAGTTCATAATTCATAATAGTAGTATTTGTGATAAGCAAAAGTTCCTAATCATGGAGAAGGTGCTTTGGTTTCATTTCCTACACTCAAACTGTACTCCTGGTTGTACAGAGACGTGCCGCGGCAATATTGCCGTAAATTTTATTTTGCGCATCAATTGGACATCAAGCATCAACGAACGACTTTGTGGTCTATATTTTGTTGCCCAATGAACGATCACTGCTACCACGATTTGTTTGTCTCCAATATCTCATTATAAACTGGCTCCAAGCATTGCAGTTAACTTTGATAGAGGTTATTAGACGAAGAAGATAGAGATTGGAAGAGAAATGAGATGAATGTGCTCCTTATTTAAAGTACTCTGAGTAGAGGAGGAGATATGCATGAATCCCATCACGAAGATGGGATGCTTTTCGGTTTCGGTTTAAGTTTCACCGAATCAATCGTCTGGGCTGGGCGGGCCTCATGCAAGCCTAGCCTAGCCCATGCAAGCCTAACCTGTGTTTCACTGATGAAACCATTATATATATACTCCGGTTCTTGTTTTTTTTTCATGAAGATCATAGTTGATAGGTTGCTATAGAAAATTAGGTTTGTGGGATGTTGGAGATAGAAAAAAACAGCTATGAAAAATATGTCCTTCGAGTTTACATTTATTGTCCTTGAAGCAAACAACTATATCCATACTATATTTCAAACCTGCAAAGCAAAGCGACTAAGCTAGCCATGCCATGCTGTCAACGACTAGGGGCTGCGCGATGACCCCGTGCAACTCTGAAGCTGGCCGGCAGTCTGAAACTCGATATGTATTGGAGTGGAAAATGAACTAAATCTCTACCTCAATCTCTCCTAATACGTATGGATTGGGGAGGATTAGTATGTATGCAAGCAAGGGCTTTGGAGTTCGAGTTTGTTTGTCTTCTCAATCATTGCCTGAGAGCGATAGAATTTAACGTGATTGTGATTGCCCCCCCCCCTCTCTCTCAAGAAGGATGGGACGCGTGATTACTGAGTCATTCAGATCCGATGGACCGACTCTTTTTTGCACGGTGCCGGATTTCAAGCTTGCTTTTGCAGTGTTGACAGACACGCAGAACCCGTTTATTACCTCACAAAATTGGGATGCATGGCTAGTTAAAAATATATGATTGCAAGATTAGCTTCTAAGCATGGCCCCATGACTCCAACTCAAGCCTGTGTGCCACTCTCGCCGCCGCTGTGGTGCATGCGCGGCGAGGACACCGCGACGGTCTCCACAGCGAGCCCAGCCCACCACTCAGTTGTGCTGATGTCGGGAGACAAGACAGGCTGAGTGGTTCCACTGAGTGGATGTCGCCTCTTGTAATCCGTAGCACTTCAAGCTTTCGTCAGGAGACAAGACAGGGGTTGCGCGCCTGCGACGACTAGGAGGAGCTGCACGATGGCCTTGCGGCCCGTGCAACCTCTGAACCTAGCCGGTATGGTGGTGTGAACTGTGAACCTCCCTTGTTCCTGACGGTTAATGTGATGGCGAGGCAATGAAAATCTATAGGCCCTTGTTCTCGACCTTAATTAAGCAAATGCTTTTTTTGTTGTGAAAAAAATGAGACAATGAAGGGACAAAAAAAAGTTATGTTAAGAAAGTAGTAAGCACCAATTTATAAAAAAAGAATAGAAATAAAGTTTAGTAAAAACAAGTTAAAAAACTTTAGCCCCGAAGTCATAAAATTATGACTCAGTTCTCGAGACCAGATCACAAACTTTTGGTCAACCAAAAAACAACAACTAACTTTAGTCGCCACAAAATAGGTGTCTTCACTAACCAAAGTTTGTTAACTTTTTATTCATTTGTTGCAAAATCTATATTAGCGAGCCAAGTAATTTATAGTGTGCCTATGTCAAAATAGAACTATTTGATATGCACCTTCATATTAAATTATACAATACAACAATTGGGAAAAAGAACAGCTACAACGAACACAAACCAAACACCAAGCAACCACCAGACCAGTACTCCACCGCCATGCCCTCATTCAGCCATAGCACACTCCGCAATCAAACCCCACCGGTTGCGCGTGGTGAATTTGTTTGTCTTCCGAATAATCACCTAGAACCCAAGCAGGGAAATCCAATTGTGATTGCCATAGTTTGTTGACCTCCAATATCTCAGTGAACTGTCACTGCACCATGCAATCTAAGCTCTGGAGTGCAGTAGTATTCAAGCAGTCTTATCAGTGATGCACACATACATTGAAATCTGCTCGACCAACTCTTTGCACCGTGCTGGATTTTAAGCTTGCTTTGCATTGCTGACAGACACGCAGAGGACATGTTTTACCTCACAAAATTGAGATGCATGGCCACTCAATTCATTAAAATGCCAAATTTTTAGAGTTCACGCACTCTGCGTTGGCTATCTTTTCTCCACAAGGTTTAAATTGCAGCCACAGACAGCCTTGTTTCCTTGCTTTTTGTATGTTGAACGATGCAAAGCAACACCATCAACAAAGCAGATCAGCTAATCAATGGAGCTTCGCTGGATTAATATTTCAGGCAGGTGTTCGACAGCTGCTGATCAGGATTGTGGCCATGGCCACGTGGTCCGTGCCTTCGAATTGACTGTGGGAAGAACACGCTCGGCACAAGTGCATTGGCCTACAGGCTACAGTCACTCGTTGTTGAAGAACTCCAGCATCATCTGCTTCTGCAGCAAATGTGTTGCATTTGTGCAGTACTTTTACCGAAGGATGAAGATACTTTTGCTCTGATAGAATATTTACCCATAATTTTGACACTTGCTCATTCCATTTGTCTTTTTAAGAAGATTTAAAATTTCGATCTGGATACCTATACTAAGCACTAAACTATGAAAGAATATTCAACCATCATATATTTGGGCACTAGTGTACTGCAACAACTAAAGTGGGACTTCCCATTGTCTTTCCACCACTTGTCACTATCACTAGGATACAGTTTCTGCGTTTGTCTAAAAAAACAGTCTCTATCTTCTACATTGGGGGACTTCTCCTTTAATTAGTGGTCATATGTAGCAATATTTCTAGCCTTCATTGTCACATGAGGATCCAAGTCGCCACATCAACACCTTTTTGTTTGTCACCTAAGATAAAAAGAAAATTTAGCTTAAGTGCTAAACTTTATCGGGAGTTGAACGGAGTAAGTGAACAAGGTAACAAAAACGTGCTACAATAGCAGGAACAAATAGGGATGGACAAATATTGCCTTTTCCTGCCAACTTAAGCAGATTATAGGGCCAAGATTGTAATCATAAGGGAACGTCAACTATCCAGTGCTCACCTTCCTAGGAGTTGAAGTTTCTTCATCTTCTGAATAATCACATTCACCGTCTGAATCATCAAGATATCATTTGCGACCATCATAGTTTGTTCATCTCCAATATCCCACAGAACTATTAAGCACCTGTTGCCCATACAACCTAAGATGAGAGGTGCATCAGTATTTAAGCCTTCACATCAGACAACACAGATTTGTTTTCTCCAGCCTCATGAGAATGGGATGCATGATTAATCAGTTATTCAAAACAGTTGTACTGTCACCAACTCTTTGCATGCTGCCACAATTAAAGCATTTACTTTGCATTGTTGATGGATACGCAGGACACATGTATAGCCTAACAAATTTTTGATGCATGATTTAGTCAGTTACTTGAGATTTATGCCAAATTTGAAGTGTGCATTAGGTGTTTCCTCTTGTTCTTCTTTATCACGGCAAGTTGAGAGCTTGCATTCACTATCAATCAACAAAAACTATACCCAAGACGGAGGCTGGAAACAAGAAACTAATAAGCGTGCAGAGAGCAAGAAATGGGATTTGCTTTCATAAAAGAAACTAAGTTGACAGCTTGCATTCTGTGCGGATCCCATCCTTTATTTATATTAGCGCGACCTACTTCTATCTTGTGCTACCAGCTGCCAGCCGGGTTCAAGGGAACTAGTCACTGACACTGCTACAGACTCGTGATAGGGTCGGTTCAAGTTTTCAAGAGCTACAGACTCGTAACACCCAAGAATGACAGAGAGAGGATCATTCAGAATAATTACACATGAGCTCTTTTACGGTACAAGAGCTCATTGCACATAGGCTAGCTTCTTTGTTTCACTACAAACTTTTGGCAACCTCTACCAATCTTTCATTAAGTTTTGGGTTCATGGCGCTGCAGTTTATTTGTTCACCTCACGGAGTTGTCAGTAAAGGGTGCACCTTATCGATCATGAGATCTGTCCATGGAAGATGATAGAGGTTCAAGGTATTTAAGCACTCACAATCCCTCATGAGTGAATAACACGTGTTATCATTCACAACTCACAAAGCCTATGAATATTATGAAATTGCAATCTGTGCATACTCCTAGATTTGGGTAATCCTTTGACTCATTGTTATCTATAGATAACTTGTTTCAGTTGCTCTTTTCATTCCAGCTTCAGCCTACAACAAAGAACAAATAGGAGTCAAATAAGATTGTAGAAGCACAAGGTTGCAAGCGCAACTATCTGACATGCACCTTTTTGCGAATTGGAGTTTGTTCATCTTCCATGGCACCACACTATATTCACATCCATCTTCTAAATCATCGACCAGAACCTGGCGAAAAAAATGCAATCGTGGTCGCCATAGTTTGTTCATCTCCAATATCCCATTAAATTCTTATGCTGCAACATGTAATAACCACTACTGAAACTGTAGCTTTGCCGAGTGTCACACTCGGCAAACCTCACTCGGTGTTGATTTACACTCGGCAAACCTATTTCTTTGCTGAAAGGAAAGTCCCGTTGTCTCTAACATGGCGTTAACCATCTCAATTAGAGTGTGATTCTTCCTTTCAGCCACTCCATTTGACTCGGGAGAATAGGGTGGTGTTCTCTTATGAACAATGTCATGTTCCTCACAAAACAAATTGAACTCATTTGAAAATTACTCTCCACCTCGATCCGATCTAAGATGTTTTATCTTTCTCTCAAGTTGATTTTCAACTTCGGCTTTATAGATCTTGAAATAATGTAATGCCTCATCTTTTGTTTTCAGCAAATACACAGCAATATCTAGTTGAATCGTCTATCAAAGTCATGAAGTATCTCTTTCCACCTTTAGTCAAAACACCGTTCATCTCGCACAAATTGAAATGAACTAATTCTAATGGTCTCAAGTTTCTCGCCACCTCTGCAGCCTTGTGCGAGGTTGCTTTGATTGCACACAAACTTGACACTTAGAATTTTTGACTAGAGTGAACTTCGGAATTAAACCTGTATTGGCTAGCTGCGACATACAATCGAAATTAACATGACAAAGTCGTGAATGCCAAATATTAGATTCAACATCATTACTCACATGATTCATAACTTTATTACAAGAGTCTGATAAAGATAAGCGAAACAGACTATCACAATCATATCTTTTTCCAACAAAGGAACCTGATTTAGAAACAACACATTTGTTCGGCTCAAACACTAATTTAAAACCATCCTTACACAGAAGAGATCTGCTAACAAGATTTTTATTTATTGAGGGGACATGTTGCACGTCATAGTCTTTCCCGAAGTAAACTTCAGATCGACCGTACCAACACCACGAACAGAAGCATTCGAGCCGTTCCCCATCAACATGGATCCAGTCCCTGTGACCTGGTAAGAAGAAAATAGAGAAATATCAGCACACACATGTATATTGCCCTTGTGTCAATCCAACAATTTGGTAAATAACATACTGAAAGAACAGTAGCATGATTACCATACCCTGATGTTCCCTTCTCAGCATCGTCAATAACAACATTAGCAGACTTCTTCTGCCCGTGCTGCTGCTTGTCCTTGCGGTCCTTACAGTCCTTGACCCAATGGTCAGAATCACCGCACACAAAGCATTTTCCCTTGCTATTGTTCTTCTTCTTAAAATTAGCAGTCTGAGTAGTCTTGTGCTGCATTTTACCTTTGTTCTTGTGGGGCTGGAAATTCCTTTTCCGCACCACATGGGAGCTAGAACTTCCCTTATTGCCACGAAGCCTTGTGTCCTTTGCTCTCGCCTTTTCTTCAACATCAAGAGAGCCGATGAGATCCACTACTGTGAACTCTTGCCTCTTATGTTTCAGAGAAGTAGCAAAGTTTTTCTAGGATGGAGGCAACTTGGCAATAATATCGCCAGCCACAAACTTATCTGGCAGCATGCAGCTATAGGTATCGAGCTCCTTAGCAAGTGCCTGTAACTCATGAGCTTGTTTAACTACAGAATGATCGTCGACCATCTTATAGTCAAACAACTACTCCATGATGTACAGTTCACTGCCCGCATCAGAGACACCGAACCTTGCCTTCAGTGCATCCCATAATTCTTTGCCAGAGGCAAACTCCATGTAAGCATCGACCAAGTTCTCTCCAAGAACACCGATCACGGCTCCTTTGAACAAAGTATCAGTACGCTCTCTCCTCATCGAGAGTGCGTGGCCCCAAAGGTAAACCTTCTGTGATGAACCACACGTTCATGGCCATGAGGCACAATTGCATCTTACCAACCCATCTCTTATAGTTGGTTCCATCAAAAGTATTCGGTTTTAATTGTGCAGCAAAGCCGACTACCAAAAAAGCACCATCAAGTTTTTGGATTGTTGGAATCAGAGGCATTTTATGGTTTATTTTAATCCGAATTAGAGAATAAAATATGACATAAACGATAGCATGAACAGGAGTATAATCATTTGTGTTTGTAGCAACGAACATAAAGCATGTGATGGAAATAATAGAAAACACGCAATGACCCAGAAAGTTCATTAGAGAATACCCTGAAGCGGGGCCAGTTCCAAAGGAACCGAATGTGCCGTTACCCGACATCGTTAGTCCAACCTGTTCGATGTAGCCGATGTAGAGTTGATGCAGTGCAGATGCGTCACCAGGAAGTAGTTGTAGACAAACAGCGAGCAGTCGTGTAAGATTGCGCTCCCCAAAAACTTGATTGCCCTTCTACTCCTCGGGTGTAGAGTCTCTGGCAAAGGGTGCAACTTTGGAGGCCTGCTCTTCCGGCGAAATCTGTGCACTCAGATCGCGGAACAGAGACAGCAAAACGCAGCACAACAGTGGAAGAGCTCTGGTGGTGTGTGTTTCATTCTCGAAAGAATGAGAGGTAGCACCTCTCTTGTAGGCAATCAAACGATCAGTTTCTGGTAACTGCCAGCCATTAGCAGTCATCAGGTACTAGTCATTTGTTATCAACTATTCAATCGTCAATTACTAGTCACTAAATATGTGTCAGTTACTAGTCTTCAACTGTGATAAAAAATTGCAAAACCTGATCAAGCCCAGCCCAGCCCAGCCCACACATCGCATCGCGGCGAGCGAGCGTGCGCGCGTGTGGCATCCTGCTATCCCTCCCTCAACTTCTCAACAAGTTTAGCACGGCTCCACCTTATAAGTTGGTTAGAGACCCTCTCAACTTCCAGGTTGGTTTTATTCTATTTGTAACTACCACCACTGATGGGCCTTGGGATTTATTTGATCAATTAAATAATGGGCCAATAGCCCAATTATTCTAACAACATGATCAAAATTTCTAACCTGGTAGAGTAATTATGATAGAGAGATGAGAGAAGGGTTTCATCAGATAAGAGAGGAGTTTCATCCTAACACCCATCAAGCTCAGTTACCAAGTTCTCAGTTTTGATAACTATACAATGAAACTGTGCATTGAGCCGCAAATGGCCGGTGAGGGGCTCGTCGACGGCGTGAGTGAGTGTACGGTTCCAGACTTCCAGTCCCGTCCTGGGTCCTTGGTCAGGGACACAGTATAGACTTGAGCTCCGGGATGAAGGGAGGGAGCCAAGCTGCACCGGGACCCCATCCCGAAGTCGGCGCCTGGTGTCTCCGAAGCTCCGTGCACGACGGCCGCGGAGATGATGAAGTGAACGCCGGGATAGATGCGGTGGCACTCCGGCCGGCGAGCCATGCATGGCGCGCGCGTGCAGCGGATTGCGACGGCCAGGGGTGGACGGCGTGCAATATTTGAAACACTGGATGGCCGAATACTCCGATCCATTCTATCAGCTGCTTTCCGAGAAAGGTTACCGCTGAACAGGATGGGTGGGTCGACAACGTGCAGTTGGCCTAAGCGCGTCTATGGATCAGGCAATTGCTTGGAGTGCCGGACACGATCGATCGATGTGCTCCCAACCTCATGGGTGTCGCACGACGAGACATTAATTATCTGTCTGCCGTTCGCTCATGGATTATCATTGCAGATGCGTCAACCAAGGAGAAGTAGCTAAAAAAAGGGAACACGCTTGGAACGAGGGAATCACTAACCGCTAATGAAATGGGCACGGCGCGCCTACAAAAGGCCATGATATTGAAGCAACAATCACTATACCACCGGCATTAAGATACACACAGAACAAGTTAACGAAGCAGCTAGCCTAGCGTATCCATATGGCGCCCAAATCCGCGGCGGCTCTGGTCCTGCTGGCGGCGATGATTGCCGGCCTGGCGCCGCCGCTGCAAGCCCAGATACACGCACCGGCCGTGACGAGCTTCTTGCTCCTGGTCGACGCATTCCTATGCTCCAGCGACGATGCGATGAAAAGCTGCGCGCGTCAGCTTGTTGCGTCCGGGGGCGCCAAGATCCCTCCGGATTGCTGCCGAGCTATTCTGAAGGCTGTTACCTCCGGCGAGGGCAAGCGGTGCGCCTGCGGGTTCGGGGTGGCAGTCGCCACAAAGCTGCGGGTTGATGTCGACCGGAGGTGCCAGGCTGCCAGCAATGGCAGCGTCGCCGGTGGGCCGTCCAAGCTGATGGAGTTATGCGGACCTGCGAGGCCGCTGCCAATCTTTACAATTTTCTCATAATTTATTTTTCAATATTTATTTTCTCTACAGGAAATTTAGTATAGGAAAAATAAGTATTTATTTTTGAAATTAAATAATGTTGTTCTGTGTCTGTGCATTCATACCGATGCATTCTTAGGTTTCATGAGTGTAAAAGTTTCAAAAATGCGTTCATACGATGGTTAGGTCATTCCGACAAAAATTTTCCAGCATTTCCTAGAATTTATTCTCATTTTCTAAGAGCTAAATCAAAATTTTGGAAGGATTTAGAATCCTTTTCACGAGCTCTGAGTATTTTATTTGATTAACCGTGTCCCAATCTATATGTAGGAATTTTCAGAGTGATTTTCGTGACTTAATTGATTTATCTAGATTTATCTTTACACAGGAAATTGTTTTCGAAAATAAAAAAAATGCCGTTCGCTGATGGATTATCATTGCATATATATGCGTCAACCAAGGAGAAGTAGCTAAAAAAAGGAACACGCTTGGAACGAGGCCATGATATATATTGAAGCATCTACCCAAGCAACAATCACTACTCTACCACCAGCATTAAGCTTCACACAGAAAAAGTTAACAAGCAGCTAGCCTAGCGTATCCATGGCTCCCAAGTCGGCGGCGGCTCTGGTCCTGCTGGCGGCGATGATCGCCGGCCTGGCGCCCCCGCTGCAAGCCCAGACGGGCGACAGCTTCATGGACGGCTTCCTGTCCGTGGTCAATGACGTATGCTCCGGCGACGGTGCGATGAAAAGCTGCGCGTTTCAGCTTGTTCAATTCCTCCGACGACCCCTTCGAATTGCTGCGGAGCTCTTCTGAAGGCTGTTACCTCCGGCGAGAGCAAGCGGTGCGCCTGCGGGTTCAGGAAGCTGGCCGCCGAGAGGCTGGGGTTTGATGTCGACCGGTTTTGCCAGGCTGCCAGCAATGGCCGCGTCGCAATTGGGCCGTCCAAGCTGAAAGAGTTCTGCACGGGGGCGCCGGGTAACTAGCTGATGGAGCAACAATATTTGTCGCCCATGGTATATGATTGATCGACCAACAACAGGCGTCAATACTCAATAATAATTTCTTGTTTCTTTACTGGTAATTTCGTGTCTGGATGATTTAGTTTCCCAGTTCGTTCATTTCCTCGCTCGCTCCTCGCTTGTGTTTTTTCTTTCTCTGCTTGTGCTGTACGTGGTTCGAATCAAAACTTATAATAGCGCTCTGCGCCAATAATAAGTCTTTAATTTGAAAGTCCTCTTATGAATACGGTTGCATGCGTATATTCATAATGGCTAGTGTGCATATGCATTTATGAGCATCTACATCTATTTCGCCACACTCCACAGCGATGTCACCCCTATCCCTGCTCCCGGGACAACGGCCTAGTGAGGCGGCAGGTGAAAAAAGGTGCGGAGAGGAAAAGGAAGTAAAGGGAGGAGGTGGGACTTTCTTTCTTATGGTGAGGAGGGGAAAATGAGGGAAATAGAATTTTTTTTTGATCGAAGTCAGTAGGGAAGCTCCTGCCTATTTTTTTATATTTTTTTATTCCACACCTGTTTTAATTCACTCCTACGGGGAGTCGAATCCAAGCCTGATGGGTGCTAGTCAGACTCTCTAACCACTAGGCTAGAGGCCCTTTCATGAAGGAAATAGAAATTAGAAGAGGATCTTTTGGAGTAGCATTAATTTACCTCACTAGACGTAGCATATATCCAGATGCATAGCAAATCAGTATCTAAAAAGCTAAAACAAATAATAATTTGGGACGAAGAGAGTATTAACTAATCAATTTCTAGATAAAGCGTCCTCCTCCTGGTCCACAATTCGCTTCCGTTTTTCCTAGTTGTACCTTTTCTGGGTCGGCATCTGTTGTTGCATAGCTAGAGTCATGCCTGCCGGCGTGCAAACAAATAAGGAATTATTTGGCATATCTTGGCGACTGGAATTTTTTTTAAAGAAATAGGAGGGGTTTACCACCTATTGATTATATATTACTATAAAGCGGCGAATTACAAAGAAGGATAAGGAAAAAGGTTCGGAAAAGAGAAAAAGAACTATAAACCAGAAAACAAACCAGAAGAGGAAAGAAACTAAAAAAAAGCATAGGTTACAGAGTGTGCAATCAGATATTCTTAGAGGGAGCTAAAGCTGGTCTGGCTCTATGCAATAACAAGGAGAACTCAGAGATGAATTTCCTTTTGCACTGCTGTACTGTTGGGTCCAATCATTTCTGGTTGTCAAAATGCTCCAAGTCATAATGATTATTATTTCTATGAAGAAGGGGCTTAATCTGTCCGAACATATGTAGGGTTGATCTCGTGGTGATAACTGATATCCCAATTGAGTGCCATACTTTTTATCTTCTGCAGGATGCATAATTCACATGTGTACGAGTCCAGTTCCATTTGCTTCCTTAGCAATTCCTTTTGTCACACCCAGTTTTAAACCAAAACCATGTGCTACCTATATGTATGCCAGGATCTAGTTTCATACATATAGTAACATCATTAGTGAATAACAGCAACAGTATCACGTAAAAATATGCTATGGCGGAACCGCCCAAATTAACTTGGCTAAAGCACAATTAAACCGCTTAACACGCGATCATGTACTTTAAACAAATTAACTTGGTCGTTCGTCGGATTTCATTCGATAAACCACTTAACTCAGGATCGAGAAAGCAAGACTCGCACGAAGGTGAGTGGTTACAGAGATTAAAACAGTCCATCTAAATTAAACAAGTGCATCGAATTAGTACAACCTCAAGTTCGAAATTCAAGCAAGGTTTGCAGAGTTTTCAAGTAACAGAAATAAATAAGCGGAAGCTAGACGTCGTTGCATGATATCATGAAGAAGCCAATCATGACATTAATGATCCCTGTCCTCGCCGTCCGAGGAGGGATCCCACTCAACCGTCTAACCAGGAGGAAGTTGGGGAGGCCAAGTGCCACTTGCAGCGAGCTCGGGGGTATCAACATCACCTGAAAAGATGTGCCACAACAAGGCTGAGCGACTATACTCAACAAGACTTAACCGACGGGTGGTAACTACATCCACCAACACCTAGACATGTAGGCTTTTTGGCTCTGGGGTTTGTTTTTGCCAAAAGCGACTAGAGTAGGTCCTTACTTTAAATATTTTAGCACCATGTTCTAGTTGATTAACCAGTTTAGGTAAGCAACTATACTAAGCAGGCATAGTTTTTCAAGCAATTAAAAACAAGTAACATCCTTTAATCATCATCACCTTCCTTTCTTACTCAGTGTAGCATAGCGATCAAGTAGTCCCAAACTGTGAGAGGCAGACGAATTGATTCGAATTTCTTAACCATGCATGGCGAACCTAATCTCATGACATCCGCGCACCACGAAGGACCGCTTCACTTGTCAGCCGTCCCCATCAATTCCCTGGCCTGTGTCGGGCCCACTTCCCTTGGTACAAGGCTCCATAGACTCGGCCTCTGCCACTCTATGACCGCACATCATCACCACATGCGGCCGCAAGGGAACTCCATTCCAGAGATAGTGGAACGATCCGCTCACGTCCCGGTTCAATCAGGTACTAGGCTTCCCCATCCCATACTAGTATGGGATTAGTACTTTCAATCACTTAATCACGAACACTATCACATCTCGACCTTAGTCCATTTTCATTTAGACAGATGGGGCAATCCACCGACCACCAAAACAGTTCACATAGTCCTACCCTGCCCGTCGTCCTTATAGTTGCAACGAAAGAAAAGGCATTCAACTCCTATAACTCGCGAGTGACAGGCAATCACTCGACTTTTACCGAGTCCTATTAAGCATTGCAACTACTCGCCTTATCATACTAGTGTTAAGATCAAAAGGGTACTAAGTCATGCACTTTACGGTTTCAATCAACTTCTAGAAACGTAAATGCGCAATCAAAGTGATCAATCATATTGCATGTATAAAAAAAAATAGGAATTCATGCTCTGAGGCTTGCCTTCACATGGGGAGTTAGCGAACTGGTCTCGGCTTGCTCTGGCGCGGGCTCCACTCCGGCGTGGTGCTGATCTGCTACGGCTTCTTCTTCTGGCGCTGGGTGCAGCTCATACGTTTCGTCAGCAAGGTTCAGCTCTACACGAAATGCAAATGTATCAAGTTCAAACTTCCATGCTTTCACATGCAGGAGGCAGAACACGAATTAGTGCTAAAGTGTAAATTACATTGTGACCACTGTAACAACCTAGCCTAATTAACCTGTGTTTTAATCTTAAGTAAGGTCATTAGAGCATAATAGAACAAGTGGCAGCTGTGAAAACAAGTAAAAAGACACTTTTGCCCTCACAAGCTAAACCACTGTTTAAATCATAAGTCAAATGTTTGCTTAAGAACTTAAAAATCTGTCCAACTAAGAGTTGTACAACTCAATTTTCCTACCAACTTTTATTTTTGGTGTTTTTCTTGAATCTGAGCCAAAGACTTTCAAAAACTCGAAATTCAAAACTGTGTCAATTTAAGAAAAACAGATAAAGTCCCAACTTTGGGGCTCTTTATCTTAAATATTTCCAATATAAACTGAAGCTGAGATCTATATGAAAGTTTTAGAGCTTTAAGCCCTTAACAACTTTGACTAAAGGAGTAAGGTTGAAATCCACACAGAAGGCTTCCAAAACCTAGGTAAATTCAGCTAGTTCGGTCAACCCAGCCTCAATCAGCAATCTAGGCTAAGTCTGGAAGCAGTTCAACCATACATCTTGGCTTAAGCTTATCTCACAAAACTTGAACAGAACGCCAGCAAAACCCTTTATGAGAGTTGGATAACTAAGTTTATAAAACAACTTCTTCAATTGAACTCTGGTCAAATTCGCATCAGAAGCTTTTCAAAATTGGGGCTCAAGTCAGCCAAAAACCCTAAAATCGGCCAAACTGCCGTTTTTGCCAAAGTCTGGAAATCCGGCGTTCCTCCAAACTTTGAAGCTTTGTATCTTCAAATCTGCGGTGATTTTCAACTCAGTTCAATTACGAAAGTTGAACTTGTATCTGAGGATTACAACTTTTGTAAAGGGGGTTATGGTCGCGCAGTTCAAGAATCTGGAGTAATTGCGCTTGGAAATTGGCCCGGCGAAGAGATCTCGCAAATCCCTCGGCCCAGAGCGTGCCCAAGCACGCGCGTCGCGCGCTCCAGAGCGCCGCCACTCTGTGGCACAGCTTCACCGGCGACGCCGTCGCGCCCGATCTCCGGCCCCGGCAAGATGCCGCCTCGCGCGTCCCGCCGCCAGTGAGCGCCGCGGTCCCCCCTGCTCCCGTCCACCCCGCTCCGCCCAAGGGCACGCCCCGCCTTGAGTGCGCGCGCCCCCGCGGATGCCTGCTCGACGCTGCCGCCTCGCCAACCCGACACCCCGGCAAAGCCGTTCCTCGCACGCACGCTCGTTCCACTCGAGCCTGTCACCTCGCCTGACGCACCCCGCCGGTCACACCCTGTCCGCCAAAGGTGCTGCCGCCATTAATGGCCGCAGCAGCGCCCCGGCTCGCTTCCGGTCCCCCAGCTGCCAGTCCCGGCCCCGCCTCGTTCGCCGCTCCGCCCTGGCCCTATAAATGGAAGCCCGGTGCCGCTGATGCCCTCTTCCCCGCTCGCCCTTGCCACCGCCAAGCTCCCCTGCTCCACATCCAGGCGCCGCCGCTTGGTCCTCCCGAGGAGAGCCCACTTCCGCGCAGCCTCCCTCTCCGCCGACGCTGCAAATCGCTCCGCCACCACCTCGCGCAGCTCTAGAGCCCGTCCATTGCCCGAAGAGTGCCGCCGCCGCCGCCGGAACACTGCCGCCTGTAGCCACCGCCGCCGCACACCGTCCGCCGCCGCGTTCCGCCCCGGCCGAGCCTCCCCGTCACCCCAACTGCTTCAAATCGGCTTAAGGTGAGCCTGTAAGCCTCCCCGATCCCCTTACCGTCCCAAAGCCGCCGGCGAGTCGCCGGAATTTAGGCTGGCCGCCGCCGCCCGCGCGCCCGGGGACCCGATTACGATTGAGAAAATTGAATCAGGGGTTTTAGCGCTAAAGTCAGGGGCCTCTGTGCGTTTAACCTATAGACCTAGGGGCTAGACCAAAAGTTTGCCGTGGTTTTTTTTTATCGACAGAAAATATGTGTAACTTTGGAAATTCACCAAAACTCATAGAAAATTCATAAAAATGTCCAACCAATTTTTCTATACTCGGTATAAAGTGTAGTTTCTAATAAAAATACTTTTGGCACATGTCTCTGCTAGGATTAATGTTATATGTTTTAATCCTTGTTTGAGCCATTTAAATCATCATAAATTTCAGAAAAATGCTAAATTAGTAAATCCAACTCTCAAGAGTTTGTTTCAGAGAATGAAAGCTTATAA
Source organism: Setaria italica (assembly GCF_000263155.2). Lineage (NCBI taxonomy): Eukaryota > Viridiplantae > Streptophyta > Magnoliopsida > Poales > Poaceae > Setaria > Setaria italica. The sequence continues at coordinate 37,499,769 of NC_028457.1, read as the reverse complement.
AAATGATGTGGAGCCTAGCTCAGATGTTTAAATCTCTGTTTCAGTTTTATCATGGAAATCTAAGGTTGCTTTTGTCTTTTTGTATAATAATTAAACTAGAGATGATAAAAAGGTGAAACAAATTGGAATAAATCAGTGGTGTAGTGTAGTTTGTAGGAAAAATATAGAACATTATCGGAAGCAAAAAGAAAAACAACTTTCCTTTTTAGGGAACAATAAGTAGGGTAAATGTATGGAACAAGATGCCCTTCACTAAAAATTATGACAAATTCACCAAAAGCTCTGTATCACCCTTATAACTCACTGTTAAAATTTCATGACCAGTTTCATTATAGTTTCTGTTTTAAAAATGTTTAAGTATATGCTACCTTTTTAAAAAATGTTTAAGTATATGCTACCTTAGGATAATAAAGTAATTCTAATTATTTTTATGCACCTCCAATGGACCTCAAATTTATGCAGCAGCTTATCTATGACAAGGTTAAGTTTCTGTCAAATTTGTGGCTTCATAGCTTGCTATTTGAAGATGGAAATAAAATTTGGAAGAGGTACAAAAGAACATTCAGAAATAGGATAAGTTTCCGGTCTAAAGTTTAATAAAGTTAAATTGTATATATGTACACAATCACCATCAAATCCACCCCAAGTTTCGTACCACAACACACCCTACCTTGTGCAGATAAAGAAGGTGTAGAACCTTGTTTAGGTGAATGTGGTCATAATGTAATTTCTACTTCAGTGCTAATTTGTGTTTTACATCCTATGAGAAAGCATGGAATTTGAACTTGATGCATTTGCATTTCGTGTAGAGCTGAACCTTGCTGACGGAACATACGAGCTTCACCCGGCGCCAGAAGAAGGAGCTGTAGCTGATCTGCATCAAGTCGGAGCCGAGCCCGTGCAAGAGCAAGCCAAGGATCAGCTAACTAACTCCGAGTTTGAAGGCAAGCTCTGGAGCATGAAGTCCTATCTTTAAATTCTTGCAATACGATTGATTGCTTTGATTGTGTATTTACGTTCTAGGAGTTGATTGAAACCATAGATATATGAATATAGTACCCTTGATCTGAACACTAGTATGATAGGCCGAGTAGTTGCAATACTTACTAGGACTCGGTAAAAGTCGAGTGATTGCCTATCACTCGCGAGTTATAGGAGTTGTTTGCTTTCCTTTTGTTACAACTATAAGGACGATGGACGGGGCAAGGCTCTGTGAACTATTTTGGTGGTTCGTGGATTGCCCCGTCTGTCTACATGAAATTGGACTAAGGTCAAGATGTGATAGTGTTTGTGATCAAGTGTTGAAAGTACTAATCTCATACCTAGTATGGGATGGGGAAGCCTAGTACCTGATTGAACCAGAATGTGAGCAGATCGTTCCACTGTCTCTGGAACGGGGTTCCCTTGCAGCCGCATGTGGTGACAAGTGCGGTCATAGAATGGCAGAGGTCGGGTCTATGGAGCCTTGTACCAAGGGAAGTGGGCCCGACACGGGTCTGGAAATTGATGGGGATGGCTGACAAGTGAAGCGACCCTTCGTGGTGTGCGGATGTCGTGGGATTAGGTTCGCCATGCATGAAATTCGAATCGATTCATCTGCCTCTTACAGTTTAGGACTACTTGATCGCTATGCTACACTGAGTAAGAATGAAAGATGATGATGATCTAATATGGTTACCTGTACTAATTGCTTGGAAAACTATGCTTGTTTAGTATAGTTGCTAACTTAGAGTGGTAATTGAACGTAGAACTTGTGGCTAAAATTTTGAAAGTAAGGACCTACACTAGTCGCTTTTGGCAAAAACAAACCCCAGAGCCAAAAAGCTTGCATGTCTAGGTGTTGGTGGAATAGTACTACCGATTGGTTAAGTCTTGTTGAGCGCAGTCGCTCAGCCTTGTTGTGGCATATCTTTTCAGGTGATGTTGATAACCCTGAGCTCGCTGCAAGTGGTACTTGGCCTACCCAACTTCCTCCTGGTTGGACGGTTGAGTGGAATCCCTCCTCGGACGGTGAGGACCGGGATCAGTGATGTCATGATCAGCTTTGTCATGATATCCTGCAACGACATTTAGTTTCCACTCAGTTATTCTTGTTATTCAAGAACTCTGCAAACTTTGCTTGAATTTTGAACTTGAGGTTGTAATAATTTAATACACTTGTTTAATTGAGATGGACTGTTGTAATCTCTGTAACCGCTCGTCTTCACGCAAGTCTTGCTTTCCCGATCCTAAGATACGTGGTTTATCGGATGAAATCCAACGGACGACCAAGTTGATTTGTTTAAAGTACATGATCGCGTGTTAAGCGGCTTAAGTGTACTTTAGTCAAGTTAATTTGGGCGGTTCCACCACAACCACATTCACCTAAACAAGGTTCTGAACTTTCTTTATCTTCACGAGGTAAGGTGTGTGGTGGTATAAAACATGTGGTTGTTTTGATGGTGATTGTGTACATATATATAAAACTTGAGTTTATTAAGCATTTAGATCGGGAAGTTATCCTATTTCTGAATGTTTTTCTGTACCTCTTCCGAAAAAGACCATTATTCTTACTTAATATTTCTTTCTTCCATTTAATTAGGTCCATCTTCAAATTTTATTTCAATCTTCAAACAGAAAGCTATAAAGTTAAAACTTTACCAGCAACTTAACCTTAACATGATTAAGCTACTGCACAAATTTGAGGCTCATTAGAGTTGCACAAAAATAATTAAAATTGTTTCATTATGATAAGGTAGTGTGTGCTTAACTATTTTTAAGACAAAAAACATAACGAATCTGGGTATGAAATTTTAACAGTAGGTTCCAGAGGTAAAATAGAGCCTTTGGTGAATTTTTATAATTTTAGTGAAGGGCATCTTTTTCCATACATTTACCCTAATTATTTTTCCCCTAAAAAGAAAGTGGTTTTCTTTCTGCTTCTCATCAGGTTCTATATTTTTCCTACAAACTACACTACACCATTGACTAATCCAATTTGTTTCACATTTTTATCATCTCTGGTTTAATCATGATGCAAAGAGAAAAATCTTCCCGCAGATTTCAATAATAAACTAAAACAATGACTTAACCATCTGAGTTGGGCTCCAAATTATTTTTCCAAGCTTCTATACTCAGCAACACACACTGCAGATTTGGATTTATCTTTTTAGCATTTTTCCTTGATTTACAATGATTTAATAGCTTAAACAAGGATTAAAACATATAACATTAATCCTAGCAGAGACATGTGCCAAAAGTATTTTTATTAGGAACTATACTTTATAATGAGTCTAACAAAACTGATTTGGCAGTGGTGTCGGCGAGGGTGGCACGCGGCGGAGGTGGCTCTTCGCGGCAAGCTCGGGCGGCGGCGCGCGGAGGCGGGTGTTGCGGCGGTGTGAGTGGTGCGGGTACGGGGAGTGGCGATGGGGAGCACGGCGGTGCGGGCGGGGTTCTTATAGGTGGCGGAGCACGCGGCTGGGCGGTGGGCCTGGAGGGGGAGTGGGGTGCGAGGCCCGCGTGGACCGGCCGTGGCGGCGGCCATTGGCGCCGGCGGGTGGTGCGGCAGGCGTGCGGGCGAGGCGCGGCAAGCAAGGCAAGCGTGCGCGGTTGAACGGCTTCGTCAGGGTGCTGCAGGCGAGGCTGAGGCGCAGCTGCGTCTTGTCCCGGGTGCGAGTTGGCGGGCACGGCGGCAGTGGCGTGCCAGAACATTGCGGGGGCACGCGCGGACAGCGCAACGGCAGGGGGAGACTCGACGGGGCAGTGCTGCAGGCGAGGCAAGGGAGCTGGATGGTTGCGGACGCGCGGGGAGCTGCG
>NC_028457.1:37325568-37495871 GCF_000263155.2 Setaria italica | reverse complement strand
GAGCAGAGCGCAGCGCACGCGCGCTCTGGCACGCTCTGGCCGAGGGATCCGTGTGTGCCCGCAACCATCCAGCTCCCCTGCCTTGCCTGCAGTGCTGCCCCGTTGTCTGCCTCTCACAGTTTGGGACTAATTGATCGCTATGCTACACCGAGTAAGAAAGGAAGGTGATGATGATTAAAGGATGTTACTTGTTTTTAATTGCTTGAAAAACTATGCCTGCTTAGTATAGTTGCTTACCTAGACTGGTTAATCAACTGGAACATGGTGCTAAAATATTGAAAGTAAGGACCTACTCTAGTCGCTTTTGGCAAAAACAAACCCCAGAGCCAAAAAGCCTGCATGTCTAAGTGTTGGTGGATGTAGTTACCACCCGTCAGCTAAGTCTTGTTGAGTGTAGTCGCTCAGCCTTGTTGTGGCATATCTTTTCAGGTGATGTTGATACCCCCGAGCTCGCTGCAAGTGGCACTTGGCCTCCCCAACTTCCTCCTAGTTGGACGGTTGAGTGGGATCCCTCCTCGGACGGTGAGGACAGGGTTCATTGATGTCATGATCGGCTTCTTCATGATATCATGCAACGACGTCTAGCTTTCGCTTATTTATTTCTGTTACTTGAAAACTCTGCAAACCTTGCTTGAATTTCAAACTTGAGGTTGTAATAATTCCATGCACTTGTTTAATTGAGATGGACTATTGTAATCTCCGTAACCACTCGTTTTCGTGCGAGTCTTGTTTTCTTGATCCTGAGTTAAGTGGTTTATCGGATGAAATTCGACGGACGACCAAGTTAATTTGTTTAAAGTACATGATCGCGTGTTAAGCGGCTTAAGTGTGCTTTAGCCAAGTTAATTTGGGTGGTTCTGCCACAGATACAAAAAGACTTACGAGACTATCAGAGATACACAACTTAAACCCTAAAAACGGAGGCTCCAAACTTCACAGGCAAACGACTGGGGGTTGCGTACGCCTAGAACTCAGCATCATCTTCAGAACATCTTCACAGCAACTTCTTCTTCTAAGCAACGTTGGTTATAGCAAGGGTAAGCACATGTCGTACTCAACAAGTGTGGAGAAATTATGAATGCAAGACTTAAACAAGGAAAGGTTAAGTGGTTGACTGCATTAAACATTTTTAGTTGGTCAATTTTTATTAGCACCTGATTACTAAGGTATAAGTATATATCAACCCATAATTAATAGAAACATAACCATACGCATATGGCACAACCATAACCACGATTTAAGTTCATCTTCAAGGATATTAATCATGTGAGGGTCCAGGCCGCTCTTGACTGTGAGCACGGCTGATATATCAGTTTTACACTCTGTAGAGGTTGCACATCTTTACCCACAAGTCGTGTAAAAGTTCAAAAGAATTTTAAACCCAACCATGCTGTGCTGATCAGGCACAATACCACACTTCCGAGGTGTGATTGCATAGGGACGCTACAAGGCCTTTACAAAGATTCCCTAGTAAGTAGTAACCCGCTAAGATTTCTGGAGTAGTAGTGCGCATAAACCTCTCTTAAGACTGCGAAGCTACCATAGAGCAGATCAGTCTGAGGGTCAGGTCATACCTCATAAACTACCGTCCCTCTTGCCCTTTCGGTAAGATTACCCTAGACTAGAGTCTCTAATTAATTAGCCAAGACTAGAGCCATGATAGTTCTTATGGTTGCACTGTTTTCCTAGGTGTTCTCCATGTTCCAATTGAGCATTGTGATCTTGTATTAACAAAAGTATAGCATAAATAAGTTTAATATTTGAGTTCATTAAAATCACCATAACCCAAGTTAGCAGCTAAGCATAGCTACCCAACAGAATGATAAACCCAGGTTGACAAGGAATGATTATAAAAACTAGGCAAACCTTAATAGGACACATCAAATTAAATGCAAGCATATGCAGTAGTGATTAGTAAAGTTATTGGAACAAAAGCACAAGGACACACTTACCTTTCTTAATGACAAGTTACTCTTACTGCTCTTCAGTTCTTCCTCTCTTGAAACTCTTAATCTTCAAAGCTTCCGAACAACGATCCTTCTACTTGAAGCAAACATCAGCACTAACAAGCAAAGCAAACAAACAAGTACAACTAAGAACAATACATCAAAACAAAATAAAAACTTTAAAAAAGCATACTAAAGAGTAGGGCTCAAATCTAGGATTACGCAAATGCAAGAAACGCTTAAAACGGAACTATGGTTGACATGGCAAAACTATCGAGATATAAAAGAAATAAAAAGATTATATGTTTGATCCATTTTAATTAAATAAAAAATGCACATAGGTTATTTCAGAGAAATATCCTATTTGAAATTAAGCAAGTTATATTTAATCATTGAACATGATAAACTTAATTATATTTTATTTGTAAATATTCAAGTACGAGTTATGGCAATTTGACAATTAACTTTAGAAACTCAGAGCATGTATAAGACATCTAATCGAATAACTTTGTATTTCAAGTTTTTTTATGTGGAAAAAGCATTTATAATATTATTAATCATATTAACGTTATTTATGAAAACCGACGTATAACGCTAGATATCTTTTATTTAGGAAAAATGGTTATAAATAGGAAATAATGAATTAAATCTTAGTTTAAATCTTAGCTTATGAAAATCAGGATAGAACCTAATTAAATTTTTTTACTTAGAAAACTAATTAAATAAGAATTAGTCAAATTAATATTGATTATGAAAAATCGATGTAAAGCCTACTTAAACTTTCATTAAGAAAAGACATTCAAATAGGCATTGATCAAATTAATATTAAATTTATTTTGAAAGACATGCAATGTTGGACAACATCACTACTAACGTGTATTTTATCTTGAACGGATTAAAACGGAGCTAAAACATGAAATCTACCGATTAAACAAGGTTCTAAGGACCCAATAGGATTATCTATAGATTGTAGGGGCTAGCAGTGAAGATTACCGAGACACAAAGAATAAAGTTCGCGAAAAGGTGAAACCTCAGGCTTAGATCTGCAAAAGGTCAAGGCTTGGATTTGATTGAAAAGATCTGAAAGTTACAGGGGTTATATGAAGATTTGCCAAGACACAGAGATTTTTGAAAGAATTGCAGAGATCTGCAGGGGCTTCATCGGAAAACTGCCTTATCTTCTTCCATCTTCCTCCCGTGGTCGATGGCAGCTTCCGGCCGGTGGGGTGAGCTCCGGCCGATGGCGGCGCGCGGCGGCGACGCGGGGCGTGGAGACGGCGGAAACGGAAGGCACGGGTCTGGCGGCGTGCTAGGCGATGGAGCTAGGCTGGCGCGCGGCGCGGCAGGGAGGCGGCGCGAGGCGGCGGCGGCCGGAGTGGCGGCGCTAGTGCGGGTGGCGGCTCCAGTGGCGAGAGACGGCGAGAAAGGGTGGAGGAAATCCAGGTGGAGGCGGGGGCGCATTTTATAGGACGGGGAAGGGAGCCGAGGCGGCGCCCGGGAGGGGAAGAGTGGTGGCCGGCCATCAATGGCGGCACTAGGTGGAGCGGCGGTTACGGCTGAAGGGAGGGGAAATGAGGGGCCGCGGCAGGCGGAGCGTGCGCGGGGAGTCAGTGCGGCGGCGCCGGGGAGCCCAGGAGGCGCGGGAGGCGGAGGGGCACCGGAAAGCGGAGCGGCGCCATGTGGAGCAGGTGAACGGGCGGCGTGCGGCAGGAGGTAGGAGAAGGACCTGACGGTTTGGGTCCACCTGGCGGTGAGGGGAAGAGAGGGAGGGGTGGTGGGCCGGCGGAGGGGGTGGAAAGAAAAAGGATGGACCGGCAGAAGAGAAAAAGGAAGGTGGGCCGGTGCGGTTTGGCTGGGCCGGAGGAAGAGTTGGGCCGGCGGGATGAAGGGAAAAAGAAAAGGCCGGCAAGGGAAGATGGGCCGGCAGGATGGGCCGGTCGGGCCGGGCCGAGGCCGGCCTGCTGGGCCGATATGGGTCGGGCCCAACGCTCGGCCCAAAGGAAAAGGATTTCCTTTTTTCAGAATTAATTTCTCGTGTAAATAAAAATCCAAAAAATATAGATAATTTTTTTTAGCCACAAAAAATACTCTGAAAATCCAAAAAATTCTAGGAAAATTTCTAGAGACAATTTGGGACACGAGGAATGCAAATAAAATATTTAGAGCTCGTGAAATGGATTTAGCTCTTAGAAAATAAGAATAAATTCCAGAAAAAGCTAAAAAATCCTTCTGGACAATGTCTAAATACGTTTTTAAAAAAATTTCACTTATGAAACACCAAGATGCATTGGCATGAATGCACAGACACAGAACAACCTTATTTAATTCTAAACAAACAATTATTTTCCTATACTAAATTTCCTATGAAGAAAAATAAATGTTGGAAAAAATTTTAAAATTATAAGAAAATCATTTTTTAGTTATTCCTTTTAATCACATCCTGAAATTCGAAAATTTCAGGGTATGACACCTTTGTGTTGAGCCGATCTTTAAGTAATAACTAGAATGACACCTTTGTGTTGAGTCGATCTTTAAGTAATAACTAGAAGAAGACCTTGTGTTTCATTTGACATCTAGATTTTCACAGCCATGAGTAATTGGATGAACGCTTCTTTGCCAAATCATAGCCTTGTAGGCTTTGGATGTCGAGAACATTGGATTACCCCAAATGTATGTCCATTTGTCATGACCCAGGCCGACATTCATTCCATCAATGGACTACTGCAGAGTAATGAGCTGGGTATGAGCCTGTGTTGTTAGGGGTAAGTTGAAGTTCTAGATGAAACTTGGTTGGTTGACAGCCTCCTTAAAGGTAATATTTTGATTTTGGGCAAAGGAAAAGAGTTCTGGATGAACTTGTGATTGTACTACACCATTCCATAGATCTTTCCAGAACAGCACTGTGGATCCATCTGCCACTATAGGTGAGGCAAGACCTTTTTATGTGTCTAGGAGTTTGATTATATCTCTCCACCAGAAGGATCCTTTCCTTTGCTGACCCGACAGTCGGCCATTAGTATAATAGTTGTCTCATACCAGTTTTACCCAAGGAATATCAGCTTTGGAGAAGAATTAGTGTAGGAATTTGAGCAGCATAGTATCATTGTGTGTGTTTAGGTTAGCTACCCCTAGTCCTCCTTGCTTCTTAAGCAAATTTACCATGGACCGGACAGCTTTATGGGGTTTTCCTCGAACTGAGGTATGCTCCTCTCCACAAACAATGCTTCCTGTACTTATGGAATTGGTTTATCACTCCTTTGTGTAGTTTAAGTGTTGTTGTATAGAAGACTGCCGATGATGAGAACACTGAATTGACCATCTCCAACTTGCCTCTTGACTTAAGAACATAGAAGTGTTGCTAAGTCTCTTTTCTATCTTTTGTATCAGAGGAAGAAAGTCTTCTATGTTGGCTTTAATGGTACCTAGGGGAAGTCCCATGTAGGTGAAAGGGAGAGAGCCTTTTTGATAGTCAAAGGTTGTGGCCAGGTGTTCTAGAGTTGTTTCAGAGATGTTCATGGGTACCATAATTGATTTGTTGTAGTTAACTTTGAGTCATTGGAAGTAGCAAAGGTGTTAAGAAGATCTTTGAGATACAAGAGCTGGTGTGGACATGCCTCCATGACTAGAAGGGTATCATCTACATACTGAATAATTGGGAAATCCATTCCTACCCTTTCTACGATTGGGAGTTTAAGAGATCCTTGATCTTTGGCATTGTTAATGACTGATTGCAGTAAATCAGCTGCTAGTACAAAGAGGAGTGGTGACAGTGGATCCCCTGCCTTACTCCTCTTTTGCAGTAAAATACTTTACCTGGGTTCCACTTAGAAATATAGAGGAAGTTCCTGATCCCAGGATGTCTTTGATCCATTTGAGCCATCTGTCGCCAAAACCCTTATGTTTCAGTATTTGCAGAATGGCCTGGTGTTCAATCTTACCAAAAGCCTTTTCAAAATCAAGTTTTAAGATCACCAGCTCTCTTTTAGATGCTTTACAGATGTGTAGGTACTCAAATGCCCACTAGGCAGTCATGAATGGATCTCGATATGAAAAAACCATATTGGTTTGTGTGGATCAATCTTAGAATCACTTGCTGCAATCTACAATGAGTATTTTGGTAAGGAGCTTAATTGTGGAGTTCAGCAGTGAAATGGGCATGAAGTCTCCAACCAATGTTGGGTAGTCCTTTTTAAGGATTAAAGTGATATATGAAGCATTGATGCTTCTCAAGCATAAATTCCCTTCATAGAAATCATCACAAAGCTTATAGAAGTCTAGGAACTCTCCATTGAAGCTCCATTGAAGCCATCGGGCCTGGTGATTTGTTGCTAGGAAGCTCAGATATTATCCTTTCTATTTCTTCTTTTGTAAATGGACTTTCTAACCAGTCCAAGTTGTTGTCAACTTGGAGTAAAGACCCCAGGTCAAAGTACATCTGTGTAAATTCTGAGGTGCCCATTCTTTCTTTGTAGCTATTCCAGAGCAAAGATGCCTTTGCTTCATGGTCAATGGTCAAAAATATCTCTTCCATAGTTATCAGTTAGGGAGGTGATGGTGTTCATTCTATTTCTGATGGAGGCATTAGCATGGAAGAACCGAGTGCACTCATCTCCTAGTTTGACCCATTTGATTGTCCCTCTTTGTTTCCAATATATTTTTTGCTGATGAAAGAGATTGTGAAGGTGATCTGTGATTATTTGCCTAAAGTTCCATTCCTCGAGTGTTAGGTCTCTTGCTTCCTCTATGATGTCAAGGAGTTGGGTCAAGTCCTTGAAGTTTCTGATTGCGGCAGCCAGATTAGGTAATTGAGCTTCCCATGCTTTCAATACTCTTCTCAGATTTTTGAACTTTATGGAGTCGCAGGAGGGGCGGCCATTTGCGCCTCAAACCACGCGCGGCGAGGGCCACTACGACAGTCGTCACATTCACCACGACAGTCACCGGCGGCCCAGCGAAACGAGCAACTTGCCGACGTACGCCGGCGACGACGCGCGGTATTTGCATTCAGTCCTCCTTGGGTGGAGCCTTGCTGCACGAAGGTTGTCCATCCAGCTGGGTCGTCACGTCGGACTGCTCCGCTTGACAACGTCGAATTGCATTAGCATGATATATGAACATTTTTGGCTCATAAGAGGAATTAACAACACGCTTGGCAAACGTCCAAGCTCTGCATCTCATCGAGGCTTATCATTATCAGGCATTGAGCTAAACACACAGTTGGCGTAGAATTCATTTTTCCTGCCCGCTGGCGTACAGTCATTGTGCAGTCACTCGTTGTTGTGCAATTCCAAACTCTGCAAGCCTCAGATACTTTTGCAACAAATGTGTTGCATTTGTGCAATCCTTTGCCAAAGGATGAAAATACTTTGCTCAGTTGATGAGTGGAGTTTTTTTTTACCCCTCCGGGTACGGAGCTGTGATTCAGCTATAGTCAAATGGCATCAACTTTTGCTTGGTGCCACTGCCAAATTTGACGCAACGCAACAACCTCATCGGCTTCTTTGTTTAAGACTTGAATGATAGATTCTTCTGGAGACATGAATTACCCTGTGCGACTCCGAAGCAGATAAGCGGCGAAGGAGCTGTGTGATGATCTCGTGCAACTCCGAAGCAGGACGATGAACATGACCATATGAATGTGCCAGTCGCCCAGCGACGTTCACCGGCAGGGCTCTGGGATCGATCGCAGCTTGGCAGTCAGGCAGTTGGGGCTCTTCGGGCCGCGTCACGCTGTGCTTTGGCCGCTCCAACCACCCTGGGTCCTCCACGATGGCACTGTTAATTAACAAAAAATAAATAAAAAAGAGCATTATATTAGACACGGTAGGATCTTAAGGAAAAAATGTCAATTTATGTGGTGCACACCTTCTTTGGAGTTAGAATTTGAACATGTTCTGGATCATGTCGATGCTCATCCTTGGAGTTGTCACCTTGAACGATTTGGCAAAATTGGGGATGTGAATGTTGTAGTTTGTTCATCTCCAATATCCCACGGAATTGTCAAGCTGCACCTATATGATCGGCCATGCCATGATCTAAGACGAGGATGAGAGGTGCTCCCGCAGCTAGCGTTATTTAAGCACTCCGATCAGTAAAGCACACATTTTGTTTCTGTCACCTCACAACACAAGTATGGGATGCACGATTACTCGGTCATCTGAAACAGCTGATCAACTGCCACCAACTGCTTTTGTGCTGCATATTTGGACGCGTTTAGTTAGTTCACATTGTTAATAGACACGCACAACATCTGGATGACCACAAACATGTGAAACTAGAGATGCATGGTTTAAGCTAGAAAATATATCCAGGATGAAGACTAGAAACAAGAAATTAAGCATGCAGAGAGTAAGTGGGGGCAAGCTATCTAAAAAAGAGAAGCTAATTACTTATCCTTGTGGGATCATGTGTTCATATATCATGACTGTGCATTCTTAAACAAATGGACGATAAAGCTTTAGATACCCGGCATGAACTTTATTGGCGACAAAAATTGGCATGATTAAGGTTTGCCGAACTGCTTGGACAAACTGGTCCAAACCGGCTTGACCGGTTTTGGTAACATTGTCAAACTCTAAATTAGACTCCACCATCGCGTAGATCCTGCTAGGGGTAGGCCTACATGCATTTAAGGGTATTCAACTGAATACCTATTATTTTTGCAAAAAGATTTTGTATATATAGTATATCCATGTGTATATGTATAAAAAAGTAAAAATAAGCAGGCTAACGTTCCATCCAAACCGAAAAAGCCCATCAGGGCACCTGCTACCCCACTCCTGCTGGCTTAATGGCCCATTTTCTCGCATCCTCAATTGGCTCATCCGGCCATTCCCCTTCCCCCACTGACTGTGTCACAGCCAGGCACTCACACAGTCACACACACCCACACAGAGCGCTTGTTTCCTAATGCTGGCGGCGGCGGGGAGGCCGGACTGCCAGAGCCCAGAGGTGTGCAGCATGCCCTTCGCCTGGAGACGATGGCCGGACAACAAGGGGAATCTGGCACCGCTACACGCACGGTGAACTAAGCGCGTCCGCGCAACAGCGGCAGGCTGTGGCCCGTGGGCGGCCGCTAGCGGCCGCGGTAGCAGGACTACCGGTGACGGAGCAGGGAGCACTCCATTCCTTTACCAATCTGCACCTTTGCCTTCTCTCTTCTCTTCTCCGAGCTTCAGCAATTTGGCAAAACAAGCCACGGCATCGAACCATCAACAGTTCAACACTTCTACAAACTGCGGGACTTCAGCAATATACTGATATATTGATTGAGCAATTTGCGATTGTTTGTTTTATTAGGTCTGAAACATGAAGATGAAGATAGTGCCACTACTGATTTGAGATGATGCTGTATTGATCATTTAGTTCATCTATATCATGTCAATTTCTAGATTATGTGTTATGAATCAGTACTTTAAGCTGAAAAAAAATTCCACCCTTTGAAAATCTTGAATACCCATTCCCAAAATCCTGGGTCTGCCTCTGGATCCTGTAGCCTCAGAGTTCGTGTAGCAAAGATAAAGGAGCAGTAGTAAATGATTACGTCCTGAATAGCATGATTTCTTTAATATTCTATTAACAAGTTGTTTCACCATCATTTGGTTGTAAACAAACACGCAGTCAAGTGTGATACAACAGATGTGATGAAATTATGAAAATATTTCGAGAGAGCTTGTTTCATTTGGTTCGGTAGCTCCATTATTCATCTCAAATCTTCATCTTGATATTTTCTGTCCTTTAGAATAAGGTCTAGCATATCATCATTATTTTTTTGTTTATCTCCAGTATCCCATGGAACTAATTGTCAATTTGCACCTAATAACACCCATGCATCCTCTTCATCAAAGAAGGTGAAAGAACAAGAGTACATAAATGCACTGATTAGTACAGTCACACATTGTTGTTCAATTCCACACTGCTCTGGTACTTGTGCAGTACTTTGCCAAAGGACGAAGATACTTTGCTCTGGTAGAATATTTACCCATAATTTTGATACTCTCTTTCATTTGTTTTTCTTAAATAATATTCAATTTTTCATCTTTAGATTCAATTTGTAAAAGACCTCTGATCGAGCTGATAATTAGGCTTACCTTTCTTGTGAAGTACACGTTGTTGGGATACGAGGTAGGCTACACTAGCGCAAATCAAAAATTTTCTACCGCGTAAACCAGGAAAACTGTCGTATAAGGATCACGGGATTACCACTCGACGCACTGATGCGGAAGATGTAGATTCGCGTCGATGCAGCGAAGTCGATCAGCGTAGTCGAACATAGTCGATCACGTCGACGTCCAGCAGCTCCTCAGCAGCTCGTCCACGTGCAGCAAGATTGCCCTCGTGCCGCGGCTCGTCGTGGCTCGTCGGCGGCTCGTCCAAGTGCTGCAGGCGCAACACCTCCAAGATATCCACACGTGCAGGGAGGAAGCATCGCAAGCCGGACTGCTAGATCCGTGAGTTGCAACAGGCGAGGGCGTGGGAGGTGCGGCAGATGTGTTTCGCCAAAAAGGTGTAAACCCTAGGGCGTCCCCACCCCTCTATTTATAGAGGTTCCTGACGGGCCTCTTGGTCCGAAGCCCATTAGTACTTCTAAACCTAATCCAACTCAGATCACATCCGAATTGGGCTTCCAGCCCCTTATGTGTGTGACCCTATGGGTTCGGATACGTATAGACATGGTCCGAGTACTGCTACTCGGCCCAATAGTCGGTAGCGGCCTCTAGCAAGACGTGCCAACTCCTATACGCACACGAAGATCATATCAGACGAACCGTCACAACATTATGTACATGTTATTCCCTTTGCCTCACAATATTTGGTCTAGCTCCAAGCCGACCGCTCTTTCTCGATCCTGTGATTTGGAATCCCTTTGTAGGTTAACTCTTAACCGTACGTAGCATGGCCATGCATTTTCGGATCCAATCACTCGAGGGGCCCAGAGATATCACTCTCAATCAGAGAGGGGTAAATCTCATCTTGATTGACCATGCCTCACAGCATGCTTCCTGACAAACCCGAAAGCTACCTTTATAACTACCCTGTTACGGCGTAGCGTTTGATAGCCCCTAAGTGAGCCGATCCACATCTTGAGTACATGCGACAATCTCAAGTCTAAGGACAAAGCGTACATGTTGTGTAAGGAGAGAACTACTTCTCGTGTTGGGTCAGTCCTAGCACATGTCTCCACATGTGCCCACATTATTAGTTTAACATCTCCATTTACATGACTTGTGAAACATAGTCATCAACTAATACATGTGCTAGTCTAATATTCATGTGTGTCCTCACATGAACTCCGACTACGGACAACTTTAGAACAACCATACAAGTAAAGAGTTTCACATACAATTCACATAATTGTAAATCAATTCAAGTAGCCTTTAATGGATATTCAATGAACACAATATACAAATCATGGATACAAATGGAATATCATAATCTCTATAATTGCCTCTATGACATACCTCCAACACACGTATCAACCTACTAAACATTGAACGCTGAAAGAATATTCAACCATCATTTTATTTGGGAACGTGTGTGTATTACAACAACTAAAGTGGGACCTCACATTGTCTTTCCACTAGCTACCACAAGAACACACTCTTTGTCTTTCACATTGGGGGATTTCTCATTTAACTAGTTTTCACATGCAGGCCTAGTTTACCACATGAAGATCCAAGTGGCCACATCAGCATCATTTTGTCATCGGACATAAAAGAAAATTCAGCTAAAGTGCTAAGCTTTATCGGTAGTTGAACACAAAACAAAACTGAAAAAAGGTAACAAACATGCAACGATAAAAAAAAAGAACAAACACAGTTGGACAATATTGTCTTTTCCTGCCAACTTCAGCAGATTGCAGTGACAAAATTATCTGCACTAGGGAAGACCAACTAATCTGGCGCACACCTTCTATACGAGTTGAAGTTCTACGTCTTCCAAATAATCACCTTTCATCGTCTGAGTCATCGACCAAAAAGGGGTTGAGATGCTATGATGCGATCACCATAGTTTGTTAATCTCCAATATCCCACGGAATTGTTAGGCACCTATTGCCCATGGACTCTGAGATGAGAGGTGCATTGGTATTTAAGCACTCACATCACACAACACTCTTTTGGTTTCTCTGGCCTCAAAAGAAAGGGGTGCATGATTAATCAGTTATTCAAAACAGCAGCTGATTTACTGTCACAAACACTTTGCGTTCTGCCAGATTTAAATCATTTACATTGCATTGTTGATGGACATGCAGGACACACATGTATAGCCTCACAAATTTTAATTTGGATGCAAGAGTAATATTTATCTTTTCTGTTGAAGGAAAACTTGCTATTAATGATACATCATTTGACTTCAGAATTTGATAGACCAAACAATGCAACAAGCGCTTGAAATTTTATTCCGTTGCAGCACGTTTCAGTAATTTTAGAACTACAATTCTTCAGCAGTTTGGCTAATCCAAGCTACCTGAAAACTGACAATTTAGGTGGTTGACAAGATGGGGAAAATTCAGCATTAGCAAGTAGGAAACTGACACCAGCTGCATGCATGCACCGGCGTACAACACTCAATTGCTTGCTTTGTCTTTTGAAAATGCAAGTAGCACTGTCAACAAATAGATAGGCTCGTCAATCAAGAATTCGCTTGATTCAGACGGGTGTTCAGTTGCTACATGCTAGACCAGATTGCATTCACATTGGCTTTCAGTCCACGATCAATCCTTGGAACCTCAGCTGCAAGCCTGCATCAGAAGATAAGCGGCGAAGCAGCTGTGCGATAACCCCATGCAACTCCGAAGCAGGCGGACGAACGCAACAACCACGAAGGTGCCCACCTAGCCTGCGCCCTCCGCCATGACACTGTTAAAAAAATACAAAACGGGCATTAGGCACGGTAGAATCTTAAGAAACAATTACTGTTAACTTATCTGGCACCTTCTTGGGAGTTAGAATTTGATCATCTTCCGTATCATGTTCACACTCATTCTTAGTGTTATCACTCTGAATGATCTGAAGGAATTCGAGATGTGGTTGTTGTAGTTTGTTCATCTCCAATGTCCCACGGAATCGTCAAGCTGCGCCTGTCTAATCGTCCGTGTGCAATCTAAGACAAGAGGTGCTGGCAGCGGTATTTAAGCACACTCATCGATGAAGCACACATTTTTGTTTCTATCACCTCACAACTCACAAGTATCGGATGCATAATTACTCTGTCATCCGAAAGAGCTGATCAACTGCCACCAACTCTTTGTATGCTGCACTTTTGGGGCGTTTAGTGGGTAGAACATGAGGAATTACTCTGTCGTCACTAGTGTCCCCTGTTGCAATCCTTGGCAAGCTTTCGTCAGGAGACTAGACGGCCTCGCCTGCGGCGACGACTAGCTCAGAGAGCTGCCCAGTTGCCCAGCGGCTCCAGAGGCAGGGCTCGCCGTGAGCTCCCCACGCCGCTCTGCACTGGAGGTCCACCCGGCCAGAGCCGGCCTCCGCCATGGCGCCGTCCATCCCCCGGCCAGCCTGGCGAGGACGACGACCGGCACCCTTTATGCGATCCGCGGCCGATCTCACCCGCACATCTCCCATCCTATGGCTACAATGGGCCCAGAGGGTGGACAGTATTTCCCCTGGAGGAAAAAAAATTGGGTGCATCCCGGATGCAAAAAGCATCCCGTGCATACCCTGGACCCCCCTGGTTGCTGCAAGCGCGCCGCATCCTCTGCTCTCCGTGGCTCGCCGGAGTGCCGCCGCGTCGCGGGGGTTTCTCCCCGTCATGCATGTCCATTCTCAATAACTCCCAATGGTTGCAGCGGCCATGACCGGCGAGCGCTCGTCGCGACGCCGGCTCCTGCCCGCGTGCGCCGTGACGCGCCTCGCCGGACACGGTTTCGCCGTCGCCTGCTGCTTGCCATCGAGCTCTGCTGCTGCTGCCACACCCGCTGCACGCCATGGCTCACCGGCCTGCGCGCCGCGGCGCACACGGCGAGGCACCACGGCGTGCCCAGCCCCATGAGCTGCAGTGGCACGAACGCTCCCCGCTGGTCCAACATTACATTAGCATTATGCATTTTACTCTATGCGTACCAGTAGGAACAACAACACACTTGGCACAGTTCCAACTTCCAATCACTTCATAAACACTGTCGTAGGATCCATTTGCCTGCTCACTGGCCTACTTGTATCAGCTGCTGTGATGTTGCAACATTGTGTTGCATTTCTGCAGTCCTTTGCCAAAAGATGAGTCTTTTGCTCTGAGAGAGTATCTGCAAATAATATTTCGATGCTAACTTACATTCAAAGGATGGAGTGCTTTGCTCCAAGAGATTATCTACAAAAGGACCCTCTCGTCAGATTGATGTTTTCTTTTTCTAAAAAAGAAGATTGATGTTTTCATTCAGTCAACCCTTTATCATCAGCTTGATGTTTAATTTTCATGCAGTCAATCTTTCTCTTCTGAGTTATATGTCTACTAAGTACTAATCAGCTTGATGTTTCATTTTCATGCAGTCAATCTTTCTCTTCTGAGTTATATGTCTACTAAGTACTAAACTCTCAAAGAACACGGGTGTTCACAATTGCCCTTATCCCAGCTTCGCTAGGATATGGTCTTTGTCTTTCACATTGGGGAACTTCACCTTTGAACAGTTGTAGCATTCATGAACCTTTGTAGCATCCTTTCTCAAATGAGTATCCCGTTTGCCACATTAAAGCCCTTTTTGTCACCTGGAATAAAACAAAATTCAGCTACGGTGGTCACTTTTCGTTGGTAATTGAACACAAAAAGGAGTATGTGAAGAACAAGCAAGCAAGGGTAACAAGCATGCTACAATAACAACAAACAGGGTCGACCAGTGCACACCTTATTAGGAGTTCGAGTTTCTTCATCTTCTGAATCATCACATTCGTAGTCAGAGTCAACAGCCAAAAAGAGGAGGAAGACTTGAAATAGGGATCATCGTAGTTTGTTCACCTTCAATATCTCATGGGATTTTAGGCATCTATTGGCTCGTGCAACACAAGATGAGATACATGGCTATTTATGCACTCCTAACAGACATCACACATTTGGTTTCTCTTATCATAAGAATGGGATGCATGGTTAATCAATTATTCAAATCAGCTATCGACTGTCACCAACTCTTTGTGTGCTACCAGATTTCAATCATTTACTTTGCATTATTCATAGACTACACATCATACATGGACAACCTCACAAGAATAAAAAAAATATACTATATAGATCCTCTGACTAGTCGAGTGGGGATTTATGTTTTGTTATCTCACCTCACAAGCTTCACGTGCTTCATTCAGTTATAAACTTAGCTTATTATAATCATTAGTAACAGATGAACAATTGGACTCAACTCTTAGCTTCCTGCCAAATTTGAGGCTGCACCTTTATCAACCAAGCAATCTCTCAGAATATGATATAGGTGCAGCGTATTTAAGAACTCTAAACAGTGAATAACACGTGTTTCTTTCACTTCAGAAGAAAAGAATGGAATGCATGATTTACAGTCACTCAGAACAGCTGTTCAGCTATCATGAACTCGTTGCCCCATGAAAAATTTCGCATTTCTGAACAGTCATTTAGAGCTTAGACTAATAAAAGAAGCTTAGGACGAGTCACTAACACGTTGTTCTTGTTGGTGATGGTGATGATGGCGAGGAATCTGGCTGACGTGTCGTTAACGCTGCTTATGATTTGAGCCGGTGTTTTTGCTGCTGCTGTTGAGCGCAGCAGTTCGTCCTTGATTCCAAAAATCTGCTTTATTAGCTGACCTTGGCAGCTGGCGTTATTCTTATAATTATTAAAAATCACATATATCATACAAAGTACGCAGCTCTCCTGTGTATTCTCGAAAAAAAACATATATCATACAAATAATGAAATCATAATGCTTCATTAAGAAGGGAGACCCGCTCCCACAATTACTTAAGATCTAGTGCTGTTCTGCGCATTCGAAGCGAGATAGATAGACTTCCTTCTCCCCAATAACTAGAAAATAGATGGATCTGAGTAAGTGTTTGCTTCAATTGGCCTCCATACAGCTGAAAAATTCTCTTGCAACATGAGGACTTTCATTGTTACCGAATGCCTTTGCCAACAAGAAGCCAATGCAATCCTCCTCCATTGTTGTTTACATTGTTTGTTTATCTCCAATATCCCAAATGCACGAGCGTTAGTTATCAGATTGAACCATTGAGACATGCATGTATTCTCTCTATGCACAAATGAAGAAGGTGGAGAGAATTAAGGGTATTTAAGCACTCTTGTCAGTGAAGTATGGATCACCTTGGATTCTCCCACCTCACAAGATTTGGATGCTTGATTGAGGCAGTCATTCAAAAAAGCTGACCAGTTGTCATCTACTCCGATCCTTAGCTCTCTAAGAGAACGCTTAAGCTGGTCATGGTTTGGGAATACTACAACTCGCTGGGCACGCATGCGAATACTAGTACGACTAGCAGTAAAGAAGATAAGTTAAAAGCTTATTCAGAGAGGCACAATCCAGACTCCAGAGCACAAATATGTCACTAACCTCATGCTTCATACTTCCCTCTGCAAAGATTACAATTACTGTACAGTACTCTAATAAACTCACAGTAGTTCATCATCTGAATGACACCTTATTCGTTATTCCTTATTCTTTTGTGCTACTACCGATGAATGCGACGCGGATGGCAAATGTGCCAGCAAGATTTCCTTTCACCAAATAACTAGACACTGGATGAACTTTGGTTCGGTTTAGGCAGACCCAATTCAGCTGAAATCTTTTCCCCTTGCTACTTTCTGTGCCTCAACCAAAATGGGAATACCAGAGCTCCTAATGCCAATGCCATAGTTTGTTCATCTCCAATGTCCCAGACAATAATGAAGGTGATCATGCTGGCACATTCAATTATTCAACCATACGTTCTCTCTATGCACGAATAGGGAGGTGCAGGGAAGGTATTTGGATGCATATATTTAGCCACTCATTCAAAATGGCTGGCAATCAAGCTGCCATCTAATACTACTTGCCTGCCTCCTCCATATTTGACATGTTTTCTTCACGTTGGTAGGCATGCAGAACACATGGAAGGTAGAGATCCTTTATTTAAGAGTTGATGATCAAGGTCCTTCAGGAGTCCGGAATTTTTGCTTCGATAGCATGAAACATGCAATGAATTTGCTCCATGGCGTTTCATAACTCCAATTTCTATACAGGAATCCATCTCAAAGAACAACTTGGAAGTATGTATAATGGATTAGTTTAAATCAAGAGCCATTAGTCTGAGCCTTTCAGCCATCTATTCTTTCTATGTGCACAATGAACGAGGTAGAGAGTCTACGAGGTGGAGAGTCTACAATGAATTAGATTAACCACTCTCGTCAGTGAAGTATTGATCACCTTGGATTCTCGACCTCACAAGATTTGGATGCTTGATTGAGCCAATCACTCGGCCGGGAAAGCTAAGGTGACCAGTAGTTGCCATCTACTCCTTGCCTGCTTGCCCTGCTGCCCTTTTTGACGTGTTTTCTTATCAATGGTAGGCATGCAATGCAACACATGGAAGATGGAGATCCTTTGTTTAAGAGTTCAATGATCGATCGAGGTTTTTTAATTTAGGAGTCGGGAACCACTTTATTTGCAACATAGGCAGATCAGAAAAGCCACGACACAAACATATCATGCTGATGTAAACACCCCTATGCAACTGAGATTGGAGAATACTATATAAATATTAGGGAGCTTATTCTGATTCTCTCTTGCCCCTTCGTACGTACTTAGTTGAAAATGTAATTTCATTGCAGCATACAGTAGCTTTGAAGCAACATAGGGAGAATTATTCCGTTTGACTAATAGGCACTAGATGAATTATTGTGCTTTGTCCGGTTTAAGAGACTTCCTTAAGCTGAAATCCTCACTAGCAACTTCAATTTTTCTGTCACGTGCGGTGTGGCCACTGTATGACTAGAATAACTGGGACTTCTGTTGCCATTGTTCTAGTTTGTTCATCTCCAATATCACAAGGAATGCATGAATGTTATCAACCTGCACCTTTCAGGCATACATTTTTGCTATATATGCACCATGAGTGAAACAGAAGATTGGCCTTTCTCTCACCATCACAAGTCATTTGAAACAGCTGACCAGTTGTCATCTACTCCTTGGCTGCCGCTGCATATTTGGCGTGCTTTCTTCACATTGGTTGGCTTGCGGAACACTTTTTATTTTAGAAAATAGAATTATCTCCGGCCTCTGCAACCGCACACAGCCGAGTTGTTATAGCAAATTCAGGTTCAAAGCTGATAACCAAAATAGAAATAATAGTTCACCAATTTTAAGAAAAATCATAAGCAAAGTCTATTATTGCTCTCCATCCGTTCTTAGCGAAGATATCCAAAACAATGACTTCCAGCGCTGTGCTTGCCACCCGGACTGATTCTCTAGTATCTTTACACTGTAACAAGGACCAAAACCGCAGCCAATAAGCTCCCCTGAATACAACCTGTATAAAAGAGGTGAACTTTTTTTCTCGAAAATCATATCATTACGAGCACACCAAATCACCCACATAAGAGCAGGAACCCCCACAGAGATCAAACTTCTTGTCTTATTCTCTATGCCTGTTAACCAATTCTGCATCATATGATTTATTGATTTAGGTGGGATTAACCTAGTAGCTATATTAACGAGACTCCAAATTGCAGAACACATAGAAGATGGAGATTGTTTGTTCGAGAGTTGAACAATAAAGGTCCTTTGAGGGTCAGGAATTTCTAGGTTAATTGATAGAAACATGGAACAAGCTAGCAGAATAATGAATTTGCTCTACTTTTTTTATAAGAAAAAATTCTTTATTCGAAATCCATTGCAAACAACAGCTTTGGAGTACAACGGATTAATCTAAAGAATAGTAGAGATTTGGAAGCTCCTTCTATGGAGGGAAGTGAGTGGAGCTGGAGAAGGTTTCCATCATGAATGGTACTTGCACATTCTCTGAACAGATTGGAGCCGTAGTTGTTAGAGATATTTTTAGCACCATCAAAACTTCATAGCAAAACATGGTACAAGGTCTAGCATGTATGTTTACATGGTTCTCATCCCTGTCAGAGAAGATTTTAGCTATGTCGTACCACTCGTAGGCATCTTCTGTCCTGTTAAAGACCTGCTATAGTCATTGTGGTATTTTGTTTATCTCCAATATCCTACAAAGTTAATGGTAAAGCTGTGATGGGACTTCAAGTTCTTGTCCATGGAAGATGGGAACAGTACTACGGTATTTAAGCACTCTCATCAGTGAAGCAGTGCTTCTTTTTTCCAGCTCACAAGAATTGGATGCATGATTTAGTTGGTCATTCGGAATAGCTGAGCACAATTTATCATCTACTCTTCACCTACCAAATTTGAGATGTTTAATTCGCATTCATAGGCATATCCATAACACATGGGCGACCTCAGAGATCCATTGTAAAGAGTTGAATGATCGGAGATTTGCTAGAGAGCCTCCCATCCTTTCACTGCCTCCTGAACTAAGGACAATTTAATCAAGCGGGCAGATAGCAGCATGCGTTTAGTGCCATTACACTCGCCTTCGTCCATATTGCTTCCAACAGTCTTGCAGTTTCCATGCAAATAATGTAATTTTTCCTATAGTGCCATTTATTACTGTCTAAAAGAAAATCATAGACCCTACCACAAAATGGAGCTTTCGTGAGAGGAATGAATAGCCCCCATGAAAATGTTTTCAGCTATTTAGTTAATGGATTTGAGGATAGAGTGGAAGATTAAAACAACATTTTTACCTCTGGAAGGTATGCCTTATATTTTCTTTTAAGTTCTTGAGAAATATAGAGTGCAACTATGTAAAATATGTAGCTATTTAAGTATTTATTTATATATTTAGTGCTACACTATGAGGCATCTTAACCGTCTAGTCGGTCATCTAGATTGTGTTGTTGAAGTATAAAAAAATTATCCGCCTTTTTACAATTCAATAACCTTTTAGGTTGAGTCAGTCGGTGCATGCAAGCTCAATATTGTGTAGAAGAAGAAATGAAGTAGAGACCAGAAAAAGGTTAATGCATATATGGGACACATCAATACATAACAATACATTTTTTCTCTCACCATCAGACTAACTAACAAAGTGATAATAAATAACGCATGCAACTTAAAGAAGATGAAGAGACTACCAAATTATAAAATTTTGGATAAACATTGGCTTCCTGGAAAGAAAAGGGGAAAAAACTCTATATTAACCCATAACTAGGTGAGGGCACGTGCGGCACACACTAAAAGTAAACAAGAATTTTATATTCATAAAACATAGATACATGCACCATGGACATATTCAATAAAAAATTACCCATATAAAAATAGAAAATATATGGAATTTAACATTACTCGTATACAATGCTAAGTGTTGGACCCCAATGACCTAGTTGGATACCAGCAAGCTGCAAATTTGTGTCATTCGTAGTGCTACTGCAGTGAGTTTTATTCGTTAGGAAAGAACAACCAAATCAGAGAAAGAAACTTATTCGCACGTTCTTGTCAAGAATGCTAGGGTTTCTATCATGTTTGAGATTAATTGGAACACATGAGATTGCTATGTCAATAAATAATCAGTCGGGTGACAATAGAAGAAAAATTCAGAAGACAGTAGCCAAACCTTCAATTGCAGGTGGAGATGGAGCACAAAATAATCTCTTTTGATCAATCACAAGTATTAGCAATGGACTCGTAGGCAGGTATGCCTCAACGCTGAGGGCCTGGCTGTCGACGGCGCCAACCAGGGAGTGGAGGCGAGGCTGCTACCCGGTGACAAGTGGCGGTCAGGGAGCGGGGACCAAGAACGACGAATGTGACCGCGGCCCAGCGAGACCTTAGCGCATGCTCCGGGCGGGTGTGGCAGGCGGGTAACGCACCGCGTGGTGACGATAGAAAAACAGAAACAGCGGAAACATTTTAGAAAGCATCAATCTTTTCTGCTTTCACATCCCTCTAACCTGCGCGGTAGGTTCATTGTGACTCTAACCTGCGCGGTGGGTTCATTGTGAGGGATATTGATAAGTATATCCGGGTGAGAAATATTTTCAAAACTACTGGATCAATCTTTATAGTAAAGATTTTGACACGCTGAAATTAGTCAGAGTCAGAGATAAGCAAACCGCGTGAACGTGTACTTTTGTTTTACCTATTATCTGTCCGGGAGGAATTGAAATGCGCATAGCTTTCGAGAGCGTGCTAGGATGGCTTCTAGCCATCAGTTCCAAACAATCTCCGAACTTAGCACGAACTTCGTATCGATAACCTTTTTATCAGATAATTTTTTAGCACGACTTTGATTGCGTGCGGAGTTGTATGTACAATTTCTACGTGCAACTTCTTAAAAAAATAACTTATACACACGATTTGTACGTGTAATTTTTTTCTAACAACAACTTACATGAAAAAATTTGTAGTCCAATTTTCATGATATACACAACTTACACGAATAACTTCTGCTATAACTTTATAAGAATGTTGTTAAATAATTTATACACATAACTTGTACGTGAACATATTTACTTGAATACAAATAATATGAAAAAAAAATGATAGAGAAAAAAGGAAAAGAAAAAAAAACTCGCGGGGGCAGGGGCAGCAGCTGCGCGATGGGCCCCCTGACCGCTCGCTGCCTCACCTCACGCACGCGCAGGCCAAATCAGTAGCCCGTTCGGCAGCGCTGAAACCAGCCGGCTGGGCTTTTTCCGGCTTTTTCAGCCCAGCCGTTCAGCTGGTCCAGAAGAAGCCATTCGAGCGGCTGCAGCCACCGACGCCCGTCGGTTCAGTTTTGCTGCCTCTCACCTCCCGTCCTCATCCAAATCTCGCCTCGCTCTCGCCCGGTCGCTCGCTCTCGCTCCGGATCCGCCGCCGCCGCTCCCTCCGCTCACCCGCTCCCTCGCTCTCGCCCGCTCTCCGCCACCGGCGGTCCGTCGCCTTGCCCGCTCCCTCGCGCTCGGCCGCTCTACGCCGCCGTCGCTCCCACATTTCGCCCCCTCCCTCGCGCTAGCCCGCTGGCCGTATCCGTCGATCCCTCGTCTCGCCCGCTCCGTCGCGCTCGCCCGCCCGCCGCCACCGTCGCTCCCAAATCTCGCCCGCTCTCCCCCACTGTCAGCCCCTCCTGCTCCGTCCCCGACGGCCGGGTCCCTCTGTTCGTCAAGCTGCAGAAATCAGGTAGATCCAGCACGGGAGGCCTCTTCCGCGCCGGCGGCGGACTATTCGGCCCCACCGCAGCGCTGCGGCAACGGGGGTGAACGCGGCCGCCAGGGATCATTGTCGCCGCCAGGCACGGCAGCCGGGATCCGGGCTCTACGCCGCGGCGGCCTTCAAAGTGCCCCCCCAGCAACCCCCCACCCCTACCCCCCCGGCCGCCTGCCAACTAGAGGTGCAGGAGGTCACCCAGAGACGCCATCCGCCGCATCCAAGCCGTGCCGCCGTCATTCCCTGATGAAGCCTCCCTTGTACATCCAGGTAAGGCTTGTGCACCATTTTTGGTAGCGATAGGGTTGCTTCTGGTAGTTGCCTGAGTTCATTTTCAACTGTTTTGCAGGTTCATGGTTCACATTCTGTTGGGTGGTGCAACAAATTCTTGAATTCGCTCTGCTAACTCCTGCCTTCCTTAATGTACAGCCCTTCCTCTTCTACTGCTTCATGAGCACCACTTACCTTCCTTCATCACAAACTCTATCTTCGTCGGTGCTTTCCTCTTGTTTGATTTAATGTAATACTGCATCTATTTGGCCGACCTGTAGATCGATTTTGTAATATGTATCTCATTCTGGTTGATTGCAGCTACATACTGATCTCTGTTTTTTTTAACCTTTCCAGGCGTCTGCTACAAGCCTAGTAGCAGCCCACCCACGACGAACTACCTACGGTGCCCACACTGGCATCGTCATCCACTTCTTCATGCTCCCCCCCCCCCCGGTCTGTCCATACAATTTCCGCCACAAACGTGCCAAGACAGCTACTAAGGCAAGTAACATATCCATTATTACTGAAATTATGTACTTGTATGCCACCTGGTTATGCGTACTTCGGTGCAATATAAATGCAGCTACTGTGTACTCAGATGGCTTGCAACCGTGCCAACTGGGATGAGGCCACGACGAAAACATTGCTGGACCTGTGCATTGCTGAGAAGAACCAATTCAATTGGAGCAACAGATGCCTCACTAAGTTGGGATGGAAGCACGTGTACCGCAGCTTCAACCAACAGACTGGGATGAATTTGGGCAGCAAGTAGCTGCAGAACAAGCTCAACGCCCTGCGGAGAGCATTCCTGAGCTGGAAGGACTTGCAATCCCAATCTAGTTTGGGGCGTGACAAACAAACTGGTGGCATTGCTGCTGATGCCAGCTTTTGGGATGACGATGAAGGGGTACGTCCTATGACAGTCCCATAACTTATTCATCATCTTATTTGTAGCAACATATTTTTGTTACTGACATGTATTGTTCATCATTGCAGGAAACCAGTGCTGGTGCTGCCCAGCCGAGTTCTGTTAAGTCACTACCATTCCTCGATGAATTGTACACGTTGTATGGCTATGACACCCAAGACAGGGGTACCTTGCTGACGGCAGGAGGTATTCGTGAGGTGACACCTAGCGTGGGGACTGAGGCCAATGCACAGTACTTGTACTAGGACCCCTTGCCTGCTAGTAGTGCTCATAACTTGTCCAAAAGGCCATCCAGGGAAATCTCTGTTGACAGTCCTCCAAAAAAGAAAAGTGGCAGCTTGGAGGACTACGTCAGAGACCTTTCTGAAACTGTGGCAACCAGGAGCCAGAAACGTGGCGACCGTGAACAGGAGGAACTGGATCGTGCAATGCAACTTATAGAAGAAGATGGTCTACAGGAGGGGTCTGAGCTGTACTGCCAGGCACTTTATTTATGTAGGAACTCAATGTATCGGAGGACCTTCACGAAGATGAAAATGAAAGAGGGTCGATTGAATTGGATCCAATTCAACTGGGACAGGGAGAACAAGTAGAGTGATTGTGGCATGACTTTGTTTTATTCTAGTGATGTGTACTGATGGGTTGAAACGATAATGTTTCCTTATGGGTTGAAACAATAATGTTTGCTTATGTAACGTGTCATGTGCCATGAACATTGTGTTGTAGTGCAAGTTAAATTTTTTTCAAGTTTAATGTCGCCCATGATCAGTAGTTCATCATCACTTTTTTAACTTGTGTCACAACGCTTGTCTTAATAGTGATTTGGAATTTTGATGTCTGTTGTCTACGTCCTTTGACAGGAAGGTGGTTAGCCCATTGGAGGCCCTCAGCAGGTGAACTAGGAGCAGGATTGGTTTTATTCTGGTGCACCTGAAGTAAGGTGGGGATGGTGAACCTGAAGTAAGGTGGGGAGGCAACTCCACTGGCGCTTGACAGGTTTGAAACAAATGCATCTATAAAATGTGGTGCAACTAGAAATGTGTAGGCTGTGTTTGTTGATGCCCCTCCGCTTGTGCATGCACAGGTTCATTCAAGTATGAGTAGTGCTGAGGAACCAAACAGTGACACCGGTAGTGATTCCAGCTCTATCGTGTACGAGGTGGTGAGTGTAGCAGCAGCGGTGGCCGCATATGTGGAGGTGAACAGAAGGCGACCTCCTGTGGTGAACCCGCCAGTGGAGTTGCCACGCATGACCAGACGGTAATGGGTTGAGCTCAATCTGTGAGAAAGCTGGAGGTGCTTCGACAATTTTCGTATATATCCCGACGCGTTCCTTCAGTTGCATGACATCTTGGTTAACAATCATGGGTTGCAATCGTCACAAGGGGTAGAATCTCTTGAGGCTTTAGGTATGTTCGTGTGGGCGTGTGCGACACAACAGGCTTGTCGTCAAATTAGAGATAGATTTGAGCGGAATTTGGACATAGTTAGTAGGAAGATGGCGCATGTGGCAGATGTAATGTTTTCATTTGCCCAGACGGTAATCGGTCCAAAGGATCCTGCGCACTCCAAGGTTAATCATAGGCTGAACCAATATGCACCGTTCTTTGATGGGTGTATAGGTGCTCTAGATGGAACACACGTTCCCGTACAGGTCGGGCGTGAGTCCCGTTTGGATTTCATTAACAGAAAAGGGTGGACAAGCTTTAATGTGTTAGCGATAGTGGATATGGACATGCGATTCACATACGTAGGAGCAGGGAGGGCAGGATCCTGTCATGACATGTCGGTGTTGCGGGAGTGTATGGAGACACCGAACTACCCGCATCCACCTCTAGGTATGGTACTTGCCTAATTACGCACATGATGCAGCAATTGCAAAAATTGGTGCACTAATGGTGAATATTTTTTATTTTCTTTAGGAAGATATTATTTGGTGGACTCGGGGTACGCAGTTCGTGAAGGCTATCTGGGGCCGTATTGAAGTACTAGGTACCATTTGGAGGAATTCAGCAGAAGAGCGGCTGACAGTTTGGAGGAGAAATTCAACTTCCACCAGTCTTCGCAATGTTGTCGAACGAGCATTTGGCATGCTCAAATCCAGGTGGCATATTTTGTGGCAAGTTCCATTATATGATTGAGAGAGGTAAACGAAGATCGTTATTGCTTGCTTCGCACTCCACAATTATTTGCTGGACCTTGCCGATGCAAGTACTGCAGGTTCGAATATGGCGCGAACTCCGGACTATGGGGTGTCCGCATGGGTCGCAGCAAATGCTACTCCTGATATGGCCCGTGTACGAGATTGGATCGCGGCAGGAATCTCTTTGATGTAAATGTATGCGTATGCTGTGTATGTTTGTGTTGTATTTTGTATGTAAGCAATTGTGTGGCTTATTCTTTACGTTCGTACCTTCGAAAAATTTAAATTTTTTACATCATTTTACCGTTACAAATTTAAATTTGAAATGTAGAAGCGCAGCAGTACGAAAACCAGCCCCAATAACACAAGCAACAGCTAGCAGCGGTGGCCCCGCTTCCAGCTGAAGCCAGCAGCGCCGCCAGGCAGCTGCTGCTACCGCCGCTTGCAGCTGAAGCCAGCAGCGGCAGCCAGCTGCAGCGCACCGAACGGGCTGCTAGCAGAGACGTTGCTTGCTTTAATAATACGTATAGATATAGATATGGAGTTCACCCTGAAAACTCCATTGTTACGTAGATTCCACCAAAATATATCCGCACCCTCGTTCAAATTAATATTTGCTATTCTCACGGTAACTTTATACTATTCAATTTCCCAACTAAACTTTCTCCTAAACCAAACATTAATTGGGTTGGTACCAAGCACTTCCGTCACAGTTTTCGCTATTTACCTGTCACCGTAGAAAAGCAAGCTGGCGAGAGCCGCTACGCGTCTTTCCACATGCGAGCGGGCCCCACCATGTGCGTCTTGTCCTCCTCCTCTCACGCACCCTCTTCAACTGTCGGAGGGGCTGGCGTTGGCCGCCGGCTCGGTGGAGACGGGCGCGGGCAGGGGAGCTCGCTGCCGCCAAGCACGCGGGTGGCGAGGCCGTCGGGCGCGGGCGGCCTAGCTCGCCGCCGTCCGCGAGCGCGTGGGTGGCGCGGCCGCACAAGCCCGGGCGTGGGGAGCTCGCCGCGGGTCGCCGTCGATGCCTCGCCGGCCAGGAGCTGTGGAGAGAGCAGCGAGAGAGATGTTAAAGTTTAACACCCGTCACATCGGATGTTTGGATGCTAATTAAGAGTATTAAATATAGGCTAATTACAAAACTAATTGCATAGATGGAGTGTAATTCGCGAGACGAATCTATTAAGCCTAATTAGTCCATGATTTGACAATGTGGTGCTACAGTAACCATTTGCTAATGATGGATTAATTAGGCTTAATAGATTCGTCTCGCGAATTAGCACAGGGTTCTGCAATTAGTTTTATAATTAGCTCATATTTAGTTCTTCTAATTAGCATCCGAACATCCGATGTGACACTGTTAAAGTTTAACACCTCGTATCCAAACACCCCCGTAATTAAAAAATATTGAACCTCGTCGGCCGGCCATTGCGGGTGCCCCAATCGCTAACCGAGAGGAATATTTCATTTGGAGAGGATTACAGGGATGCGCACCAACCTGCCCTTAACCTTGACCTCCATCCTCGAGCGGACGGAGCGCATCAGCGCGTGGGGAATAGTTTAGCGGCAGGGAATCAGGGATCCAATGCTCTTTCTACTACCTCTCTCATCAATTATTGCCTTCACCTTCCCCCCGGGCATCTGCATCCCATCGACCTCTGCTTCGTGCTCTTCCAAGGCGACTGCGAGCGGCGGAGCAAGCTTGAATCAAGCAACCTCGGTCCGGCGACGAGCGGCGGGCAGCGCGATCCGGCAAACCAGTGAGTCCTAGCTGTCGCACTCTTGTCGCAAACCAGCGAGTCCTAAGCACCGGCGACAAGGAGAGGGCGGCAACCGGTGAGTCCTCGCTCACTTCCGTTCTTTGTGCCCGTCTGCAGACCTCCGAGAGCACTAGGCACTCGACAGCACTAAAATTCATCGTCACGCGCCCCTGCTTGCTACACCTATACCCATACCGTACAACCTTACTCATTGCTAGCTCTTGCCCAGGGACAAATCCATGGAGATCGTGACAGGGGCAATTCCATTGAACTCGATACACCACTGCTGCTCATAGCTCACACATACACACTACAATCTCGCTCCTTGAGCCCAGAGGCAGATCCGGCCATGGAGGTGGTGACAGGGGCACTGTCGAGCGTCATCACCAAGCTTGGTGACCTGCTTGTCGGTGAGTACAAGCTGCAGAAGGGAGTGAAGGGAGAGATCAGGTTCCTCCAAGCTGAGCTCGAGAGCATGAAGGGTGCTCTTGAGGAAGTCTCCAACACCCCGGCTGACCAGCTTCACATTCAGGACAAGATTTGGGCCAAGGATTTGAGAGAGCTGTCCTACGATATAGAGGACAATATTGACACATTCATGGTCCGTGGAGAGGGCAATGAGCAGGCCAAGCTGCGTGGCATCAAGAAGTTCATTGATAGAAGTGTTGGTTTGTTCAGAAAGGCCAAGGTTCGCCATGGCATTGCTACTGAAATCAGAGACATCAAGAGCCGTGTTGAAGAGGTGGCCAAGCGGCATGATCGGTACAAGTTATCAAACAGTAATGTAGCTAAGCATGTCACAATCGACCCTCGATTACTTTATCAGTACGATAA
The DNA here is from genome assembly GCF_000263155.2 of Setaria italica. NCBI lineage: Eukaryota > Viridiplantae > Streptophyta > Magnoliopsida > Poales > Poaceae > Setaria > Setaria italica. Next base: position 37,467,757 of record NC_028457.1, on the reverse strand, counting down.
GGTGACTGAGCTCGTTGGCATTGAGGAGGCAAGAGATGAGATAATTCGGATTCTGATGGAAGGCAATGAAGTGTCCAAGCAGCAAGACAAGATAATTTCCATTGTTGGGTTTGGAGGCCTGGGAAAGACAACTCTTGCTGATGTGGTGTATAAAAAGCTTAGAGCACAATTTGAGTGCGCAGCTTTTGTTTCGGTATCTCAGACACCTGACCTGGAAGAATTACTCAAGCGCATGTTCTGTCAACTTGTCGGGAGGGAAAGTAACAAGAGCAGCGATGTTGCCAGAGAGCTCAGAGAATTCCTCGAGAATAAGAGGTATGAAAGCATTTCAGTACACTTTATTGGCATATGTTTATATCTATCTTTTTGTTTGTTTGTATTTTCAAGTATGGACATTGCAGCACCTAGTAATCAGATTTCATTACTAGAAGAAACAGGCTCCTCATTATCAGCTCATATGTGCAGTAAATTTGAAACCCATATGGATATGTTATCCATGCTAACTCATAATGTGAGCCAGTAGTGATAGGTCTCCAAGTATTATTCACCAGTATGGATGCTAGTTAAGTATGCATGTTAGTTATCCTTATGCCTCTTATTACGAGACCAGTGCTGATACTTTGCACGCTTGTAATTATAATTTTGTCTTGTTTCAAAATTTGTAACTTTTTTCAAACTTCATATGACAATTGTAGGTTTCAGCGAGATCTACAACTGTTTAGTTGAATATTTAATTTAAAGTTATTTAGATGGCTATATAATTGATTAAAAATTTAGATGACGAGGGTCAAAAGGAAGAAAACTCTCCATTGCTGTTAGCAATGAAATCTAGATTACATGGTAAGAAGGGATAGTGTGATGGGGAGGATGTCCCTTCGATCCCTGAAAACTTCTTACACGTCTATTTTGTGTGAAAAGTGCGGGGCTTGTGATTTGCGACTTGCAACCACTTGGGTCGATCGGGGATTACATCCAGATTACAGATTTTTTCTTGCTACCTTTTGGTTCTACTATCTCACTGGCTCTTATTACATGTCGGCAAGGATACTCGCATCTCTATCAGCCATGCAACAACGACATGGATACCACCGGCTTGAAAATAGATATGGATGAGCATATTTGTCTTTGCTCCTTTTATTTGCCACTTCCTGGCTTCATGTGACTTCTACTGTCAACTATAGCCCCTTTTGGTCTTGTCTTGCCTCCGCTTGTTTTCTTCTCCATCCATGTGTCTGCTTCTACTAATGATATTCCTTTCAATGCTATCTTGATTTACTAAATCTTTAATAGCCCTATAGTTAGCATAATTTAGACATTCTATATGAAAAAAAACTAGAAGTTTATAACTTATCAAGTTTAATATGCTAGTAACATGGCTTTCTTAAATTATCTGGTACAGGTACTTCATTGTTATTGATGACATATGGAATATCTCAGACTGGAAAATGATTAAGCGTGCTTTGCCTGGTGATAATGTTGGAAACAAAATAATCACAACTACCCGTATTCTTAATATTGCTGAACAAGTTGGCGGTGCTTACAACTTGCAGCCCATTTCTCTGAACAACTCTCGAACACTATTTTTTAGAAGAATATTTGGTAACGGAAACAAAGACAACAATGAAAATATAGTAAAATGTCCTGACGATGAGTTGGCCGAAGTATCTGACAGAATACTGAAGAAATGTGCTGGTGTGCCATTAGCTATAATTACGATGGCTAGTTTGCTAGCTTGCAAAGCAAGAGATAAAATGGAGTGGTATGAGGTATGCAATTCTGTTGGTACTGGTTTGGAAAACAATCTAGATGTGGAGAATATGAGAAAGATTTTGTCATTTAGCTATTATGAGCTACCATGCCATTTAAGGGCTTGCTTGTTATATTTGAGCATGTTTCCTGAAGATTATGAAATTGACAAGGATCGTTTGATAAGGATGTGGATAGGTGAAGGTTTTATCCAATGTGAAAAAGTAGGGAAGAGCCTATTTGAACTCGGAGAGAGTTATTTCAATGAGCTTATAAATAGAAGCATGATCCAACCAATACATGATAGTTCAGATGATATGATATCACGCTGTCGTGTACATGATATGGTGCTTGATTTTATCCGCTCCTTGTCAAGTGAAGAAAACTTTGTTACTGTACTAAGTAATATAGGAGGCACATCTCCGTCAAATATGATTCGGAGGTTGTCCCTTCAGAATAGCCAGGAAAGTCATATGATGGCTCAAACTACATGGAGCTTGCAACATGCAAGGTCAGTTGTTGTCTTTCCAGCTTCTGTTTCTCTAGTGCCGCCTCTTGCCCACTGTCGAGTTTTACATGTTCTAGATTTAGAGGAGTGCAATCTTTCACAAGCTAATAGTAACCTTAAGTATCTTGGGAATCTGCATCACTTGAGGTACTTGGGACTATGTAAGACAGGTATTTCTCAGCTCCCGGAAGAAATAGAAAACCTGCAGTTTCTACAAACATTGGATGTAAGGGGTACTGAAATTTTCAAGTTGACTTCGAGTGTTGTCCAGCTAAGAAAGCTGATGTGCCTATATATTGACTGGTCTACGAGAGTTCCAAATGGAATTGGAAACCTGACATGCCTTGAACAGTTGTCATGGTTACGCATTGATGACTACACCAGAAACATTATAGAAGAGTTGGGCCAGCTAACTGAACTGAGGCAGCTGTCCATTGAATTGGACGAGCGGAACGACAAGCTGTTGGAGTGCCTATGCAAGCTACAAAAGATGCAGGAACTAGATATCAGGGTTTATCCTAGTCAACGCGGCACCGGTGGATTGGATGCCTGGGTCACCCCTCGACATCTCCGCGTATTAAGAACAGCAGGCAGCTGTTGGTTTTCAACACTTCCGGCTTGGGTGAATTCGTCGCTTCAGTCTCTCGAAATCGCCGTGAGGGAGCTACATCAGGTTGATCTCGAAATCCTCGGGAGGTTGCCGGCTCTCCGCCGTCTACAACTGGAGGTGGACAATCACAACCTCGGTATCCTTGCGGGATTCGTTGTTGGTGCTGGTGCGTTCCCATCCCTTGTACGTTGTTACTTCCTGCAATTTGTGTGGCCAGTGGTATTTCAGCATGGAGCAATGCCAAGGCTCAGAAAGCTTGTATTCTTTCCGTTTTATGTGGGGGAGACAAGAGGAATTGCCTGCACGGATGGTAGTCTCGACTTGGGCCTGGGAAACCTGCCATCGCTGCAGCATGTCGTGGCTGGCCTGCGATGTGATGGTGCTGGCAAGGAGGAGGCAGAGCAAGCCAAGACTGCGCTGAAGCATGAAGCTGGAATGCATCCCAATGATCCCAAACAATCGATCGATATTATAGGTGCGAAAGCCTACAGATGGTCTTCAGTCTTCCCTTAATATGAGACTGCCGTAAGCATGGACTGCCCTAGGTGTGAAAGCCTCAGAGCTTTGATCGTTTCTGCTGTTTATCAACTGTTATGGCATTTCGTTGCGAGAGTGTAGGATGACATTGTCAGTGGATATGATTGTAATCCCTGACTAACTTCCCCCTCTGTACTCATAGTACCGTTTTGTTTCATCGTAAGATTTTTGCTGCAGCCTGCTGTTTCAGTGCAAGGAACCACCCATCATCAGTTTTCACTTTTCAGTGCAAAGAACGTTTATTTTACTCATTGCAAAGGGACTGAGCTGTCTCCTGCGCCCCTGATCTATGATCTAGTTGCCTTGTATCGTCTCAGTGGTTCAGGGCCTTGGCTGCTTATTTTGATGAAAAATAAAAACAAGGTATTTTTGGGTTAATGTTGCAGCTTGTGACCGTAATCATCTTGTGAGCCGTAATCCTCTTCGGGGAGTACAACATGCAGAAAGGGACGAAGGGGGAGATCAGGTTCCTCCAAGCTGAGCTCGAGAGCATGCAAGGTGCTCTCCAACACACTGGCAGATCAACTTGACATTCAGGACAAGATTTGGGCCAGGGATTTGAGGGAGCTATCTTATGACATTGAGGATAGCATCCACGTATTTAGGATGTTTTTGGATCCTGAAGCTAAAAGTTTAGTCCGTGTCACATCGAATATTCGGAGGCTAATTAGTAGGACTAAATATGAGTTAATTATAAAACTAATTGCACAGATGGAGGCTAAACGGCGAGACGAATCTATTAAGCCTAATTAATCCATCATTAGCAAATGGTTACTGCAACAGCACATTGTGAAATCATGGACTAATTAGGCTTAATAGATTCATCTCGCCGTTTAGCATTCATCTATGCCATGAGTTTTGTAAATAGTTTATGTTTAATACTCTTAATTAGTATCTAAATATTTGATGTGACAGCAACTAAAGTTTAGCTCGAGGATCAATCACCCCTCAGGGCACGTACAACGGGTTGTCGAGTGCCGTCTGCGTCCTGCCACTTTTTCACAAAACACCCTCGTATGGTGAGGAGACGGTGCCCTCGTCGCCTCGTGAGGCGACGGCGAGCGCTCGTGCTCCAAGAGGAAACCAACGGTAAAACATGTGTTGTATGCATCGTCTCCTCTCGACGACGGCGCTGGCGGATCCGCTGTGACGAGCGCGCTTTGGTGCGGAGAGATCGGCTGCTTCCCACTCTGTTTCACAGCAGAGATTGCACCAAATCCTCCACCGATGCAACTGAAGAACAAAGCGGTGGCGGAAAAATGGATCGGAGACGGGAAAGGGAGCTACGGCAGCTTGAATCTCCGCTCACCTGCAGATCCGGGTCATCGCTCCTCGATTTGCTGCAGGTGCTGCCTCCCCACCTGCTTGCACCTGTAGATCTGGCCGGCTTGACCTTCGCAGAGCTCGCCAAGGCCACCAATGGCTTCGCGGAGCGCAACCTCATCGGCTGCGGCGGGTTCGGGGCCGTCTACCGCGGCGTGCTGGCGGATGGGTCCGTGGTCGCCGTCAAGAAGATGCTGGACCCGGACCCGGACCGGAACCTGGTGCCACTTCGCGGCTGCTGCATCGCCACCGACAACATCGAGGAAGGGAAGCAGAGGTTCCTCGTCTACGACTTCATGCCCAACGGCGCACTCGAGGACTTCATCTACAAGGACAAGGACCTGCATTACGGCGAGATGCGCGCGCGTGGCGGACTTCGGGAGCCCCCGGAGCGGGGTCATGGAGAAGTTCGTGCTCGTGGGGATCTTGTGCGCGCACGTGATGGTGGCGCTCCGGCCGACCATCGGCGACGCGTTGAGGATGCTGGAGGGGGACATGGACGTACCGGAGCTGCCGGACAGGCCGCTACCGTACGGGCACAGCCTCATGTTCAGCGAAGCCGGAAGCGACTTCAGCGCCTCGCCGGCGTTCAGTGGCCCGCTGGCCCCGTTCATCACTCTTGTACTGGCTGTAAGCTTGATGGTTTCCGCAGCACTTGCTGATTTTGTTGGCATGCCGGTTCAGGAAAAGTAGTATGTTTTGGAATTTCAATATTGATGCTTAATTTGTGATGATTGGTGAGATAAACTTCCTGACTGTCCTGATATTGACTATTTTGTAGGCTATAGCAAATTTTGGTTGACCTTTAAACCCCATTGGATTTCTGATATATGACTGAAGTCTCTTTTAGTAGTTCAACAATGATTCAACAGTGGTTGAATTGAGATTCTGATAACACTGTAAATATTTTTTTGGTCTTTGCAGTCTGGGAGAGCTAGCTTGGGCGAAGATTTGTATCAAGCTATAACCACGGAGTATATTCCTATAAAGGAAATCTTTGTTTCTCTCAGTTTGAAAACTGAGCATAGTGTGCTCGAGACTATAAACCGGTTGGAGGGTGCAGTGTTTGCATGGAACCAAAGGATTTTAGAGGAATAGAGAAAGAAGTCCCCAGGACGGCATTCCTGGAACTTCATGAAGGATAGTTCGTCAGAACTTGACAAGATGTCGGTGCGCATCGAAAGAGTCGACACTCTTGTGCAGCTTCTGAAATCCAGATTCCCCAACCTGCCTCCAACCTTTATAGATGTTCTAAAGGTCCAGTACAACATGGTAAGTTTGGCATCCCATCAGCTGTGGATTCTGAACAATGTGGAAGATGTTCGATAGGTCTAAAATGATGTAACTCTGAACATGGACTGAAGAATAACTGCTGTGTACATATGCAGGACGTCGGGCACGCCATCGTAGAGGCTTACTCTCGGATTTTGTTCTATTACATTAATATAAATATATTCGAATATCATTTATATTCATGTTTCAAAAAGATAGTGTAACTACGATCATCTTATTTATGCTTGATCTTACTTTTTTTTATGCTTGATCTTACTTTTTTTCAACAAGCAACACGATAGTATACACAAGTCTTATTTACGATTGATCGTGGCTACATGCGGTCATTAAAGACTTAACAGACAACCAAACAGACAATGGGTTGTACGCGCTGTCTATTTAGATGTCTTTATATGGTGTGACATCATCATACAGACGACAAACTGTCTGTGGGTTGTACATGCCCTCATGGTGCGCGGCTTTTGAGCGCGGCTTCGCTGTCAAATTAACACAACTTAAACTATTCACTGGCTTGTCTTCTGAACAGCTGTTTTTTCTAGACATTATATTTCCAATGCGGTGATGACAAAAATAGATAAATGTCAAATTGAGTTGCAGACCCAATGCATGCAGAATCCTCTCAGTTCCCTGTTTGATTCACTCACTTTGACATGGGCTAGCTTATGTGATTCATAGGCCCGTAGACTTCATTGGCCCAAATAATTGTTATCCGTGCGCGGCCCATTTGACTCCTGCGTCTCTCACTACTACGAAGTATACGTACAAACCACTTCGAGTCTGACGATGGCCTTAAAAAAATACTACTGCCTTTCTCCATTCTAAATTGTAGGTTATTCTGACATTTTAAGATTCGTAGATTTTGCTATACATATAGATATATAATGTGTCTAAATACATAAGTAAAAGCTATGAATATAGAGATGTCAAAACAACCTACAATTTGGAACGAAGTGATTATTTCCGTCTTCTGGAATATAAAATATAATGCAGTGGCAGGGGAGCAACATGGCAGGCGCCATGCCTTGGTTTTCCGTGTTACTCAAGTCCTCCAACTCTTTTCTGTCCATTCTGCTATATATACTGCTGCCATGGATGCACAGTAGAGGACACCCACACTAAAAATAGAAGTTTAATTAGCTTGAAGATCAATTAACTCCGCCACATCTTAATTGTTATCCGTCCTCCGCCACGTACTGGTATAAACTATTACACGTTCATTTACCACGTACTGGTATAAATTAGATCAAACATATGAGTTTAATCCAAAAAATTTATTTCCCTACAAAAGTGTTTTCGATGCACCTAGAGCTTCAGCTTCAAAAATTTACGGAGCGTGTGGCCCGCCGCAAACATTCCTTTTTTATCTAGAGCTGCACCGTATTGAAACTTGCCATACGTACTCCATCCATTAAAAATATAAAGTGTCTTAAGTCAAACGGGTATAAATTTGATAAGCTTTTAGAGAAGAGCATTAACTCTAACACATCAAATAAGTAAATTATGAAAATATATTTCATAATAAATCTAACTAGACTCATTTAGCATATCATAAATATTATTGACTTTTTCTATGGATCCGGTCAAACGAAAGTAACTTATATTTGCAGCAAATTAATCTAAACAACGTCGTTTGACTATAATGACGTGCAATAATTAGTCATACGTACGTACGTGCAAGTCTTCCTTTTGCGAACTCGAGGCAGGTAGCTCCAGTGAACCTGGTCTGCTCTGATCCAATCTGAGGAATCTAACAACCGACACAATCCAACTTGTGTACAAAAGAATACAGGGGCCGCCGGGATAAGTGGATATGCTATCGCAAAGAGGAAAAGGCCGAGCTCACTTCTTCCGGAATCCAATCCGTCGGATACGTACTCGGAGTCAACGGGTACTGTACGTCGCCATGCAAGGCACGTAATAATATATTGTTCCAAATTATTATTCATTTTAACTTCTCTAGATATATCATTTTTACCATGTATCTAGATATAGATATAATTATATATCTAGATGCATGTCAAAATATGCGTATCTAAAAAACTAAAACAAATAGTAATTTTGGAGGGGGAGTAATATACAGTATGCGGTAGTACTATTTTGTAGTAAGATTTTTTAACCAAGATAATTCAACGTACGAGATATAAAAGAAAGGAAAACCCGTAGTAAAGTCTCACCATTACACGGCTCAAATCTTAGGGCGTTTCCAACGGAATATGACTCGATGCTAGTAGAAATAATATTACATTCGTTGAACAGTGGCAAAACTGCTACGCTAGCGCAGCCCCGTGCTGTTTGGATACGAGGTGCTAAACTTTAACAGTGTCACATCGGATGTTCGGATGCTAATTAGGAGGATTAAACATGAGCTAATTATAAAACTAATTGCAGAACCCTGTGCTAATTCGCGAGACGAATCTATTAAGCCTAATTAATCCATCATTAGCAAATGGTTACTGTAGCACCACATTGTCAAATCATGGACTAATTAGGCTTAATAGATTCGTCTCGCGAATTATACTCCATCTGTGCAATTAGTTTTGTAATTAGCTTATGTTTAGTACTCCTAATTAGCATCCAAACATCCGATGTGACAGGTGTTAAACTTTAACAGGTGTTTCCCAAACACCCCCTTACTTCCTCTCAGCGCGAAACCCAAAGCTTCCTGCGCCTGTTCATCCCGTTTCCCTCCTTGCTTAGAGCTACCAGCTGTTTCGTACCGCTGGAGCTGCCCTTGTATATACTTCAAATCAGAGTACCTCCGATCCATTGAGAAAGCTAAAGCGACTAATGGTCCTTCGTTGGTAGGGGGACTACTAGTAGAGGACGTCGACTCATCAACAAGGTGAGAAGAGTCGGTTCTAGAGTCCGCATCGACTCATAGTTCATAAAAGATTCTGATCAATCTCCGTGCTTGATCTTGGTTGCTCCTAGCCGAGCAGAGCTATCGCCCACCCTATGCCCTCCCATGCTTTTGGAGGATGATGAGTCGACTCTATGGTAAAAAGTATCGAAAGTACATTTCAGCATGAGCCCGATGCTCTTAGAATTCATACGCGTACACGAAGTCTATATCTACAATGAGATTCGTGCGCATCACGTGGACTTATATTTGGATCTTCATCATATTTTTTTTAAACAAACCAAGCAGGAGAGTTGCTGATTATATCAATAAAAAATAAAGCACAAACTAGGCAAACAATGACCCCGTAGAGGTGGATAACGGATCTCCGTCATATCATTCTAGTCATTCAACAACGATGGATCAGCATACAACCCTTTAAAACTGGAGTATACTTTTAATAGTGAGTCTCCTTTATAATGAACTATAAAAGAAGGAGTACACAAAACATAAGGACTCAACAAAAAAAAGAAGACGTATATTAGAGTAGTAAGAGCTTTGCTTCTAGTGGTGTGGATCATACTTTATTTGGTAAGACAGATCGCGACTTACCGGCAGCAGCAGGTGCAGCGCATTGCAGGTACGCCGTACGCCTGTCCTCGGATACGTACGGCCAGCCAGATTCCTGCATGGGCCCCACGGGGAAGCATTTGTATGGAAGGTCACCGGCCGGCCGGTCCACGCGGAGCTTCCCGTTTCATCCTCTCGGTGCGAGGTGATCGGGGTTCCGACCCACCTGCAGTGAGTGAGATGATGAAAGCCATCCGCCCATCGGACGAGTGCGCGGAAAGAATCATATGATGGGAATGGGATCTTACGTGGAATCTTCTTCTGGTGACGGTTTTGTCCTCAACCCCCACGATAAGCAGCGTCATGCGAATGAGGGCTTGATCCTCATCTTCGTGGTTTTATTTTGGTTCATCTCACTGCTCCTCAAGACCACTACTACCGAGGAGAATGGATCGGTGATTGTGCAAAGTTATCTTTGATTTTTCTCATAATTTGAACCGAATATCTTAACCGTCACTATGGTATCACTCGAGCATCTTTTAAAAACAAATCCTATAAAAGAATAATGTATCGGGTTGTTCTTTATCAACGCTCAACAAAACTAATTGATAACGAAAGCTAGCTTATGATAGGATGGTTAGAATTTTGGGCATATAGCCAGGGCCACCCCCCCACCAGGGTTCAAAGTTCATGGCTCAATACCGGTGTTTATCGATTTTAGGAGTACAACTATAGAGGGAAAGTGCATACACATGTTTAATTTACATTAGATCTTGTGCGTATTAAATTAATCTCTAGAGATGTGCATTTGTGCATGTGATGGTGTACATCAGTGCACGTGTTTAGCGTGTCCGTCTTCAATGTACTTTTAAGAAAACCAATAAACACTTGGACGATGGGGCTACTTGGTCCGTTCACCACGCCACGACTTGCGACCATCATAAAAAGCTAGGCTAGTGTTGCTTTCTGACAAATGCTGCGGTGCGCCACAACAAAACTGCTCAACTGTAGTTCATTTTCACGCCACGGTTGTGGCGTCGGATTTTGACGCTGCAACTTCGGCGGTGGCGCATGTGTGGCGTGGCTACTCATGGCCGACAACAAAGCAGGTCTAATGTAACTAATTGATACTCTGATCTCTTCAATAATTGATGATAACTTTTAGCATATGTATACTAAAGAGATTTTCTAACTTGGAGTAATAGATGCCTAACTTGGAAGAAGCAAAGTGATAAGCTAGGTATAAGGACCACCTAAACGATGAATAAGCAAGGATAAAAGATTACTCAGGCTGTTGTTTGAATGTGGAGAGAAAAAAAAAAGAAAGATGAGAACCCAAATGAGTTAAAAGTATGGATTTTACTTAATAATTAGAGAATCTCAAATCCCTCTACTTATTTTAATCAGAAAAAAAAATTTCTAACATATGGTCGGACCGTAACATTTTCGCTCGTATCTATTATATTATATCTATAACTACTACCTCACGTACCACCTCAACGAACCTCTTCCCCCTCGTCCCTCCCCGCCATCCTCCATCTCCACTTAAAAAACAAATTTATCACCCTCCTCTCTTTGCAAATATCACTATCCACCGGTGACCATTCCGGAAAAAGAAACAGATCCGGTCATCCCGCTCCCTCGAAATCCACAACGCCCGGGCCCACACGTCAGTATCCTCCACTGACACTTCCTCTCTCCTTCCTTCAACCGGCCACCATTAAACAACTCCTCTGTGCTTCGTCCGCAGCAAAGCCAAGGCCTTGTTTAGTTGGGGAATTTGGGAGGTGCCAAATTACTGTTACAGCACTGTAGCACACTGTAGCGTTTCGTTTGTATTTGTGAATTATTGTCCAAATATTGACTAATTAGGCTCAAAAGATTCGTCTCGCAAAGTACAACAAAACTGTGCAATTAGTTTTTAATTTCATCTACATTTAGTACTCCATGCATGTACCGCAAGTTTGATGTGATGGGGAATCTTCTTTTTGCATAGTGTCAAAGTTGGAAGTTGGGAGTAACTAAACATGGCCCAAAGCTTCCTCCTCCGTCTGCTCTCCTCTCCCTTCCCATTCTCTCTCCACCCACCTCACACGCCGCGCCGCCACTGCCGCAAGCTGCAAGCACCTTCCTCCTCTTCCCCGCCGCTGCCGGCCAACGCTCGCTCGCCGTCGCCCCCAGCTAACCAGCAATCCTCGCTAGCTTCGCTAGTGGGCGCCCAACGAGCTTCCCGGCGCGCGCTTCCCACAACCAGCTCGACCGGCGGGATCGGATCTCGACCGTCGTCGCCCCGCGAGATGAGCCACGACGACCCCGGCAGCTCCTCCGCCGGCGCCGGCGCGGGCGTGGACGCGCTGTCGCTGGACCTGCTCGCGCACGCGCTGGCGGGCGTGCGCGACCCGCGTGACCGCAAGTCCTGCCGCCTCGCCAGCCGCGCCTTCGCGCGAGCCGAGGCCGCGTCGCGCCGGTCGGCGCGCCCGCTCCGCCGCGAGGTGCTGCCCCGCGTCCTCCGCGCCTTCCCGGCGCTCGCCGCGCTCGACCTCTCCGCGTGCGCGGGGCTCGACGACGCATCCCTCGCCGCCGCGCTGCCGCCCGGCGCCGGCGCCGAGATGGGCGTGCGGCGGGTGCGGCTGGCGCGGGCGAGCGGCGTTGGGTGGCGCGGCCTGGAGGCTATGGTGGCAGCGTGCCCGAGGCTGGAGGCCGTCGACCTGTCCCACTGCGTCGCCGCTGGGGACAGGGAGATGGCCGCCCTCGCCGCTGCCGCGGGGCTCCGGGAGCTCGTCATGGACAAGTGCCTCGGCGTCACCGACGTCGGGCTCGCCAAGGTCGCCGTCGGGTGCCCCGGGCTGGAGAAGCTCAGCGTCAAGTGGTGCCGTGAGATCTCCGACATTGGCATCGAGCTGCTCGCCAAGAAGTGCCCCGAGCTTCGCAGCGTTGACATCTCCTACCTCAAGGTAGCATCCCTGAAATTCGTATCAGTCTCTTTGGTCAGTAGTACGATTGGTCTGAAGCCTCTGATGGATTCAATTGAAAATGATTGCGACTTGACCTGTCGAGAATTCAGAAGTGTTCAATCATCTGTGAACTGACTAGAATGGGGGACAAATGTGGCAATGTTAGTAGGATGATGTTTCCTTAATAAAAACAGTAAGATTCTTCTTAGAGTTTAATAGTTTATGAGATTGTTCCCTTGCCAACATAGATGCTATTTCGCGTGTGCGAATCAAGTGAGCTGGAAAGATTCAGTATTAATTTATGCATTTACTTGCTGGTACAGTGTTTGGTTAAAAATCGAATGCTTGTTCAAATGGAAAATGGTGTTCCAAAAAATGGTAGCTTGAGACAATGTGATTAGAAGTTCTGTAATCTGGAATGTTTAGCATCTTCATATTGCTCGGTCAATGTTTACCATGCATTTTGACTTAAAGATAGAATAAAGATTCAGTTGAACTTAACGGGGCGCCATTGACATGCACATTCCTGCTATCTAGTTTACAATGGATACATATGGCTCGATGAATTCTCCCTGTTTCTTACTATGAAAATCCAAGAATGCTCCAATTTCTTGTCTCTTGTTTTGCAGGTAAGCAATGAATCCCTTAGATCACTCTCCACTCTCGAGAAGTTGGAGGATATAACAATGGTCTGCTGCTTGTTTATAGACGATGATGGCCTACAGATGCTAAGCGCAGGCAACTCACTGAAGGTAATCACCTTGCAGGGATGCCGATCTTGTATGGATTCACTTCGTATACTATGATGTGAACTTTCTTTGATACCTTTGTGCTTACTGCATTTTTCAACCTCATCTGTTCCAGAGTATTGATGTATCGAGGTGTCCCCATGTGACTTCTGAAGGCTTAGCTTCACTTATAGTCAGTCAAAGATTTATCCAAAAAATCAATGCTGGACACAGTTTGCATGTGAGTAGAGTTCCTTTGCTCTTTTTGCGCTTTTGAGAACTCACGATGGAAATGAATGCCATTTAGCAGTCAAATCCACACTGCCAGTGGTTGTTCACCTTCTGCTTTACACCTGCAGGAGATAGAGACTTGCTTTCTATCCAAGTTATCAACAATATGCGAGACTTTGACTGTTTTAAGACTCGATGGCCTTGAAATTTTTGCCTCAAATCTACAGTCCATCGGTGACAGCTGCAAAAACCTGGTTGAAATTGGGCTCAGCAAATGCAATGGAATTACAGATGATGGTATAGCTTCACTTGTAGTCAACTGCAGCTACCTAAGGACTATCGACGTTACTTGCTGCCATCTTCTTACCAATGATGCCCTTGCTGTAATCGCCGAGAACTGTACAATGGTTGAAGCCCTCCGGTTGGAATCCTGCCCTTTTATAAATGAGAAGGGACTAGAGCGAATCGGGACACTCTGCTCCCATCTTAAGGAGATTGACCTCACTGATTGCCGCATTGATGATGAGGGTAATTGAAAGATAGCTGTGCATTCAATTGTTTTTCTCGAATATTTCATCGTTGCTTTGAAGCTTCATTTTTTTATGTCCTTCATTTCAGCTCTGCGGCATTTAGCAAACTGCTCAGAACTGCAAATCTTGAAGCTTGGCCTCTGCTCAAGCATTTCTGATAAAGGCCTTGTTTATATTGGTTCAAACTGTGGAAAGCTTGTGGAACTTGATCTGTACCGGTAATTGATGTGTATATATGGTTTAGTAATTAATTATAGGTTAACCATTGATCACTGAACACAAAGTGCACTTCTTTCTCTTCCTCACAGTTGCAGCGCTATTACTGATGAAGGTCTGGCGGCCCTAGCGCATGGTTGCAAGAAGATCAGGATGCTAAATCTACGCTACTGCACCCAAATCACCGATACTGGTTTGAAGCACCTAAGCGCTCTGGAAGAGCTCACACACCTTGAGATGAGATGCCTGGTGCGCATCACAGGCATCGGCATCACCTCCATCGCCATTGGTTGCACGAGCCTGGTTGAACTGGACCTGAAGCGCTGCTATTCTGTGGATGATGCTGGGCTCTGGGCACTTTCAAGATACTCCCAAAATCTCAGACAAGTAAGAACTCATAAACCTTCTTTTGGCTTTGTCTTCTGTTTTCCATTGTCTATGAATGAGCAACTCAATATTTTGTTGGTCGGTTTGTTTGCAGCTTACTATATCCTACTGCCAAATCACTGGTCTGGGACTGTGCCATCTGCTGGGCTCCCTGAGGTGCCTCCAGGACGTGAAGATGGTCCACCTCTCCTGGGTCTCCATCGAAGGGTTCGAGATGGCACTGCGAGCCTCCTGCGGGAGGCTGAAGAAGCTGAAGCTGCTGGGCGGGCTGCAGTCCGTGCTCTCCCCAGAGCTGCTCCAGATGCTGCAGGCTTGCGGATGCCGCATCCGGTGGGTCGACAAGCGGCTCGTCTACAAGGGCTGAGCTTGTACTGGCCTGGCGAATCGAGTGGACAGTCATCCTTCAGATCAGAGGAAGAAGATGATCAGCAACGGTGGCCAGCTTTCTTTTTTTTACGCCAAGAGAAGAAGGCCATGTAGCTGGACATGCAATGCGCAAACTTTCAGAATGCAATGCGCAAACTTTCAGAATGTCGACATTGTGATGACTGCCCATGTTGAAACTTGTCTCTGTAACTGGCATTTTCTGGCCCAAACTTGTCCATCTGCAACTGAATTCCTTGCAAAGAAGGGTGAAAGTATAATCTTTTCAGTCGATTCTGAACAGCTTGAGATGTCTGTTTATCGCCGTTGCCGCCGGCGATATCCACGGTCGGCATCGCCTCGACGGCCACCTTCTTGGACGCCGGCGTGCATTGTACATGGCGGCGGCGAGCTCGATCCGATATCCGCAGCGCGGCCGTCGGCGCGAGGGGATCCGGAGAAAGTCGACGGAGGCGAGCGCGGGAAGTATGGTGGCGGGGCTACCGGAGGTCGCCGGCGGGCAGCGGCAGCGCTATCGACGCTGGCGGCGGCCATGTCCGCCGGCACAGATTATTTGCAAAGAGACCCCTAATATAACCGCGATCCAAATACCTGCAAATAACCCCCTGTATTTTACAAATAGACCCCTAATTTGGATCGCAATGAATAGTCGCGATCCGAATATGTACATTTAGCCCCCTGGATTGGATCGCGATTAATAATCGCGATCCGATTTTTTGCATAAATGCCCCTGGTTCGGATAGGCTTCTCCCCCCGGCCGTCCGCCGCCCGCCGTCGCCGTGCTCCCCGTCCTCCACGCCGACGGAAGGGCAACGCTGCATCGTCTCCCGCAGCTGCGCGCCGTTCGCAGCTTGGCCTTGCTCTCCCCTCGCACCGGCGGGCCGCGACAGCGCAGGCGATGACGCTGGCACTGTCGGCGGTCTCTGCGGCCAGTCATCATTCCGGGCGCCGCGACGCGTTTCGTCGCCGGCTTGTGCGGTCGGCGCAGCGCCCCGTTCCTTTTCCGGCGGCTGACCCTGCGCTAAGGACTTTTGCGGTCACAAAAAGATGCCGCAGCGCTGAATCTTCAGCTTTGCAACTAGCAGGTGATTTCCTAGCTTTCCTCAGCTTCAAAGTTCTCCTACCTTTTGAAGGATTCAATCCAGGTGCTGGTTTGATTGTGAAGAGACATAAATTTTGTCACGAGCATACTCTACCTGTTGCAAAAGGGGAGTCATTTGCAGTTCCGTACACCAGGGACAACAACAAAAAATTGTGTAGGAGTACGAAATTTTTCAAATTTCTTGGAAGTCTTTGATGGATTGAATCGAAATTGCTTGTGGCTTGACCTCTCTCTCAAGAATTCACAGTGTTCAATCATGTGCGGACCGACTAGAATGAGTGCCAAATTCGCAATGTTAGTAGGATGCTGTTTCTTTCAGAGATTATGACTCTTGTTAGAGTTTAGTTCCCATGCCAAAGTTTGATGCTATTTTTGCGTGCTGAATCAGATGAGCTGGAAAGATTCAGCATTTATGAATTTACTGGCTGTTATAATGTTTGATTAAATATTGGATGCTTGCTAGAAATTGAACATGGTGTAACCAAAAGAACGTTATAACTTGCCTTGAGACATTGTGATTAGAATTTCTGAAATCTGAAACGCTTAGCATCTTCATGTTACCTGCTCAGTGTTTACCATGTATTTTGACTTCAGACGTTAGAGAATTGAAATTCAGCAGAAGTTCATTGAATTTACTTAGGTTCTATTCATAAAATTTGGTCCTGCGTCATAGACTAAAGTTCACTTGCCCATTTGAACAAATTACATGTGTTTTCCTTCTGTCTGGTTTACAATATTGGATACCTAATGGGGCTCGATGGTTCTGATTGTTTCTTATACTATGAAAAATCCAAGAATGCTCAAATTTCTTGTCTCTTGTTTCGAAGGTGAGCAATGAATGCCTAAGATCACTCTCCACTCTTGAGAAGTTAAGATTACATAGCAATGGTTGGCAGCTTGCTTATAGACGATGATGGCCTACAGATGCTAAACGCAGGCAACCTGCTGCAGGTACACCTTCCAAGGATGGAGATTTTGTGCAGATTCACTTTGTATGATATGTTGCTAGGTTTTCTTTGATACTTTTGTGCTTATTCCATTTTCAACCTCATCATCTGTTCCAGAGTGACTTCTCAGGGCTTAGTTTCACTCATTGACAGTCAAAGGTTTATCTGAAAAATAAATGCTGGACACAGTTTGCATGTGAGTAGAGTTCCTTTGAGATCCTGGGTGACAGCTGATTGGCCTAAGCGCGTCTATGGATCAGGCAATTGCATGCTTGGAGTGCCGGACATGATCGATCCATCGATGTGCCCCCAACCTCATGGATGGGTGTCGATCGCACGACGAGATTGTCATTGCATATGCGTCAACCAAGGAGAAGTAGCTAAAAAAAGGGAACACGCTTGGAACGAGGGAATCACTAACCGCTAATGAAATGAGCACGGCGCCTACAAAAGGCCATGACATTGAAGCATCTACCCAAGCAACAATCACACAGCATTAAGCTACACACAGAACAAGTTAACGAAGCAGCTAGAGCCTAGCGTATCCATGGCACCCAAGTCGGCGGCGGCTCTGGTCCTGCTGGCGCCGCCGCTGCAAGCCCAGGAGCTCTTGTACTTGATGGTCGACCGTGTATGCCCCGGCGACCGTACGATGCGACGGTGCACGCGTGGCATCGTTGCGCACGCGACCGTCGATCCGTATTGCTGCAGAGCTCTTCGGAAGGCTGTTACCTCCGGCAAGGGCACCCAAATTGCCAATGCTGGTTTGAAGCACCTAAGTGCTTTGGAAGAACTCACACACCTTGAGATGAGGTGCCTGTTACGCATCACAGGCATCATCAGGATCACGTCCATCGCATTTGGTTGCACCAGCCTGATTGAACTGGACCTGAAGTGCTGATGTTCCTGTCAATGATGCAGGGCTCTGGGCACTTTCTAGATACTCCTAAAATCTCAGACAAGTAAAACCTTCTTTTGGCATTTGTGGACCAATCAGCAACTTAACATGTTGTTTTATCGTTTTGTTTGCAGCTTACCATATCGTACTGACAATCATCCTTCAGGCTTGGGATCAGAGGAAGAAGATGACCATGTAGCAAGTAACAACACTTTCAGAATTTTTTTTGACGTTATCATGTACTGTCCATGCTGACAAAATCTCTGTAACTGGCATTTCTGGCAATGCAAAGTGCCAACTTTCAGAGTTTCGACGTTATGAATTATGATGAGTTGATGGCTGTCCATGTTGAAAGTTTTCTCTGTAGTTGGCATTTCTGGCTCAAACTTGGATTCAGAGTTTTCTCTGTCGTCCGGTGGCTGGGCCTGTCGGCGCCGTGCGTGATTTCATTTCTGTTTCCCTCTCCGGGATGAACCGGTCCATGCGCGGGGAGGACGACGAGGCGCCGGTCATGGACGCTGGGCTGCTCGGGTGGCAGTGTCGGAGGGGCTCGTGTCCATCCGGCGGCCAGCGGCGGCGAGCTCGATCCGGTATCCGTAATGTGGCTTGAGCAGAGGCGGCGTCGGCGCGAGGGGCCCATCCGGAGAAAATCGATGGAGGGGAGCGCGAGAAGCACCATGGAGGTATTTCCAGAGGTCGCCGGCAAGCGGCGGCAGCACGATCGACGCCGGCGGCGGCCATGTCTGCCGGCACAGATATTTTGCAAAGAGCCACCTGGATTTGATCGCGGTTATTAATCGCGATCCGATTATTTTCAAATAGACCCCGGTATTTTACAAAGTGCCCCCTGATTATTTGCATAAATACCCCTGGTTCGGATCGGCTTCTCTTCCCGGCCGGCCGCCGCCGTGCTTTCCGCCGGAAGGGTCGAAGACTCGAAGGGAAGCGCCGCATCCTACCCACCAATCTTCCGCTAGCACCCATCCGCCCCCACAGCCGCGCTCCGTTCGCCGCGTCCGCGGGGGTTGGGCATGGCACTGGCGGCGGTCGCTGGGGACGTAGCACATGGGTACGTGCTGATCACCCTTCCCCGGCTGCCGGGATGCATTGCGTCGCCGGCGTGTGTAGTCGGCGCTCCGTTCACCGTCCGGTGGCTGATCCTGTGCGGAGGAGGATCACAAGATGCTCTTCAGCTTTTGCAAATAGCAGGTGATTTACTAGCTTTCGATGGATCCACATGCTAGTTTGGTAGTCAAGAGACATAATTTAGCAATTAGCATGATCATTCCTGTTCTAATGTTTTGCAGTAACGCACATCAGGGACATAATAAAAGCATTCCCAAGTTCAGGAAAACTTTTTTTGCTGACTCATTTCCAAAAGGTTGCCCAAGCATTCAGACAAGTCTGCATTTCGTTCTCAACCACCAGCTGATGGCTCTCATGGGCATCGCGTAGATTTCGTTCACTGGAACTGGGATCATGGATTTGGGTCAAATATTCCCCAAATCCATATCCCTATGAAGGGTATGCTCAATTTTCCAGATCCCAAGTTTTCTGGTTCAAATTCTCACTCCCAATTGGAACGTCTAGGTCGTAATGCTGTTGTTGGTGTTCATCAGAACCGATCTACTAATCCCGCACTCCTGCTTATTCTGATGGGAGTAGTAAAATGCCTAAACTGATCCCTCAATTTTATGGTGAAAATCCTAGGTTGTGCACGACTGCATCTGTAGGTCAGAGGACTACTTTGAGTTTTACAATGTTGAGTCTAGTATGTGGATTGAAGTAGCTTTGATGCACTTTTCTGCTCTAACTGCCTGTTGGTTGCAGTCGGTGGAAAAGCACATCAAAACTTTTTCCTGGTCTGATTTTTGCAGGTTAGTGTTGGATAGGTAGGTTTGGCCAGGATGAACTTAGCAATTTTGTTTCACATAAATCAGAGTGTCTGAATATCTGGACAAGTTTGCCAAACTTGTTCATCAATTGGCAGCTTATGAAAGCAAAACTGAACTTATTTGTCATTTTTGCAATCCAAAAGTGCCGTAGAGCTGAGTCTTCAGCTCTGCAGCTAGCAGGTGATTCCCTACCTTTCAAAGGATTCAGGTGTTGGTTTGATTGCCAAGAGACATAAATTTAGCACGATCATACTACCTGTTGCAAAAGGGGCATCATTTGCAGTTTCACAAGGGACATGACCAAAGCATTCCCAAGTTCCATAATCCTTCTTTACCGAATCATTTCTAAAACATTACCCGAGCATTCAGGCAAATCTGTATCATTCCCATGGTTAACCTAACTCAATATAGATCATGCAGTACATATACATCCAGAAATAACATCAGATCTTTGTTCATGCTACCACTACACTATGCCACTAACTTGGGTTCTACTCTCAACCCATAGTCATAAACCATTTCTAGTGACCTACACTAACAATGCTGCCTATCAATCTTCTTGGTTTTTTGGTCAAGTTAGCCCAACTGGTCATCTGTGTCATCGTCATCGTCCTCTGCAAGCTTGTCAATCAGCATCTCCATTGTCTCAATGTACCTCGGCATGTAATGGTCTCTTATCATGGATCTGGCCAGCCGGATCTTGCCGTACATGCTGCGAGGCGTCTGATAGATGGCAACCACCTCGTCCTGGTCATGATGCTTGCCGGTGCCTTGCTCTTCTGGACATGGCAACACAACCATGTGCATGATTCTTCCAGGAGGGTACAGCTGGTGACGAGGAGAGGGGGTTGGTGATGATCGCAATGATTTCAGAATCTGCTTCATGTGTTCTTGACCTGCTGCTTTCTCCTCCTGGTTAGTCTGCTCAGCATCTGATCTCAGACGGATGAGTTCTTCATCAGAGCATGACGCTGATTCTCTTGTGTTTTGGTCAGTTCCTGCATAGATGGACATCAGTGCTGGAATGCTCATGGCCTGAGTGGGGTTCATCAAAGACTCCAGAGTTTGCCTATTTGCAGCAACAGATGACCAGCAGGATAGTGCAGAGTGTTTCTGCACAGCAGCATGTACATCTGCTGAAAGTTTCAACTCATCCTGGGATGTCATTAGGAATTGAGTCAGCGCACTACAAATTAAAGCAAAGAAGGATACAATCATTTCTGCATCAGTGTGATACAATGATTTCTTTCAAAGAACATGGTGTTTACCATAGGAGTGCCAGATAAGAGCACATTGGTATCAGCAACCTTGGAACCTGGATTGTGTAAGAAGGGAATGTGGGATCGCATGAGATTCACGGAACTATTTACAAATCCCAAGATTCTTGCTTGCTGGATATTTTCTCGAAGGTCTGGAGCCTGTGACGATGCCATAACCTGCAGAAGATTTTATGATAATTGCAAAAAATTATGAGTTTACTAAGCAGAAAACATGTGCTTTGTAGTTTAAGACAGTACTTGAAATTCAGTAGCCGTAAGATACCTCTGTGCGAATAATGGCGGCTGAAGCTCTACCCAAAGATGGCACCAGGTCATTTCTGTTGACAACAGTGGTAATGAAGTCGTTGCCCGACTCAGCCAAATCCCAGGTCATGCAAGCAGCTGGACAGCAGCCCTTCAAACTGTCAGTATATTAGACATCTCAAGACAGGTATTTATATGTCACATCATGCAACCAGATACCAGAAAAATGGGAATATGATAGCTTTTGTGCTTTGTCATGGAAATTTATGGTTTTTCCTATCGAATAAAAAAAGCACTATTGGGTTCTATTAGTTCTATTTCAGACTACTTTTTGCACTTTAATATTAGGAAATTATATGGTCTGAAGTGTTAACAACAATCCACTGCAGTGAAGTTTGCCATTCTTAGTAAATTAACATAATGTGATTTTTTTTCCCTTGCTCTTTGTGTGCTCAATAGTCTAATTTTAGTTTCTGCTTGAATGCCTTACCTGGTCCAAAGGCAATACATGAGGATGAAGATAACTTATTGTCCTCACGTAGCATGTATGTTAGAATTGCAGCAATACCAGCTCCCATTGAATGCCCAATGATCTAATATGAAATTAAAATGGTATAATTCTGTTAGCCAGAAAAAAAAAATTGGGTGCAACGGACTAGTAAAGCATTACTTTCATATATATGTTACTTTTCTACTAAAAATTTCACGGTATTGATTAGTTAAGAGGACAAGCTGACAAATTATCACGCATACTAGGTTCAGCACGTACAGGATTATTTTTTAAACTAAAATTCATCAAGAATCGCAGTTAACTAGTATTATCATGATAATATGTGCATGTATTTTGCAATGTACTTATTTACTTCCTCGCATAAGAAAAATGGGATATACCCTTGAACAAGGTCAAAAAAATTTGGCAAGTTACCTTAATTCTGTACTCTGGGAATTGCTCCACTGCTTTGCTGAGGCACGGGATGGCCTGATCTGCGATCCAACGAGCCGCTGCAACCATTCCACAATGCGCATGTCCAGCCACCAACTTGGATTTACATCCTTCATGTAACACTGAATGCTGGAATGGAACCTCTGCAGCAGTTGCTGCTGTCAGCCGATCCTTAGTGCTGGTCGCGCCCCGAATGAAAAGGAGGAAGCATTTGGTACTTTCATCACGGACTATTGTGAATGCCGGCTTCATAAGCTGAATAGAATCAGTGTTCTTTTAAGGTATCTTCACTTGCAATCTATGCTAGAACACATAAATTGGCTCAGGGTAATGCAAACCTTTGACTTCGTCTTCCTTATGAGAATATCACTCTGCCCATAACCACCTAAGTCTAGAAACACTTCATATGGCTTCTTTGTGAAGAACAAGCAGAGCCTGAGGTATCTGAGAAGTCCAATCAGCTCCTGCCTTACTCCAGGACCTTCCAGGGGTATGCAATTGGTGCCAGTGTACTCATGCTGCAGATTGCCCTGAAAAAGCATTAATGAGAGAAAATGCTATTCAGTATGATGCATCAAAGAATGTTAGCCAAAGCAGGTGTCTCACGACTTTTCGCTAACAAACCAACCGGATTAGCATTGAATCTTTACATTGCACCCAATATATAACAAACTGGTTAGTTTTTTTCCTATATAAATACTGATAGACGGACAATCAGATAGCAAAACTGAATAAAACGGGAAAAAATGGAAAGATTTGTGTTAGATTTGAAAGTTCATATAAAGGCACCATAACCTAGAGTAGGAGAAATTGAAGTGAGAAGCAAAGCTAGAGAGGATGTTTTGTCAGAAATCCTAACTATCCTGAATTCTTCAGAGTTGTCAATGCAATATGTTAACTAACAGAACATGTTCTACTTGGCATCCTCCGGAGCAACTGAAAACAGAAGCTAGACGTTCTTGCAGCAGTGTTTTTTTGCCCTTTTTTTGCATGAGTTCATCGCTGCCATTCACCCTTAACACTTTTTAGGGTTATACATTAATCAAGTCACATTAATTCATCATGTATCGTTGAATCTCAGAGATGAGGAGCACAATCCCTCACCTTATCAGAAATCGGAAAGCCAACTTTATAGTTTGAATGTAAAGTATAGAGGAAAATAAAAATTATTCCTGATAAAGTACAATGACATTTCAAGGCTGCAAACAATCGAATCCCACAAAATTCTCACAAATTGATCAAACTTTAATAGCCTCAGCGCTAAATCCAGAGAAAGAGAGAGAAATTGCAGCAGGGTAAACAAAGATCAAAACTTGCGTACTACTAAATCCAGAAACTAGGCCAAAATGATAGCTTTTTTTTAAATCCAATTGCTCCTTTTTCTATCGGAAAATTAAGCACCTTTTACACCCAAGATCATTTTTTTTTCTTGTTCAATGTTCATGATAAGTAAGCAGAGCCAGGAGCTCTGCAGTCCGAGCAAGAAAGATACTGCAATCACCTGGATGCGCATGTAGCGGTTGATCCCGAAGGCGATGTCCCCGAGCGTCCACTTGCCGAGCGTCTCCGCGTACGCGAGCCCCGCCGTCCTCGCCGTCACCGCCGCCGCCTCCCTCCAGCTCGCCGGCGCGCGCTCCGGCCACCTCTCCTCCCCCTTCTTGGCCTCATCCTCCTCCCACCACCGCTGCCGCCTCAGCGCCTCGGCCGCGTCGCCGCCGGACGCCGAGGAGAGACGCTCCGAGAGCGCGACGTACACCAGCGCCGCCGTCCCCGCCACCGACGCCACCCGCTTCGCCCTCATTCTGCGATCGACGGAGGCGGTGGTTGCCGTGGGCGCCTAATAAAATTGGGAAGATGGATTTAAAGGACGGTTGGACAGAATTGCCCCCCTGTTCATAGTTTCTCTTTCTCCCTCTCCTTTCTAAGAGTTAGAGGAGTTAGAGGTAGAGGTTGTAATCTCTTAGGACTTGTATTAGAGATAACCGAGGAATTATAATTAAGGAGGTGTTTGGGAGGAGGGGGTTAAATTTTAGCTCCCGTCACATCGAATGTTTGACACTAATTAGGAGTACCAAACCTAGACTAATTACAAAATTAATTACACAACCCTTAGGCTAAATCGCGAGACGAATCTATTAAGCCTAATTAGTCCATGATTTGACAATGTGGTGCTACAGTAACCATTCACTAATGATGAATTAATTAGGCAGATTCATCTCGCGATTTAGCCTAGAAGTTCTGCAATTAGTTTTGTAATTAACTTATATTTAATCCTCCTAATTAGTATCCGAACATCCGATGTGACAGGGCTAAAGTTTAGCCCCCTCCTCCCAAACACCCCCTAAGAAATTATAATCGGTTTAAACTTTGGATTGTAATCAAGTCAAACTCTTGTAATCTCTTGACTATTTATATCAACACGTAACCGTGGCGAGTCAAGATAGGCAACCACGTTCCAAACTCTTTCGCTAAGAACATCTTTTAGCGAATGTTCTAAAAAAAGAACTTCTTTTAGCGATTTTTAATAACTTATATGTTCTATAGTATCACATTTGATTTTTTGATACGTGTAATATCCGGAAACCCTGCCCAAGTGACATTTTTGCCAAAGAGAAACAACCATGTTGGTTATAGTGGAGTGGCAAAACTAAAGCGATGCGATCTTTGGGTGGTATTTTTAGACAAGGGATTTTTCGGTGTTATTTTTTTATAAAACGCTAACTTATTTTTCTTTTTACTCAGATTTTGATTTTACGTACACAGAAAGTGTGAGCCTCTGCAAAACATGTCACATGTGCTCCTGTGCTAGTATGAATTTTGTGTTCTTGAGTGACATCACTTTCATCTCATTCATTCTCGATAAGCCACACTTTAATTTGTAGAGTTTTGTTTTCTCAAACATGGCAGTAGTGACCTTTTTATTTAAAAATGACTACGAATGCCTTTCAAAAATTTTATATTGAAATATGAAGTATATGTTTGCATACTATTTGTTGTGAACAAAGTAGCTTCGGATCACAACTCCAATTTTTATGTTAAAGTATCCTTAAATAGAAAACAATGATTAAACCTACCCTTGAAGAACACTCCGTTATCTAAAAAAAATCAAGTATCCATGCGCACAGAGAGTTAATAAATTCCTCGCAGAGAAAAAAAACTAGCAGAAAAAAAGAAAGAGTGTATAAATTAAATGGGATCGGTAGTTTCGAGCAAAAAAAAAAATGTGCACGCATGACTACCATTATTTTCTTTTTTGAGCCTGCATGACTTTCATTTTAGGCAAAGGGCATTTTCGGCAACCTGTGGCAGCGCATCACCGCAGGATGCCAAAGGGCTATGCTCTGCGTATTGGATATTCCTCTGGCGAGAACCGGAAGATCCCATGCGTCCACTCGATCGGACAGTCACTGAGTCGCCATCAAGCCTCTATTCCTCTCTACGAAAGATGAACAATCTCCGTATCCAAATTGGGATGCTTGATTTTCTTAATATTGTTTATTTTTTTTGAAAATGGAAGGCTTGATTCAATCCTCCCTTTTTTTTGGTGCCAAATAATCCAACTTTACTCTAGGGATGAAAAAGCTAGGGACTCACGTTGCTGAGAACCGGTACTTGCACAAGATCAAAAGTCGATTGCTGAGAACCTATTGGTTAGTGTTGAGAAAGAAAGAGGAAACATTACCAATTGATATACAGGATTTGCAAAGATAAAATGATTTATTCAGATACAATGTTCTAAATAGTGGGCTACAACATTTCACGGAGAACTTTGTTCAGCCGATACATCTCTGCTATAGCTCGCTATAGTGTCACTATAGCCCGCTATTTAGTACAACGCAGTCACAGCGGCAGTTGGCGAAAACCACTATAGTGTCACTATAGCCCGCTATTTAGTACAACACAATCATAGCGGCAATTGGCGAAAACCAATACAGTGCCGCTATTTGGAACACTGTTCAGATACGAATAATAGTTCAGCTATGAAATTAATCAAGCAAAATAATAATTGTTCCGAACCTATCGTATAAAAAGAAACAAGCTTCGTTGTACCAAAGCACACCAATGGAGCAAGACAACTACGCTTAGTTTATTGGAAGCCAAAGGGGTTTATATTTTCACCCAACGAATATCGCGCTAAAAAGATTGATGAGTATCATGAACAATAGCATATAGCCGAGCAATGGTTGATTGGCAAGGATCATCAATTTGTTGGGGTGTAGATTCTTGAGAAAAGGAGAAGAGATTAAAGTGCCATCAAACAACAAACTCAATATAAATTGACATGGTTCTCCAACATATTTGATAAGGAAAGATTTACAAGTACTTTACCTAATAATTAATTGCAATATGATTTGTATAATAATACAATCAGGCATTAATAAAGGACAATTGGCCGGGATTTCCCCGAAATACAAGTGAATGATCAATTGTTCTCAATAAATACAATTGGTCCGAATAGAAAAAAAATTATTAGTTCAGTCATCATTGGTTGATCCAACAGAAGGCAAAAAATGATTATCGGTGAATACAGATTGAAGACTTCAAGTTAGGATAAAAGTACATTGTTTATCAAGCACAAATTGAAAATACTCTGCAAGGTGGTGACTTGTAAAAATTACAGTGAGGACGCCATTCGCTGGGAGGCACGCTAAAGTCAGGTCAAAGTGGTGTAAATCAAATTATCAACTGTTGATGTATGTAACACTACTGAAGTCAAAGGCCGTGATAAGCGTACTTTCAGTTTTGTTCTGGATACATATTAAAAAGAGAAGAATGCAAAGAGTGTTAATCAGCATCCAAATAAAATTAAGCAATCAAGGTTATCTGTGAGACACGAGTTTGAAAAGGTAGAGGTCAGCGATGGGGAGAATTCCATGCAGCAGCAACTCATCAAGGGGATGGTATGATGATCAATGGATACCGCCACCAACACATTTTGGGCCACACCTCAATCAGAGTTTGCAGCTTCAGAACAACCAATATAATGCCAAAAATGCAATTACATGATAAAGATTGTTTTGATCAAAAGAATCTGTATAGAGGCTAAGAGAAAGAAAAACAAGTTTCTCATGTCAAAGGGAGGGTTGGAAGGATAAAAGTTCAAATTTGTCTACAAGTGATTAAAAACCTATTAATGTGTTGGAAACTTGAGCTGGCTGATGATAGAAGATAGATGAAGCTATCGATTATTGATACTTTAGATCCCGCGGCTCCTTCTCAGCCTGGCTACTGGCCAGTAGATACTAATATATTATTTTGGAAATTGGCGATTAAATTTTGATGTTCAACACCATGGCAAGTTAAACCGCATCTTAATACATTCAACAGACAGAGTAGCAGTTTTTTTGGCTGTTGTGGTCCAATTTCTTTCCATCATGCATCCATGCCCTCATGGATTAGATGCACAGCCTCAAGATGGGGAAGGAATAAATAAAGGTAATATAAAGAGAGGGAAATCAAAGCCTGACAGTGCCTTGTTATCTTTGCATGCAAGACAAAGGCATATTCTGATTAGCATAGCTCCTTTTAATTTGTCTGTTGATTTTAATGGTGAAAGTTGATTGATTGAGCGCTCTATCCATTTCCTGATGGTAAGGATAGAGTTGAGGGATGTGCCATACTACTAGATCAGAGAATAAAGGTAAAGAGGATATTAATTGACCTGAGGCATAGAGGTGATTATTTGTGTGTAGTGCATGTAATTGTTTGTTCTTTAATTTAAAAGGGGAATTGGATGATTTACTCACCTTTTGTTCATTCCGTGCCTTGCTTCAGCGTGCTGTTTTGTCAGACAATGTGTAGAATACTAGATGCTGGAACAGCTCGACAAGAAAATCAAGTAAAGGATAAAGGGATTCATTGGGCCCTGGTACTGAACTAAAAAACGACTCAAAGAATCCTCAATAGAAGAGCACCATGCATGCTTTGCCTCACCTGGAAGAATCCTCAATGGAACTAGCTTGGTAGGCATGGAAGCTAGGCCAAACCATTAATTTCTGCAAGAAATGGATTGGAGCTGCATACCTAGCTTGCACCGCAGAACCGGTGTTGAGGAGAAGAAACCTACCAAACCCAACCACGCACCTACGCAAATGCATGCATAATCCAATGCACCATTGGCCAGCCTCCTAGCTCCTAGCTCGTTCGTCATCGTTGGTCCAAGTTCAATTATAGCCAAGCTAAACTGAACTAAGGCTAGCGAGGTAGCTGCTACCGGCCGGCACCAGAGCAGCCGCTGGTGCCATGGCCGAGCTCGCGGCCGGCGCCGTGAGCTCCCTGCTGGGCGTCCTCCGGAACGAGGCCCTGCTGCTGCGGCGCGTCGGGCACGACGTGGAGTTCATCAAGGAGGAGATGGAGAGCATGAACAGCTTCCTGGAGCACCTGGCCAGGACGACGCCGCCCGGCGGCGAGCACGACGAGCAGGTGCGCACGTGGATGAAGCAGGTCCGGGACCTCGCCCACGACTGCAGCAACTGCATCGACCGCTACCTGCAGCGCGGCGACCCGGCGATCCACCGCGCCCGGAGCGGCCTCCGGCGCTACGCCTGGTGGGCTTACTGGCTGGTGCAGGAGATGCTCGCCCAGCACGCTGCCGCCGTCCGGCTGCGCGAGCTCAAGGAGCGGGCTCGCGACGTCGGCAACCGGCGGGTGAGGTACGGCGTGGAGCTCCCGCGCAAGTCACCGGAAGGTGCTGATATGCTTGCTGGCAGAGAATACAAGGAAGGAGAAGGAGGAGGCGGCGACGACGATGACGACGTTCATAATCAAGTTATGACAGTGGCAGCCTACAGCTCTGATGCCCGTCGAAGAGCTCTAGAGCCTTGCACTCTGGAGGACTACTGCACCAGGAAGCTAGCCGAGTGGCTCGAGCTGCAAGCCAACACAAAAATGGAGGGGTCGATTCCATCCATCTCCATAGTCGTGCCGGATGCAGCACGCGCCAGGGCCATTGCACGTGAAGCTCAGGATTTGGCGCAGGCTCGTTGTTTCCAGAAATCAATCTGGATCGACCTGCCGAATGTGCAGCAATCGTGGGATCTCCCACTGCTAACCAGGGAGATCCTCTCCTACATCCTGCATGAATGCGAGGGAGACCATCGATCGCATTACGATCACAGAAGGCATGTATTCAATACCATGTGGGAAAAGGCCGATGGAATAAACGTCCACGATAAGATTAAGGAAGTCGGGACTAAGATTGGAGAAGTCGAGAAGAAGATAGTAGAAGCCGAGGGGAGCAATAATAGAGCTGATGAAGGAAGCAAGAGCTCTATCCCCTCCGAGGAACCCTTAGGTGTACTCCTCCATGCTCTGAGGCTCAACACAGAGGGGCCTCACTCACGTCAGGAGCAAGAGCCATTGTCATCGTTTGGAAAGATTCTAAATGAGACCGCCGAGATGCTCAAATGGCATATGGAAGCTGTTTCTGCAGCTGCAGGGAAGGAGCCTAAGAAGCCCCCAATTTGTCTCCATGTTACACAATATGAAGACATACTACAGAAGGTGTACCCTAACCTAGCCAGTGGCAGGAAGCTCCCAGAAGAAGCAGGTGATTCTGCTACTTCTGCAACCGGAACCCCCACTGATCTGCTCCCCAAAGAAGTCACCCACAACCACAAGATTACACTAGAAGTTATACGGGAGCTGCCTCCCGAGCCCCAACTGCTGCCAGGCCCTGCGGTTGGCGGCGTGCAACAGGCCAAAGGTGATGCCAAAGATCAAACCAAGGAGGGTCAACCTGTCGACAAGATCCCATCGGAGAACAATGCCAAAGATCAAACCAAGGAGGGTCAACCTGTCGACAAGATCCCATCGGAGAACAAGAAGACACGGCTGGTGATCAAAGGGACAGTCGACATGGTTACGCTAGACATGATAGGGGGAGCTGCTGCCAAGAGCCAAGCAAGTACAGATACCCCAGGTGGTAAAAGTGGGATAAAAAATAGAGCCATTGCTGCTGCTGTCAAAGAAGCAAAGGAGAGCCTCCCCAGGATAGAATGGCCGATTAGGAGGCAGCTGATGATCAAAGGGATAGTGGACGAGATTAAGAAGCATCTAGAAGGTAAAAAGACCCTGATTATCCTCCAAGATGAAAAAGACTACGTATCACGGTACTGGGAGGAGACCAGGAAAACTTTGGGGCTGTTGGGGGATCTTGCCACTGCTGGCAGTTCGGTCGCAGTGATAATCATCACCTCCAAAAACGAGAAGGCCGAACAGTATTGCTATCCGCAGGGGGAGCCTATAATCTATTCTCTAGTTGGTCTCTACCATAATATTGTGCTCCAGCTTACAAGCCTGCAGCAGGCCCATGCAGAAAATGAAGATGGCAGCAACAATTCCAAGATTCTCCGTGCGATCCTGGATAAGTGCGATCCGCACGAATTTTGCATGAAGATGTTTGCCCATGCTCTGTATGCGAATCCTAATAGGAGCAAAGAGGAGCTGAAAATGTTGCTTGACACCCTGCAGCATCCGAAGAAATCATTGGCCACCAATGCTAAAAAGATATTCAAGTTCTCTTATAGAGATCTACCTAGAGAACATAAGACTTGTTTGTTATACCTAGCTATCTTCCCTCAAGGTCACAAAATCAGTAGATCAATCTTGATAGGGCGATGGCTTACAGAAGGGTTGATAACCAAGGAAGATTGGCCAGCTGCAGTTCGTCATGCTGAGAGATGTTTTGATGCTCTCATCGACCGGTGGCTTCTTTGGCCTGGCGATATTGGTGTTGCAGGGAGGGTCAAGAGTTGTGTGCTAGGTGATCTAATCCATGGATTTATAACCAAGGCTGCCAAGAAACAACACATTCTGGACGCACGGCTATCACACCTCTGGGCTCACCACTTCTCCATCTTCAGTGGTCTTCGACTGCGAGCCTCTGATAGCATCGACAAGTTTGTGAAGAAGCTACCTACATATTCACCTCAACTACCATCGCTGAAGCTGCTAGATTTAGAAGGTTGCCATTGCTTGGACAAGAATCGCCGCTACCTCAAGGACATTTGCAGCAGGATATTTCTTGTCAAGTATTTGAGTCTAAGGGGAACAAACATTACCTATCTGCCCACTGAAATCAACAACCTCCATGAGCTTGAAGTATTGGACATCCGGCAAACCAAGGTGAATGAGTGCGCTACAAGAGATATTGTGCTCCTAAAGCTAAGGCGCCTGCTTGCTGGTCATGTTGATCCCAGAGCTAGCAGTGATGACAAGCTTGTTAGGGATGACAAGTCATTCTCCTATGTCCGGATCCCTCACAAGATTGAGAAAATGGAAAACATGGAGGTACTATCAAAAGTCAAGGCTTCAAGGAAAGGACGCGAGTTAAAAGACATTAGAAAGCTATGGCAGCTCAGGAAGCTCGGTGTGGTTATCGATGATAATGAAGATCACCTCAGGAATTTTCTTCGAGCAATCGGTGACCTTAATGATTGCCTCCAGTCTCTTTCAATCACTATACCCGAAACCACAAGTCAAGGTGCCAACCCCGACAATAAGAACTTCTTGCAGAAAGATATTTACAATCGCTTGATACAGCCTCCCAAACTTCTTGAGAGCCTAAGCATCAACGGATCCACACAAAGGGTGAAGCTTCTGTCATTGTTGGCCACAGGTGGCGATGAACTTGCCAAGGTAACTCTGAGTCGCACCTTGTTGAAAGAAGAGAATCTGACAAGCCTTGCAGAGCTTCCCAAATTACATTGTGTCAGGCTCCGACACAATGCATACAGCGGGAAAGAGCTTACCTTCAAAGAGAATGATTTCATGCACCTCAAGTACTTTATTGTTGAGGGAACAAACATACCCAACATTGAAAAAAGCATGACCGAGACTGATATCAAGTTTGAAGATGAAGCAGCTCCTGAGCTTGAGAAGATAGTATTGTCCTTTACCAACATAAGGTCTCTTTGTGGGATCGGCAGGCTTAAAAAATTGAAGGACCTTGAGTTAACACGCAACAAATTCCTTCTTTCATTTTCTCATGATGGAGAAACTCATAATGAAAACACTGACAGTGGAGTTCCCAAACAAAACAATCAGAGTGGAGCACCTGAGCAAAAGACTCAGAACAAAACTCCCTTGCAAAACACTCAAAACAAAGTGGTGGAGCAGAACACTCAGAATGGAGCTGTGGAGCAAAACACTCAAAACGAAGCCCCCCAGCAAAACAGTCAAAGCAGAGCTGTGGAGCAGAACACTCAAAGCAGAGCTGTGGAGCAGAACATTCAGAATGAAGCCCCCCAGCAAAACACTCAAAGCAGAGCCATAGAGCAGAACACTCAGGATGGAGCTCCTGAGCAAAGTGCTGAGAGTGGAGCTATGGAGCAGAACACTCAGAATAGAGCTACGGAGAAGAACACTCAGAACAAAGCTCCCGAGCAAAAAACTCAGAGCAGATTCATATTCGAGGAGAAAGAGTTCGAACATCTCAAGTATTTTCATGTCGAGGATGACAAAATTACCAATATCATCTTTAAAAAAGGAGCAGCTCCTAAGCTTGAGAAAATCGTCTTGTCCTTGACAAATGGAAACTCCAATCTTACTGGGGTCAGAAACCTTTCAAAACTGAAGGAGATCGAGTTGATAGGTGGCAAATTTCTCCTTTCCTCATTCCACGAAGCAGATCAAATTACCAAGGTGACTCTCCGCGACACCCACCTAAAGAAAGATGATCTAAAAAGTTTCCCCATGAAACCAAACCTGCGCTGCCTAGAGCTCTCGGAAAATTCTTATGATGAAAACCAAATTTCCTTGGACGAAAATGAGTTTCCAAATCTTGACCTTCTTATTGTTGACTGCTCTAAAATCAACAGTATTGGCTTCAGCAATAAATCTGCTCCTAATCTGGAGAAGATCGTTTGGACCTTTAAAGAGATGAAGGCTCTATCTGGCATCAACTACCTTCCAAAATTGCAGGAGCTTGAGCTCAATGGTGAAATTGTCCCTCGTGAAGTGAGGAAAGACATTATAGCTCATAAAGGGCAGCATGTTCTTACTCACAAGAAGCCACAGCAACAAGGCCAGGAAAAAAGAAGCACGACAGAAGAGGATGATGAGGAAGGATTTTCACTGTCCTCCTGCTTCTCGAGGATCAAGAATCAGCAGTAGCTGGCTCAGGAAAGGTTCCAAGGTTTCCCTTCTCCATCCTTCTTAACTCCATCCGTTCATCATCAATTCTAGCCTCAATGTGTATGGTGCTTGTGTGTGTTGTGCTGCCTGTCGTGTGTGCATCTCCAGTTCACTCCTCATGTGCTTGTGAGTTTGTTTAACCTACCTGCATGCATGTGTGCCATCTGAGTGCATGCTTGAGCATAGCGGTTTGGATTTCCCTTGTGTGTGTGGCTTTTCTGATCTCTGGATACGCGCAGCATGTCTCTGGATGCATGCTAGCGTATCTTGAGCACATGTAAGTGTGTGTGCTTTTGAGCATGTGGGGCATATGGCTGTTCCAATGCTCATGGATTTGGATGTGTATGTGTGGCTTCCCTCTGGACCATCATCAGCTATGGTTCCGTACATCCATGTAACTAATAAGGGCGACATTTCGCTTAATGATTTCATTACAGTATGTGTGGTCTATGTATATGTTTCTGCTCTGATTGATTGTTTGCTAGAATAATAACATGAGCCATTAATTACGAAACTAAAGAATTTCTATCATGGGTAGCAAAGCAAAGAGGGTGACAAGTTTCAGGTTGCTGTTAGTACCTCAATGCAACTTGTAGTTATGCAACGGGTAAGCTGTGAACATAGCCCCATACACTCTAATTAAGAATTTATAATCCGTGTAATACATACTGTAGTAATAATCCCCAGCTGTTCAAGAATGAGAAATAAAATTACGGGGAACCCCCCCCCCTACTTTGAATCCCTAATTAAACCCGTTAACCTCAGAAAACAACTACGTATTATAAATTATACTAATCCAATCGATTAGATCTGATGCAGAGGCTTGATACATGCGTCAAATCAATTCTATTCTAGAGGTGAGAAAGAATAATGGAGTACAGACAGAAGACTTGGGTTCTTGCCTTTGCAAATCTGATGGCCTCCACCAGGCCGTCCCCTCCGTGCCTCGGCGGGCCACCGGCCGTCCGAGTATCCATCCGCCGCGATGGGCGGCGAGGCACGGTGGGCGCCGGCGAGACACAGACGGGCAGACGAACGGAAGAGGACGAGACGAACTATGAATCGATCCATCGGGTTTTTTTAGCTGGGCTGCAAACTAGGTAGCTTGCTGGGCTGAGGTCTTAGCCTTGGGCCGTCGTCTGTGCACCCGTATGGGCCATCTCAAAGTCGAGCGGCCTTGACACCGTGGGCCACGCAATTGGGCCGAAACGTTGACAGAGCCCATCATCATTCTCCGCTTCTCACTCATTTGCCCTGGCCCATCATCCATTCATCGTTTGGTATCTACATTATTTTTGTTTGGACGACCTGGCCAGCCCGGCCCGGTGTGCATGTACGCAACGCCATATGGCTGCTGCTGCTGCCGCCGGACGTCTGTAGCTGTCTAGGCAACTGTGCATGCAACACGTAGCCACGTGTCATCATCCGCGACCTTGTATCGTTCCTATTTTGCCCTTTATTTGGCAATTTCATACAGAGAAAAAGCGGTTTTTTTTTGAGAAACGTGCAGGGAAAAGCTGACCCCGTTGGAAATAACGGTGTCCACGCGGTCGCTATAGCTTGTGCTGGCGCTAGCTGCATCGCTGCCTAGCTGCTGCATGCATGCATGCATGCACCCGCTTGACCGATGTTATGCTCCGGACGCGCCTGCACGTGCATGCGCATTTATGTCCGGTTTGGGGCTTTTCCGTGGAACGCTATAGCGATAGGTGGCGAGCATGGATGAAGGATCGATCGGACGGCGCAGATCGATCCATGGAGGAAGGATGATCCGCCCGTGGTCAGGCCCATGCATGCGTCCTCTCGGCGGTCAAAGACCCCAGCTTGGCCGTGTCGTGTACTTTACACACATTCACATCGTCAGATGGGCAGGCTGGCCGCCCGGCGAACTGTGGCAAAGCTACCATAAGTCACAAGGCCAGCTTTTTGGCTGGTCCGCGTGCATGCCAACTTGTTTTTTCTTTAACAAGATAAGTACTCCCTCCGATTCGAAATTGTAGATCGTTTTAACTCTTTTTTTAGATTCATGTATATTATTATGCACCTAGACATATACTGTATACTATAAAAGCCAAAACGATATACAATTTGGAACGAAAGGAGTAGAAAAAATTAGAAAAAATTATAATTAATTTGTACTATTGGAAAGATCGAAAGAGGTCTCGCGTCTGAAAAGTGGAAAAGAAGAATTTAATTTGGATCCATAGGTGTGGCCTTGAGCATTTGTACGTGATGTGACAAAGCAGTATACAGCTCTACAACCGACATCAGGGAGCGGTGCTCTGAACTCCATTAAAATCAAAGGAGAAAGATGAAAAGAAAGAAAGATGAAAAGAAGAGAGGAAAATAAGAAGAAGAAGAGAGGGGAAAAAGTGGATATGGATGATGAAGAAGAAGCAAACCCCCTCTAACTTTCAATCTTCTCCGCCACTACCGGCATGGTTAACATCGTCGGATAGCGCGGCCTCCATCCTCCATTCGACGGAGCTTGCCCACGCAAGGTATTTTTTCACATGCACGAAGGTATACACACACACAATTAGTATAAACAAGCCTTCCATGAGGTTAAATTTTGTTAGTACGAGGCTACGAGCCGTCGACCCGACCGACTATTGCTCCATTGATACTTGAATTTTTTATATAAAATAACCACAAATATTTAATTTATGTGCTACAAATTGTAATCAAAGTAGAATGATTAACATAAAAGTTTTTATTGTGTGCCATTAAAATATACTACACTCGTATGATGTTTTTAACGAGGTAATTAGTTTCAAAACATACACTCGTTCATTTTATGCTGGAACCTGCCCACCAGCAAGATTTAAAGGAAGGGGCCTCCTCCCTTTCTCCTCCTCCTCCTTTTCTTCTTCCTCCTCTTCCTATACGGTGGATCTCCCAGCTAACCCCCACGTTGGATCCATCCCTACCCACTAGTATTCGAGTTCTCAACTCAGCACTAGTGCTCGCATTTTTATGGATTTAAGGATTTAACCAGCTTTATTTTTTTCAATTGTAGGCAAATGTACCCTTACGACAGCAAGACGCTAGTGGTGTCTTCATCGATCTCGTGTATCTGTCGGCTGAACCTCTTGGAGGTGCTCATAGGGGTAGGATCCTTTGTTTGGAAAAAAAAATAGTTCAAAACATAAATGCCACATAATTAAAAATGAATAAATAAATAATTATTACTAGCTTTCTTAGGGAAAAATAATCATTAATTAGCTAATGTAAAACAATATCTAGACGAAAATGACGGCTATATTTCAGCTTGAGGACGTACTTGTCCTAGGGGCTGAAAACACAAACGTGCCATGCCGTGAAAAGCGGTCTCGCCGGAGATGCGGAAAGCTACGCGACCTACCAAAAAGACTCATCCTGTTCCGATCGAAAAAACGTGCGCGGGCCCACACGCATGCAGATCCCCGCCGGCCGAGCGCGACTTCCGGTGCCGCCGCCGGCCGGCCGGCGTGGCCGTCGCCGTCGATCCGAGGTGTCACGTCCCGTCCCGTTCAGCAGGGCGCGTGTGTGAAGCGGAGCCGGGACACGTCGGCCGGGAGCCTGGGCGGGGCCCGCGAGCCACGTGTCACCACGTGCCTGGGGCGCCCAGCTGTCCGCTCCGGCGCGGGGCCGGGGGAAACGGCGACCGCGGTGGGGCCGGGCGAACCCGTCGCGGGTGGGATGCTTACCACCCGCGGGCCGACACGTGGGGCCGGGATGGTGGTGGGGACGGGGGTGTCAGCGAGCGGTGAGGCAGGGAGGAGCGCGAGCCGTGCGCGGGGGAGGGAGTGGTGGTGGGCCCACCGCATGTGGGATGCCAATCATGCCACGCCGGCCGGCCGGTTTGCTAGCCTGGACGGACTTGACTCGATGTGAGCTTTTTTCCTCTTGTTTTGTTTGCTTCCCGTTTTAGCTCAGCTGCTGTTACTCTTCTTCTCCTTGGGTGCTGCCTGCTGGTCTCCTCCACGACTACCGTCCTAGTGTCACCGCGTCATCTCGCTCTCCACGCGCCGCTACGTGGATCAATGTAGACGACGATACTCCATCCAGTCGAAATACAAATCGTCTTTTGGACAACTCTGCTTTTCCTTTCTCTTTTGCAAAAAAGTATTACGAAATGCACGTACGCGTCCCCACTCTTTTTGAGTTACCTTCGAAAAACCGATCCCGTCGATTTGAGATCGAAAAAAAGTCATCACAAGCGCCTCACTCAAGTTCAGTGATCACTTCAATGTACATCTTTGATCATTGTCGTTTCTTATAAAGATGCGCAGACCAGTAGTGCCGTGTTCTTCTATTTTTTTTTATTTTGACCATTGCACAAGTGCTTTAAACTTTGGTGGTCTAAGGATAAATCTTTTTCTTTGGACAGAGAGGTAACTATCGTTGTAAACGCTTGCACTGCACAAGTTGCATTGGTTGGCTCAATCTAGAGGTTGAGTTCACCGCCCATGTTCAATCTGAAAGTTATGCACACTATTTTTCTTTTCAAAGACATGTACAGCTCCCCCTGCCCCTCCAAAAACGCGCGCGTGCACACTGAGGAAGAGGTTTTATTAGGTCAACGATAGCCTAGCTATCGTCAATGACGTGGAAGTTTAGAATGTGTCCAAGTCAATGAAACTGCACAAATAGAGATGGCAATGGGTACATACCTGCTGGGTAGTGCCATCCCATACCCACACCCGCTAACTCTAACTCCACTCGTTAAAATATCCATACCCGCATGCGGGTACAAGTTCTTACCTATACTTGTGCCCGTGAGGGTATTTGTACCTGTCGGGTATAGAGATGGCAATGGGTACCCGAAACTTAAGTACCCAATGCGTTTTACTCGACAAGAAGGCGGGTATGGAAAGATATCTTTACCCACGGGTGTACTAATGGGTAAAATTCATACCGATCGGGTAAGAAGGTGTGGGTGCAGGTACATACTACCCATATCCGCGTACCCAACCCGTGGGTAAAATATACCTGGCTACAATATGTAATAATCCACATTATTAGTGAAAGGTGATTTAGTATTGATAATGAACCAATAATTTTATAATTTATTATACTATTAGTTGGTTAATAATTGTTAATTGTCTTTTTATTTACTCAGATTTGTTGACGTGTGCCTTTTATCATGTGTTATATTCATGATTTTAGTGGCTTTTATAGCTGGTAACACAAATATATCCCCATGAACATAAGAGGAGAGAGAGGCGTAGGCATGCAATCGACTGCTCGCAAGAATGAACCGCTCACCTTAAAGATGTTGACATTTCTATATTACCTTTAAATAAACCATTTTAAAATTTTTGTTACAACTTATTTTATATATTAAGTTTAGATATTGGAACACGATACAGAGCAAGTAGATTTTTCTTGAGCTGTACTCCCTCCGTTCCAAATTGTAGGTCATTTTGATTTTTACATACACTATATCTAGATGCATAATAATATCTATACCTACAAAAGCTAAAACAACCTACAATTTGGAACGGAGG
This sequence comes from Setaria italica, assembly GCF_000263155.2. Classification (NCBI taxonomy): domain Eukaryota; kingdom Viridiplantae; phylum Streptophyta; class Magnoliopsida; order Poales; family Poaceae; genus Setaria; species Setaria italica. The sequence goes on along the minus strand of NC_028457.1, from coordinate 37,428,965 downwards.
GAGTAGTTTCATAAAATCTACGTATGATATTTCATAAATATTATTGTAACAAATAGCAATGGTATTTTGCTCCTAATGGTTTGTGATCTAGCTTCTGAGTTCGTTTCTAATAGGAGCTTAATTAGGGCTATGCCCCATTGCAGTCCTTGCCTAAATTCTACTAGCGTGGACCGCCATATGTCGTGGATGGAGAACATGGGACATTAAATAGCCATCAAAAGTACATCACGTCCAATCCTGTGCTCAAATTATGCAACCATCCATGCAATTGTTCATCAAACTTTCATTAGCTATTTATTAATCCACACCCTGATTATACTCCTTGTAGCCAAATGTTTTTTTTTTCCTATCGAAACAAAACAGTAGCTTATCCTGTTGGTTCAAATTACAAAGCAAAACTGTGGATGAATAGAACAGCATTGCTCTTGCACCATCTCTGCAAAGACAAAGATGGCAACCCCTGTTTGCAATTGCAAGGCTGTTTTCTCTGCTGGGTCCTGCCCTAATGAAGGAACATTCTTTGCAACAATTATGGCTCACCTACTATGCTCAATTGCTCATCTCCCACCGTATGATCGGTGCTGCGCTGGATGTGGTCTTCCTTTCCTGCCCCCACCTCCAAACCAATAAATGCCGGATTTTTTTTTCTTCTTGCCAAAAATTCAGCGCCAAGTTGATGCCGATTGGTGCTTGCCAACATGGCATTAACTAATCCACATTTAAGTGTGGCTGCAATAAGGTTCATCTCAATCTCATCACGTTCTAAATCCAGATTGATGGTCTTCAGGCACCATTTTGGTTAGTTCTGGGAGCATGATGATTGTGTCTCTCTTGCTCACCGGAAACTAAGCAAAGGTTAAGAGTCCTGGTTTATTTCTCCTCCTTAATTAATTCCTTTTTTAGTGCATATAATAAAATAAAACTAAAGCAAGTGCTAGAAGCTTGAGAGTGTGTGGATGTATAGTACTTTTCTCAACATGATGTTAAGCAAAAAAAAAATGTTGGTTAAATACTTAAGTGGCACTCCAAGCTCCAAAGCATCCAAGGAAGGAAGGAATTGGAGGGGCCCATCCTCAGATTGCAGCACGTGGGCCCACACAAAGACCCTAGCCCCACCTGTCATCATGATTGGGCCAGCTGCCCTGTGGGTCCCGTCCAAGTTTACAGACCTGTACTGGGGCCTGCATTGGGCTTCCATCTCGGGACTGTTACTGACTGTTGCCGAAAATTTACATATTTTTTTTTGAAAGATAAAATTTACATATCCATCCCTAAACTTTGAGCGATAGCAGCTTAAGTAGCGCCCAAGTTTAAGCTGATTGTAAGATGGAACGGCAAATCATGTATTGAAAACTTATTTGCATGCCCCATGAATGTAGTATGATGCAAAAACCTTAAAAAGAGGCTCCGATTTCAATTTTTTTTCCTCCGTGTGTTACGGTTACACATGTATGCAAATATGCAATTCATGATAATCCACTCGAAAAATGTCCAAAGTTGATTTAACTTCATTCGATTGTTTTTGCTCACATTCTGTCCAAAATAGGAGCAAAATCACGTTGTCACGAAATGAACGGCAATGTTTCGCAAACCTAGCGTGGACAAGGTCCAAATAACACACCTTGCAATCATCTCATCTATTCATTCTTTGTCTCTCTCTCTCTCTCTCTCTCATGCCCAAGACCAACACAGCTCTCTCATATCCTAGCCAGGTGCCAACTCACCACACACCAAAAAACCAATACTCCACCAAAAAAAAAAAAAGAAGAAAAAGAAACCCCCTCAGTTACCCCTTTCCATCACTAAATCGGTTTTGAATTCTCCTCCTTCCTTTGAATCCGTATCCTATTGGGCAATCAATCAAATCAAAAGCCATCCTTGAAAACTCCAACTCATTTTCTTCAAACCAAAAAATAGAAACAGAATAAATGAAAATGCCAACTCATCCAAATACAACCTTTTCCCCTTCACCTCCTTCCAATTCTAATTCCCATTTTAAATCCTTTCTCCTTTTGTAATCAAATCACACACATTAGAGAGAATAAGAGAAGGCAGAGGGAGGGAGAGACTGACCCAGAAACAGAGTATTGTTACTGCTAGTACTCCTACTAGTAGTAGCAGTAGAGCTCCCCTGTAAACACATCCCCTTCCCTCCGCCTCCCCCCCTCTTCCCTGCCGCCGCAGGCGCTCGCTGCAGCATCTCCTCCCCTCGCTGCTGCAGCGGCGGCGGCAGCCGGCGGCTGCTCCTCTCCTCCCGCCGCCTTTTACGCCGTAGTCCCACCAGATTCTGAGGAGAAAAAGGGGCCATTTTTTTTCGGCTTCTGTTGGTCGGCGTTCTCCGGCGGCGGTTCGGGTCGCCGTTGCTTCGCCTCCCTCTCCCTCTTCATCTCCGGCGGCGGCGAAGAGGGGAGGGAGACGGACTCATGAAGGGTCTAGTAGTAAGTACGTTGTCCTCTGAAATTGGATTGGATTGGATTGAATCGTTTGCTCGATGGTTGTTTCCTCGTCCTCTCTGGATTTTCCCCCCCTCTTCTTCCTTCCGCCATTAAAGGCGGCGCTTTCTTGCTCCGCTGCTGAATGGGCGGCTCTTGGATTCTCGCTCGTTTGCTTTATGCGCGTGGGGCGATGGGTTCGTGATTTCGCTGTGGCTGTCGACTGGCCGGCCGCCTCTCCCGTGTGATCCGTGCTCGATTTCGGGATCTTGGTCAGGGAATGGCGGGCCCTTTTCTCGCTCCCCTGATCGCCCCCGCCGGAGATCTCGTGAGGACGGAGATGCGATTCCTCGCCGTGGTCTTGGTTCAGCGAAGTTCCGGAGATTTGATTCGAAAGATTTCAGCTTTCTATTTCGTGTTGGATGGGTTTGGATTGCTAATTCGTTCCGCGGCCATGGCAATGGCGTCCTCTGCAGGTTGTCCTGGCATTGGTGCTGGCCGCCGCGCTCGGCTCGGTCCGCGGCGAATTGCGGCGGCTGGGGGACCAGGCGCCGCCGGGGTCGCGGCCGCACAGCGTCACCATCACCGAGTTCGGCGCCGTCGGGGACGGCAAGACCCTCAACACGGTGGCCTTCCAGAACGCCGTGTTCTATGTCCGCTCCTTCGCCGACAAGGGCGGTGCGCAGCTGTACGTGCCCAAGGGCCGCTGGCTCACCGGCAGCTTCAACCTCACCAGTCACCTCACCCTTTACCTGGAGAAAGGCGCCGTCATCATCGGCTCAAAGGTAATGGCAATGGGGGCGATTGGCTTGCTTGCAATTCTTTTCCTTGTCACGGGTTGTTATGGCAGTAGTAGTTACAGATATTCTGCTTGCGTTGGCTTGAGGAGTGCTAAGGGGCGCGCACAATTGCTTTTGGTTGTGGTTGCATGTATGTGATGATGCCTATCCTTTTCAAGCTACATTGGCTGAATTGTTTGTGGTTAGGATTGGTAATGCCGATCTGATCATCTCAGTTTGTTTGGATATGGTTGTTGGATGTACCTGATGAGGTAGTGATTTTGACATGTGTAAGCTGAAGTCACATGCTGTGGATTTGGACGCTATCTTTCTTGCGCTTATGCTCTTTGTTATTGCTTAGATTGGCAAGGAGAAATCCTCTGAGGATATCCCAATAAGTAGGATTCAAGTTTTGTTCAAGCTTGTAGTTGGTTCTGTCTGCTTTTGCTCTAGGAAGGTAATGTTTGGAAGGTGAAACATAGCTGTTGCTGTGAGGGAGGAAGCCAAGAGGAGACCGTTACCTTTTGCATAGTTTTGAAGTGAAGCTAATCTCTTTAATCGTGTGCCAAAAAAAGACTAGTCGTGTTGCTTAGGTACCGCCATGCAAATTGTGATCACTTCTCTGTCGTTATTCACAAGTTTCTTGCATATGTTGTTTTTTTTTGTCGTGCATAATTCTGTAGCAGTGAAGTCTAACATTTCACATTGTTTTGGGATGTAAAAAGGAATAATATTTTTTTCACATACGAGGGTTTCTGTATTTGTTAATGATTAAAGTTACTGATAGGAGTATCTTTTTTTGATTTCTTCCTCATTGCAGGACTCATCGCAGTGGCCGATTGTGGAACCTTTGCCATCTTATGGCCAAGGGCTAGATCTTCCTGGTCCTAGACATCGAAGCTTAATAAATGGATACAACTTGACTGATGTTGTCATAACCGGTAGCTACTTTTTTCTGTCATGTGTTACTGATTGCAGAGTGTTGTTCTGTTTCTTAGTGAAAATTTTGATAACTCCTGCATGTCCCATCCACTTATTCCAGGGAATAATGGAGTTATTGACGGCCAGGGATCAGTATGGTGGCAGTGGCTGCGCTCCCATGAGCTGAACCATAGTCGCCCTCATCTTCTGGAGTTTCTGCATTCTGAAAAAATTGTGATCTCAAACTTGACATTCTTAAATTCACCAGCCTGGAGCATACATCCAGTGTACTGCAGGTGCAATGCCATCAGCTTAGCTTTGTGTGTAAGTTGTGGTTTGGTGAATTTTAGTTGCATCTGTACTAATGCATACTGTTTCTGTTTTTGTAGTAATGTAAAGGTTCACAATGTGACGATTAAGACTGCACTGGATGCTCCATTGACTGATGGCATAGTTCCAGGTGTGAATTTTTTTCCCTAGTCTTGGTGCATTGTTTTTGTCGTTTTTTTGTTCAGATAGCATAGATATTTGAAGTCATTCTTGCTGGTAGCATTTAATTCCCTAATTCTAAAGAAATCTGTTTTTCTTTTTTTTTTCCTTTGTACTTGCTAGCATTCAGGCTTGGATGATTATATGCTTAAAAGGTAGAAAAATAATTTAAGAATCCACATGCCTTGAACTCGAGTAGTCTTAAATCCCTCAACATACGACTCTCTAACTTTGGATATCCAATTATGATTTTAAGCGTTGTAGTTTTTCTTGTCTTTTTGTCCCAAAACATCACTCCATATCTAACTAAGTTTTCGTACTGCATCACTCTTTTGCACTTGACTGCCACGGCATGCAGTATTCACTCTTCTGCATTACAGCCATGGCATGAAATATTCACTTATTTCACCGTTTGTTCATTCTTACTCCAGATTCATGTTCAAACGTATGCATTGAAGACAGCACAGTTAGTGTTAGTCATGAAGCCATCTCATTGAAAAGTGGATGGGACAAGTATGGCATTTCCTTTGGGCGGCCTACTTCTAACATTCATATCAACAGGGTGGATCTGCTATCATCTTCTGGAGCTGCTCTTGCATTTGGCAGCGAGATGTCAGGTGGAATCTCAGATATTCATGTTAACCACCTACGGATCCATGATTCCTACAAAGGCATTTCTTTCAAGACCTCACCAGGCCGTGGGGGTTACATAAAGGAAGTGGTCGTCTCTGATGTTAAAATGGAAGATGTCCATATTGGCATCGAGTTCACTGGTAACTGTTCAAGCCACCCAGATGACAGTTTTGACCCATCCCAGCTACCAGTGATCAATCAAATCACCATGAAGAACTTGGTCGGCACAAACATCTCAACTGTTGGAGTTTTGTCAGGAATTGATGGCGCCCCATTTACAGCTATTTGCCTGTCAAATCTCAATTTCTCGATGGTTGCTGATTCTACTTCAGGTTCCTGGTCATGTTCAAATGTTTCTGGGTACTCCCAATCTGTCTTCCCTCAACCTTGCAGAGAGCTTAGTGATCCATCCTCAAGCTCTTCTATCTGTTTCTCCCTTTCTAGGTACAGTGCCATTGCAATAGCATAATCACATATAGAGTACCCTGTCCATCCTTCCATTTCTTGTTCCAGTCCTTGTACAATCCAGTGACGTTGAGCCTCCATCGCGATCGTTTCGCAATTCTTTCCCAATAAATGCATAAAAAAAAGAATCATATCACTCCCCCTCTCATGGCCGCGAGGCTCGGATTATAAGCTGCATGATGATCCCTGAGGCAGAAGAATCAAGTGGGGTTGTGGACAGCTAGGTGCTTGCTTGTACAGCTACATTTCTTTATTCAATCTGTAAGAAAGAAAATTTTTTTGGTAGGTGTTGAGTGCAGAACAGTTGCTTCATACTATTGTCATTTGGTTATAAATTATCAACATCATGATTAAATTATCTGTGTATATTCCACCTCCCTTTGAGCATCAGTCTGATTGAGAGCCATCACATGTTATCTTGTAATTTGACAGGCTGGCTCTGAATGTAGAGCCAGGGTGCTTCTTGATATAAATAATTTGGTGTCAATTGGGTTGTTAGACTGATGTTGATTGCTTCCTTTGTCCTCTCTGGGGGACATTATTAGCTTGGCCTTGGTGGCATGTTTTGCTCCAAGGAGGGCATGTTAGGTTTGCCAATTGTGCAAGCTTCTTCAACTGCCACCTGCTGCTGAACAACTGATAAATATGTTTGAGGAGAGCTGGTGCCTGGTGATGATGTTTGAGCTGTTCGTCATGGCCTTATTCTTGTACTCTCTGGAGGAATCTCTTGATGTCATAAAGGTCGTTGAAGCTTTATTATACTTCTTTTAGGAGGCTGCAGGAAGTGTTTAACCAACTGAACTTGTACACTGCCCTCGTCAAAAAGCGCCAGCAAACGGTCTATAAAGGTAGCATGGTTTTTTTTTAAAGGAAAAGCATCATTAGGTTTTAGATTGAATAAAATTTTTATTCTGTTTCTGATTGTTGCGGCAAATGAATATGGTATCCTGCGGCACATTTATCTGAGGGTGCGCCATTTTACTAATGTTGACACTTTGTTAAACAAATTAGAATGCATATTATTAGATAGAAGTCACAGAAGGATCTAGAAGCTATATCCAATCCAATGTGATCATATGGTGACATGTTCCTTTTTCAATTTTCCCACACCTGTATAGACAGAGTGGAGGTGGAAGGCCTTATTATACTCACATCTAAAATAGGTCAATAAAATTTAGTTAAAATTAAGAAAATCCATAAGTCACAAAAGTCATTCTTTTTTTTGCAAATGCGCACCCCTTACTCAATTTTGATGAGAACCCCTCAATGTGCATAGGAATTCCTAGAATGGAAAAAAAAGACTGCTTAACTGAATCAACTTGTTTTCGCTGATGTAGAACCACCACAAGTCGAGCTAGCCAAGTCAAATTTGTCCAAGAGCTTGCATTCAACTTTTCCATAAATCAGTGCGACAACATTTAAGCCCTAATCAATAATTTTATTTGTAGAATCTCCAAAACAGTCGAGGCTTTACTCCTAGACCTAGAAGTATCTAATATCGGTAAGGATCACATTGATGGTTTGTAATTTATTAAAACATGCTAATCTCTTGCACATGTACATTGAGAGGGGGGGGGGGGGGGGAGTGGGGCTGGGCATTTGAAACAAAATGACTCATTGGAGGCAAAGTCAAACTTCAAATGACTTATGGACTTTCATTGCAATTTTATCTAATATTTATGTTTGTAAGTTTCTATCCCTTTTTATTCCCTCCCATAGTAAATGAGTGATGTTTTGTACAGTGGTATGCTCTGCATAATATACAACTTTGTCTGCAACTTTCTATGTTAAAATGGGGCTGAAAATTTTAAAACTAATGTACCAAGAAAGTGTCAGAACCAGTGAAGTTTGATACACATTTCTGTCCAAAAAAGTAACATGACTTAGATTCATGTTGGTATATGCTCTAGATACACATCCTTTAATATAACTTAATTTTGTTAAAGGTTTCAGATTCAGGTACATCAAGAATTAGATGAAATGAAAATAAATGCAAAAAATAGCCAAATATTCTAATGGGTGCGGTGTCTTACAACAAATGAACATCAAAATGCAATATCCAATCAATAAACAAAAAACTTGATTGACTTGGGAGGAACTAAGTGGCTTTAAATTAAGAATAAATGTGCATCCAAATTTGCCTCGACCAGAACTTGTACATCCAGCAATAGATTATTGTTACATGATGCCCCACCAGAAAATACACTTCTTCTTGTGTCCTATTCTTTTTTATCCCATTATTTTTTTTGGTTTTACACAAAGAATGAATGCATGGAAACTAAGTGCCCAATTCTTTTATGGCAGGCTATACCGTAGATTACATGATAGATGATCTCATCATACTTACAAGAAAGAATTGGCTACAATCAATGTATATTTTACATCGACAATTTCCCTATACAACAATATTTCCAGCACATTTCGCCCTGCTGATTAATTTAATGATATGAGTATGATAGCGCCTTTCAGGGAGCAAAATTGTCTCCAGTGACGCCATATGATTATCAGATTACGACTTGCTGGAGCTGAGAGGGATCTTGCTTAACAACGGCCTGATCAAACGAGGTAGGTCCTAGAGTTGTTGCTGCAGGAATATGATTGTCAGAGATTCAGTCATGGTCCTAAACAAGTGGCTAAAATTGATAGATCAAATAGAGAAGAAAAAGAAATTACTTAACAGTTTGATAAGACATTACATCAATCTAATTCTAACTACGATGTTGTTAATTATAAAAGAAAAAGAAATTACTTAACAGTTTGATAGAGGTAAGATGGTAAGCAAAGATTCAGTCATTGTGACGAGTGGCTAAAACTTATAGATCCAATGCAGGAGAAAAGGATCACTTTCGGCTGCATAATTCCATTGCATGATTCTTGGAAAAGAGCAGGTCACTGGTGTTGTTTCTTGCAAAATAATTCACAGCAAGAGGCTTGATAAGCCATTGAGTAAATTAACCATTGTGTTGTTAGTTAAAAAGGAAAGCGAAATTACCTAACAGTATGACAGAGTTGGCATGGTAAATAGAAAAATTCCCATGTAATCATTGAAATCAATAACTTGTTATTAGTTGTAATGAAAGTAAGAATAATTTTGAAAAAGTGGTGTTTGTTCTTATGTACGGCCACTTGCGTGACCTCGGACATGGAACTCACTTGTGCAGATGATGGCTGTTGCTGCTGGTGATGCTGCTGCTGCTGATGGTGGTCGAACACGGATGCGCCGCATGCTGCTGATGCCCAGTTTTGGAAGCTTGCCTCGTCACCGGACCTGGACATGTCAAAGTGTCCGCCGCCGAAATCGATGCCTGCACTGCCGTCGTGCAGCTCCATGGCATCCGGCCTGAACATCCTTTCGTTGAAGAGGCTTGTGTCAAAGGGCGTGTACTGGAACGGTGCACCCAGCTGCAGGGACGTCAGGCACTCGGCCTGGCCGAAGTCCGGTGGCTGCTGGTGCACTGCCGGCTGTCCATGCTCGCTGCCGCCACCGGTGTCTGTTGATTGCTTGCTCATGCTGAAGTAGCCCGGGTAGCTCTGCAGCGACGTGCTCGTCGAGCAACCAATGTCCCTGTGTCAAGAACAGTTTGCTCGTCAGTTAACAGAAGATAAGTTTCTTCAGTTAGAACAGTTCAGTTCATGAGAGAATTTCATGTTTCAGAGCAATGCACATATTTGGGCTTGAGCTCACCTCTGATGAAGCAGGCTGGAGTCGTCCGGTAGCATCATCGTTTGCTGCCCATCAGCACCGGCGTTTGGGAACCACGACGAAGGGCCCGGATCGCCGGTCAGTCCTAGAGGCAACTGCATGTCGGTCTGGAACTGAAAAATTGTAGGCAGTAACATCTATATCAGATATCTGAACCTGAAAAAGCTCTGATATATGTGCCTGAAAAACCTCTTGTATTCCGGCCGACATTGTAGGTCTGAAGCTGAATCTTGTTACCTGAGCAGCAGCACACTGCAGGCCGATCAGGTGTTGCTTTGCGAAGTTCTCCTGAGAGGCCCAAATTGATGCAGAAGTTAGAATTATTGAGTGACAACATTGACAACACTGAAATTTGTACTTTCAATGGCAACACCTGACTTGACATTTATACTTCAGATATCATACATTGAAAGCAAAATTAAGAAGTTAACTAGAAGGTTAGGGATGTCTACCTTATGGATTCGGATGCGATTAAGAGAGTCTTTAAGAGATTGCTCCATTCCTCTTATATGATCGATATTCTCAACCTTCTCAGGATCACACCAATAACTGAAGAACAAATCGCCCTGCTGTTACACTTCTCTCATTTTTTGCCCATTATTTTTATGATAGGCTACAATAATTTTATCATAAATACAGTACACGTAAAGAGCCCCCTTTACAGGATCACGTGTCATGAAAGCAAAATTACAGCGAGCACTGAATGGGAAGATTTCAGGAGATATGTATTCTCATTGCATTTATCGAATAGTGAACAGAATTTATGATGCTGCTTAAGTGGGTTAATGCTATTCACCTGACACGCTTTTGAACCTCTGCCATTTGACATTGCAATGAACCGAGATGGCTTGATAACTCCTGTCAAATTGTTGAATCCAACAAAATTAGAAACAGGAAGAAAGAAGAAAGAAATTACGGAACTTGCTCGTCCAAGTTGTTGGTTCATTATACTGTACCTCGACTGTCTGACCCCTGCAATGGATTAAGAAACAGAGCGTCAGTGACAGTCTTAGCAATTAGGCATCTCTGTTGCCATGAGATTTCTATATCTAAATTGGCATAATTACCCAGAGCCTAAGAAGTCCTGAATATTTACGTCATGGTCTAGCTTCTTGAAAGTCTTCTTTAGGGCCTTTTGAACAGCAAAGCAGATCATGAGGTCATTCTGAAAAAGTGTTATGGTAAAATAACTGTGTGGATAAATCTATTCGTTGAGACAGCTTACTTCTAAGCTCTCCAATTTCCTGTTCAGCGCAAGGAAATGATTCCCAATTAGTATATTCCCATGAACCGCATATGCTTATAAGATCAAGAGGACACAAACTACCTTTTAGCCCTTTCCTGAGGGGTTAGCTGTGCATATTTTGCTATCACTTCCTCAATGCTACTGCAAATAATAGAACAAGGTATCAAAGCTAAACATGCAAGCATTATTAATAATTCGAAATGCTATTTAAGTTTCTATTTCCCTACCGAAAAAAAATTCCAACTACTCATGTAAGGATTATCAGAACAGAACTATGAAAAAATTCGTAAAATGGAAATGGTGCTTCAAAAAAAAAAAACCTCAACAGCATGGAAAGAATTGAAAACAGGAAAAGACACACACATATAGATCAATTCTTCTTACGGTTTGATCATGGTTCGATCACAAAAGTTAACCAACCCAAATTTTAAATTCAGTACAAAAAAGTAAGCCATGTTCATAGGACTTTTGCAGGAAAATCTATTATGCATGCATGCTGTTTAATATGAGCATGCCTCCTGAAACCAAGAACAAAATTAGCATCAATCAACAGGTCAGAAATTGGGTACCTCTTCTCGCCGATGCATATGGTCGGCTTCTCTGAGGGCGAGAACATGAGGAGGAGAAGATGGATGTCGCACAAGATGGACAGCTCCTTGGCCTTCTTGAGGATGCCCGACCGCCGTTTCGAATACGTGACCTGCCTCCCGCTGCTGTTCTCTAGCTTTTTGATTTTCAGTTTGACCCTCCCCATCGCCGAAGATCACGACCTCCGCCTCGTCAAGACGATCACCAATTACAAAGCCGTCTGCCCTCCTCAGCGATCGAATTTCTGAATGAATCCAGCTGCACCAAGCAATCGAATCGCAGGAGCTCAACAGAATCGATCCATGAAACATATAACCTAGCTGTTCTTTTTTCTTCTGCGAGGCTAGCTAGCTCGTGGGATCGGTGAAATTTTATTTGATGGCGAGGAGGAGGAGGAGGAGGAGGAGCTGATCGATCGAGCCCGAGGAACCTTGTGAATGCGGAGAGGAGGAGGAGGAGGGCGAAATTGGCAGTTCTTGGGGTCGATCGGGCCGGGGCGGGAGAGAAGGGGATGAGGAGAGAGAAGAGGGAGGAGGAGGGGGACGAGAGAGCGGCTGTGCGTGGAGGGAGAGGAAGGCAGAGAGAGAAACGCGCGGGAGGAGGTTCAGCAACTCAGCAAACGCGGGCAAACTAACCAACCTAATGGGAAGGGTTCACAGTGTACATTTCCTTTGATCATTTTCTGTTTTATTTTCTTTTTTCCACGTGGCTTTTTTATAGGAAACGATAGGGTTGCCAGCACGGTGCAACGACAAGGATAAAAAGTTGTTCGCGTCTACAACGACCATCACGCTAGGCGACGGGGAGAAGGCCAAATTCTAGGAGTCGGCATGGCTGAGGGGGAAGTGCCGAGAGATATTACGCTGTCGGTATATAAAATATCAAGAAATAGGAGAAATAGGAAATGAAAGGGACTGATTATATATTATATTAAATGACAAAATAAAAGTGTATAAGAAATAGGTTTGTGAAACAAAGAAAGAAATAAAGAAAATCATCAACAAAGTGAGAAAACTAATCTATTTCAGTGTTTGACATTGTTCTTTTCCTTGTATAAAAATCAAAGCAAATATCTTTTTCAACCGTCAACCAGCAAGTTTGCCCTTAAAAATGAGATCGTTCCGTGACATTCATATGCACTAGCTCATAAACTCCAGTTTTCGGATAGTACAAAATAGAGATTCAATGCTGACACAAATTAAAAGATTGCTTTGCAAGAAAAGATCGATCAATAGGTGATGATGTTGATCAAACATAACCTTCGAAAAAGCATGGCATGAAGAAGCACGACCGCCGCCGAAGTCAAGATCGTAGAACGGGATCCGCATCTAGCTGTCCGGCACCAGCAGGCTCAATACGAACTTTCTTGGTTGTATGACTCTTTCCTAATCAACCATATGACATATACTCGGGATTGGACTTTGATCACCAACGGGCTCAATACGGACTTTCATATAGACAAATTCACATGTAGAGACATTATTTTGTCTTTTCAAGAATTTTTTTATTATCTCTACACATTCATAGAGTCATTTTTAATATATCATAAATGTGCTACTACAGGCAATATCTCTTTGAATAAAGAGACACTTTTCTAAGTGTCCTTATATTTTCTATAAGACAACTTCTAATGGCATTACATTATATCTTTATACTTTGCGTGTACTAGAAATATATTTTAAAATATTTGAATAATTGAGTGATGGATCTTCAAACTCAAGACCTCATCATATATTGCATAATACTCAAACTCAAAGCAATTGTTGTATATTTACTATATTGCATAATACTCATGAACTGCACATGCTTACAAGAACAACAGGAGATAAACTACCTTTTAGCCATTTCCTCAGGGGTTAGCTGTGCATATTTTGCTATCACTTCGGTCTGGCACCAGGGGGCTTAATATGGACTTCCTTGGTTGCACGACTCTTTGCTAATCAAGCATACAACATATACTCCGGCTTGCACTTTGGCCCACTAACACTAGCTGTAGGACCGGATGTGGTTAGCGAAAACCAAGTTCAAAAGAAAATTGGCCCGACCTGAGCCCATACAAACAATTAATTTCATTTATTTTTATATAAAAAAGTTCAACCTGAAAACTCAGCTCAACAACGCCCATGGGATAGCCGTGGACACAAATTTTCAGCCTAAGATGAACCAAAACTACAACACAAGTCACATGTAGAGACACTATTTTTATCTTTTAAATATATTTTTTCATTATGTCTACACAGTCATAGAGTCATTTCCAATATATCATAAAGGTGCTATTACAGCCTAAGTGTCCTTAGATTTTTGATTAGACAACTTGTAATAGCATTACATTATATCTCTATCCTCTATGTGCACTACAAATATATTTAAAAATATTTTAATTATTGAGTGATGGGTTTTCAAACTCAAGACCTCATACTATACTGCATAATACTCAACCTCAAAGCAATTGTTGCATATTTACTTAGTATAATTTTATGAGTAGTTCATTATAGTGCCTCAACAGTCTAAATACTGTCTCAAGATAGTAAAGTAAATGACTCAAGCTATATCTTTATGGGGTTAAGGTCAAAATTTAAAATATCTCAAAGATGTCCCTAATTATCTACATTGACATTTTACAAAATGACTTCAGAAATATCTCTATGGTTGAAAATGCCTAAGTGGTGTCTCGATACGTGTGACACTTTCTAAAGTGCCACAAAAAGTATTTTTATCATATATTATGACATATTTATAAGGACAAATCATAAAATATCTATACAAAAGTATCTCTACGTGAGATTTTTGTTGTAGTGTGGGCTTTGATTTCGGTCAAGCCCAGCTCCCAAAATGCTTGTCTGTATCTGTTGGCGCTAGAAATCGGTCAACCGGATCCCAGCGGCCGACACACGACCCGGGAGAATCTGCTTAGCTCCTGTTCGGGTGAATGCCCTGGTGCGGTTCGCGCGGCGTGCCAGCCAATCTGACCTGTTGATTGGCAAGGAAGAACACGTGTCAAATTCAGTAACTACGATCGGCTAAGTTTCCGATCGAGAGAGCTTATCGGCAGATCGGCCGATTTACTGTGGTAAAGAAATCGGCTACAAGATAGCACGATCCTTTTAGCCTTGTAGATAGAAAAATATTAAAGTAATCGGTACAAGGTACGTGGTAACAGCACTAGGAAAAGATCTAATCGGCAACAGATGGATCTGATGACAGAAAGTAACGAAAGCCGATACTACCGATTCCTAGCAGGATAACCGGTGATAAAAACTAGAAAAACAGGTAAAAAACCTATGAATCTAGTCGATATCGATAACTGATGAATAAATCTAAACGAAACAACAGCGATACGCCGGAAGTTAAAGCTTAGATGTTACTCGATAGACGGAACTTACAGAATCGGCCGGAGATCAAGATGATGCAGCCCTGCCAATCCGTACGAACTCGTGAGAAGGAAAAGTGATGGCGAAGTCGCCTGCTCGAAAGTAAGTATGAAGAATAAAGTAACTTGTTGTATTGATTGATTGATGATGTTTACAGATTTACAAAGGTAGCTATTTATAGCCCCGTACAAATAATCTTCTTAACCGATTAGAACTCTATCTCTAATTCAAACAGGAAACAAATATCTACAAACACGATCCGTGCTTAACTAATTATCCCACGCTTCGTGGGCTGAACTCCACCTTATCCCTGCATCTTTCCAAGCCCATACAGGCCCACCTTAGTCCACTTTCCCGATCGGCCGATCCCTCATCAGCAAAGGTTTGCCGATTGAGAACCTGGCGCATTCACCCGGAAGCGGAGTAAAAGCTACTGACCGATTCCGTACTGTAGCACCTTTTGGCCGATTTCCATCCGTACTTCCTCGCCTTTTTCCCTCTTTGATGCCGATTCTACTGATGACGAAATCCGGCGTCAACACATGCCCCCCAGTTTCGGAGTAAAACATAGTCTTTACTTCGAAATTCTTTACAACCTCTTCTCCGAAACGGCCGCAGTGAAAATATCCTTCCGTTTCGCGGTCTCCCGGCTGATCATTGCAATTTTTTGAAACGGGCGCCCACGACAACCACTACCCCGAAAAACTCGACGCGCCGGTGCGGTGAAAATTCCTTCTTTACCCTTTCCTCAGGCACCCTATAAATATCACTTCACCGCAACTCATCTTCAAGCTCACATCTCTTTTCCAGCGCGCGCATCTTCTTCTTTCTTCAATCTTGCCATCGAAGTCTTCCAGTTTCAGCTCCAACCACTTCTTCCCCTTTTCCCTTCAATGGCGACTCCCTCCGGCGACTCCCCAACGCGCAATGCTCCAGGGGCAATTCCTCCGGTGGAGGTAGCGACGGCCGTTACTTCCTCAACAGATGCAAGGACGTCATCAGAAATCCCAATGGTGGTTCCCTTCACAGCCCCATCATCTGCGCCAACGTCGGCGGCTACGCCGATTACTCAGAACTTTATCCCGGAGGTAAACACCGAATCCTCTCCTTATCGGCAATATTTTAGATCTACTCCTTACATTCCTATGCCCTCTTTTCCTTTTTAGGCGGTTAGGGACAGAATTACCATTCACCTCACGGATAGTCCCGGCCTTGTTTGTCTCGGTCCCATGGGAAACCCGGATCCGGCGATTCTTATAGATTCGGAAACTGATCGGATACCTTTCAAACGGTCCGATATGAACTTAAATCAATGGGCAAGTACTTTTAGATCCTGGCCGAATGAAACCCCTGGTTGGAGGGAATGGTACCAACGGGTGGCCGCATCAAGGAGCGTTTCATGGGATGAGCTTAAAATCAGCCAATGCATCAACCTTTCTCTATCGCAAATGGAGAAAAATGAGCCGCTAGTGATGGCAGCTTCCTATTTCTGGTCTGACGCCCTTAATGCATTTTTATTTGGTCATGGTCCTATGACCCCCACTCTGGCCGATGTGGTCCTCTTGACTGGCTTAGACGTATCCTCCCCTGACACGCCTTTCCAACTTCTGACCGTTCCGTCGCATCGGCTGGACACAAGAGGAATCGGCGGCTGGAAGGGCTTTATTAGTGATAACAAGAAGACCGGTACTGTTGATAACAGGGAGCACACCGCTTTCCTGATAATGTGGCTCGAAAAACACTTCTTCTGTGGAAGAGCCGCCGGCCCAACAACCAACACCCAATCTTTAGCCGAGGCACTGTCCAAAGGAAGCCACATTCCTCTCGGGAAACATCTTCTGGGTGCAGTATACCACATGCTCCACCAAATCGGCACAAAACTTTCCAAGGGAGAACCAATCGGCAACCCAGGTGGGCCTTGGTGGTTTGTTAATCTATGGTTGAACCTCTATATGAGGAGGATCACTCGGCAGCCAGTGGACCGCATGACATTTCCCAATATTGAATCGGCAGAAGACCCTACCGAGCGTCGCCGATGTATGTCTTATGGTGAAGCAGCGTCAGCTTTTCCAGGTTGTGCATATTCTGCTACAAAAGTAGCCGAGTACTTTCGGTGCTTTTACAACGGATTCAATGAGGACGCTACCATCTGGTTCCCATACCAGCGAGACATCCCAGTCTTTGAGCTCCCCTCCTGCTTTGACTCGACTTCTGGCCGGTTTGATGAGGGTCTTTATGAAGAATTGATCAAACCAGGACTTTTACCGGCCAACTTCTTCTCGGGGAAAAATGCCCCCACATATGAGTTCTACAACCCATCTACTGCTGCTCGACAATTCGGCATGGGTCAGCTGCCGATACGGGTGTATTTTGCTGGCCGAATCAAGTTCAGAGAAGCGCTTAAAACCGGCCTGGATTATTGTCGGTTGCGAGACCGAATTCCGGATTCCAGTACGATCAATTTGAATGAGTGGCTATTATATCCATTTGCGATCCAGCCTTTCAAGCTTTGGTGGGCCGAATGGAAGCAGTTCTTATTCTGCAATTCAGCATCGGTGTACTGCAACCTTCTAGATCCATCCAACATTGATCCTAACGCCGAGGTATTTCTGATTACCGACTGTACTCTTTTCACCGTAATTGAGCACTTAATGATTTCATTTCTCCTTCCTTCTTTAGGCTGGGAATCAAGCTCCTCCCACGCACAGCCGCAGTGGTAGGCTAATAGAGAGTTATCCGTACACCACTTACCCTCTCCTCGGCTATGACGCTCCATCAGTCGACATGATTGCTGGCCGATCGAAGAGAGTTCAGAAGAAGGTCGTCAAGAAAACCAGTCGCCGAGTTCGGGCTCGTACGGAATCGGTGGACCCTCCTGTACCCGCATCGGCAGAAGTCTTGACTGCACCGCCCCCGGCCACACAAAGTGCTGATACTCAGGCCATTACACAAGCCGGAGCGGCTGCCGCCTCACTATTGCTGGAAGCTTTACAAGTGAGTTCAAGCCTTATCACTTCCGATTTGTCAACTCAGTATTAACTCTTGTTGACTTTGTGCTTCTTAGGGTTCTTCTATGGAAATATCACAGTCAGTGACAACTCGACCGGATGCCAACACGCCCCTGCCTTCATCCATTGAGGTACGGTACTTGTCTTATGGACTTCCTTCGGGTATTTGCATAACATATTTAACCAATCCCTCGACGTAGACCATCGGCACACCAAGCGTTCCTCGACGACCGATTCCTTCCCAGGGAGCCGGTCCGAGTACCGTGCCGATTGTCGTAGAGTCTTCTTCATCGGATGAACCCATGACTCAGGCCACTGAACAAGATACGACGGCTCTACAAGCGCAGCATGAGGAAATCCGTTTTAAGATGGTAAGTTCTTGAACCAGCCTCACCAGCCGATTTACTCTGCCCCCCTGCCGATTTACCCATTTTTCTTTATTCTTTTCAGGAACAGGACTCTCCCAACAACAGTCTCTTCTCTTTCGCAGTCGCTCTCTCTGATGATGAGGAGACTTCTTCTCGCCAAGTTGCCTTAAGCTCCGTTCCTGACGACGTCCGGGCTAAGCTTACCAATATCCGATCCCTCCTTCAAGGGGATATCGGCCGATTGGTAGAAGATGCTTCGCCGATTCGGCAGCTTTTTAGTGACGTCAGCGGACGAGTACCAGAGGAAGCAGAAGAGGCGTTGGCGCCGGCGGCTTTTATTGAGTCCATGAGGATTCCCGTTTTTAGAGCCCTTCGTCATATGGCCGACCGCGCGAAACTGGCCAAGATCCGTGAAGATGAAAATGCTTTCAAGCACCAGGCCCAAGAAGCGAATCGGCGAATCCATGTCTTGGAAGATTCACGGCCGGCGATCATTAGTGAAATAGATCGCCTCAAATGGCGGAGAGCGGACCTTGCCAAAGAGATGGAACAAGTGACCAAGGCCATCAGCGCTGAAGAGAGCAGACTTCAAGAATTACCTTCGGCTATTGCCGATTTGACACGGGAGAGGCAGCGTCTTGCTCAGGAGGCTCTGAGACTCCACCGCACCGCATCGGAAGTCCCCGGATCGGCAGAAGAAGACCAACGGGTTCTTGACTCTGCTGATCAGATCCGGCGTCGGGCCATCACGGCTATCGATACCCTTTTGGGTAATCTGTAAAAACACTGACCGTTTTGTACGAACATTTACTGCCGTCTTTGACTGACCTTTCGCGATGCTTTCTATTTACTGCCTTCCTTATTACCGATGGGACGTGGCCTCATCAAATTTCACTGTATTTCCCCATAAATATCGACCCCGGCGCTTCCTCCCGATAACCTTGATTTGGCTCCCATCTCATTTTTCCTCCTCCTCTCATCGGCGCAACCACTTTGTTATGGCTTCGTCGTCGTCCTCTTCCGTCAACCAGGTGACGCTTCGCCTTTTCCTTTCAGATCTTAGGAAATGAATGCGCCAACTTATTCCCTCTCTGTTTCAGCCTCAACGCCTTAGTTCGGAACTTGTGCGCGCTATCGAGTGCCTACATTCTGAGGACCCTCTGACCCCGGAGGACAAAGTTCTGATTTTAGCTCATCAGGCGGAGCTCCAAGACCATATCACCGCAGATGCTCGAGTAGTCCTGGACGCCGTGGTGAACGAACACCGCCATATGTCTCGAGCCATGAGGGGTCATTGCCGCAACGTTCCTGGTGGTGACATCACTTCGTCGACCTGCACGATCCTGGATTTCCTGGAAAGGAACGGCAACTCGCGGCTTCCTGCCGATAGGGCTCGTCCGCTTCTTCGGAACCTGCGGCCTTCCACTGATGGGGTCCGCATGCTTCCTCGGCCCGTCATTCTGGCGGCGGCGGAGGCCTCGCGCCTTCCCGTAGATCCCCCCCGTCAAGTCGAAGCGGAGAGTTCAATGAAGGCCATAGAAGAAGAATACATTCGACTCATGATAGAGTTAGGTCGGGC
Organism: Setaria italica; assembly: GCF_000263155.2. Lineage (NCBI taxonomy): Eukaryota > Viridiplantae > Streptophyta > Magnoliopsida > Poales > Poaceae > Setaria > Setaria italica. Next base: position 37,409,383 of record NC_028457.1, on the reverse strand, counting down.
TGAGAGGGAGCGTAAGAAAAAGAATAATTAGTTGCTGTATTTTTATTCTAAGGGCGACTTAGTGTTTTGTCGGCCATGTAATCGGTCGCCCGTACCGAACGAATGTAATCAGCCCGAATAAATGTAATCGGCCATTATGAATGTAATCGGCCGTTCCGGTCGATTTCATATGCGTCTTTAAAACCGAGTCGTGTCGGTTATTTTTTGACTGTGTTTATCCCTTTAGGCCCCGACCCAAATACTCGGGTAGTATCTTTTCAAGTACCTCCCATTCAGAGCCCTAGTGAATTCTTCCCCCTCTGTTGTTTCCAAAATATACGCATTCCCTGGAGCGCATCTGCCGATTTTATACGGCCCTTCCCAGGTAGGAGACCATTTGCCGAATTTAGGATCTTTCGACCCGATCGGTAGTACCAACTTCCATACCAAATCTCCAGGGGAGAATTGTTTGACTTTGACCTTTTTATCGTACCACCTGGCTACTCTCTTTTTATTTTCTTCGATGCTTATTAGAGCTCTCAGTCGTTGGCCGGCCAAGTCATCAAGTTCTTCCTTCATCAGAGCCGAGTAGTCATCGGCCGACAACTGGTCTTGAAGTGAAATGCGCCTTGATCCTGCCCTTGACTCCCATGGAAGTACTGCGTCGTGACCGTATACCAACTGATAGGGGGATAACCTGGTCGCCCCATGACAGGCCATTCTGTATGCCCACAGGGCTTCGGTCAAACATAGGTGCCACTTCTTCGGGCATTCTTCAATCTTCCTTTTGATCAACTTGATTATTCCTTTGTTGGAGGATTCTGCTTGACCATTGGCTTGAGCGTAATATGGAGAAGAATTTAGCAATTTGATGCCCATATCGGTCGTGAATTCCTCAAATTCTCCCGATGTGAACATTGTTCCTTGATCGGTTGTTATAGTTTGAGGGATACCGAATCGGTATACGATATGATCCCTTACAAAATCGGCCATGATAGCCGAAGTCACAGTTCTTAGAGGGACTGCCTCCACCCATTTGGTGAAATAATCGGTAGCGACCAGAATAAACTTATGCCCCTTGCTCGATGGTGGATAAATTTGGCCGATAAGGTCTATTCCCCACCCTCTGAACGGCCATGGTTTGATGATGGGATTCATGGCCGATGCGCGTGCACGCTGGACATTTCCGAACTTTTGACACTCCTGACAACCCTTATAATATTTGAAACAATCTTCAAGGATCGTAGGCCAATAGTACCCATTGTTTCTGATCATCCACTTCATCTTATGTGCTGATTGATGAGCTCCGCATACCCCTTCATGGATTTCTCCCATTAGAGTCTTGGCTTCTTCTGTCCCAAGGCATTTGAGAAGAACACCATCGATCGTTCGGTAGAACAGATCATCTTCGAGCAACACGTATTTGGTAGCATGAAAGCGCACTCGTCGCTCCACCTTTTTGGACGGATCTTTTAGGTAATCGGCAATTTCCTTTCGCCAATCGTCAGCTGCAAGTTCTAAGGCCATGGCGCCCGGAATCGGCCGATACCCAGATGCGTGTTGAGCGAGTTTGTTTGCTTCCTCGTTGTGGTCTCTTGGGACGTGCTCGATTACTGCCGATCTGAATTCTTTCAAAAGCTGCAAACAATCTTCGTGATGGATTCGCAATATGTCATCTTTGCACTCAGCTCTTCCGGTTAGTTGATCCACAATTAGCATCGAATCTCCGAAGACCTCGACAGAATCGGCCTTGACTTCTCTCAATAATCGTAAGCCTTTTAATACAGCTCTGTATTCCGCTTGATTGTTTGTGGCGGCAGTTTCTATCGGCAGAGAAAAATCATATCTTGCCCCCCGAGGCGATATGAGGACGATGCCGATTCCCGATCCGGCTCCGCATGATGACCCATCAAAAAATAACTGCCAAGGCGCTAGTTCCATGAAGGCGATCTCCGGCCCACAGTGCTGTGCGACGAAATCGGCCATGACTTGGCCTTTGACGGCTTTTGCCGATTCGTAACGTAGATCAAATTCTGATAAAGCTAAAATCCATTTACCGATTCGTCCTTTCAATATCGGCAATGACAGCATGTATTTTACCACATCATCTTTGCATAGGACTATACATTCTGCCGACAGTAGGTAGTGTCTGAGTTTGGTGCACGAGAAGTAAAGACACAAACACAAACGCTCTACTGGAGGATATCTTGTTTCGGCATCCAGGAGCCTTCTACTAACGTAATAAATCACCCGTTCTTTGCCTTCAAACTCTTGGACTAGAGCCGACCCAATAGCTTTTTCATCGGCTGATAAATATAGTTTAAACGGCTTACCCGTTTGAGGGGGAACCAAGACTGGGGGCGAGACCAAGTATCGCTTGATGTCTTCTAACGCCTTACGCTGTTCTTCTCCCCAAATAAATTCTTGGTCCGGCTTCAACTTTAGAAGTGGTGTGAACGCCTGGATCCGTCCAGATAGATTAGATATAAATCTTCTGATGAAGTTTACCTTGCCGATTAGAGACTGTAGCTCAGTTTTGTTCTGTGGGGCGACGACTTTGTTGATTGCCGCTATGGTCTTCTGATTGACTTCAATACCTCGTTCGTGCACCATGAATCCTAAGAACTGTCCGGCGGAGACGCCGAAAGCACATTTGTTGGGATTCATCTTAAGACCATGTTTTTTAGTGCACTCTAGGACCCTTCGCAAATCGGCTAGGTGTTCTTCGTGGCTTTTGGACTTGACTACAACGTCGTCGATATAGATCTCCACCAGGAGGCCGATGAGTTTGTGGAAAATATAGTTCATGGCCCTCTGATATGTAGCACCAGCATTCTTCAACCGAAAGTCATCACCACCCACTCGAATAGACCAAGATGGCCTGGACATCTGAAAGCCGTTTTGGGTATATCCTCTTCGGCCATAAGTATTTGATTGTATCCGGCGTTCCCATCCATGAAGCTAATAATTTTGTGCCCCGCGGCAGCGTCGATCAGCACATCGGCCGTAGGCATGGGGTAGCCATCCATCGGTGTGGCCTGATTAAGATTTCTGAAATCAACGCAAACGCGCAGCTTCCCGTTTTTCTTATACACCGGTACGATATTAGAAATCCACTCGGCGTAACGACATTGCCGAATAAATTTCGCTTCAATCAGCCGAGTTATTTCGGCTTTTATGTCTGGTAAAATTTTAGGATTGCATCGCCGTGCGGGTTGTTGGTACGGCCGATACCCTGGTTTTATGGGTAGCCGATGTTCAACAATAGATAGATCAATCAACCGAGTTATTTCGGCTTTTATGTCTGGTAAAATTTTAGGATTGCATCGCCGTGCGGGTTGTTGGTACGGCCGATACCCTGGTTTTATGGGTAGCCGATGTTCAACAATAGATCGATCTAATCTGGGCATCTCGTGATACTCCCACGCGAAACAATCCTTGAATTCTCTTAATAAATTTGTCAATTTACACTTGTACTCTGGATCTAAATTTGCACTAATAAAAGTCGGCCTTGGTTTGGTCCCGTCACCTAAATCTACCATCTCTAATGAATCGGCCGACGTGAATCCGTGTCCCAGCTTCCCGTCTTCTCGGGCGAACTGATCCATTTATTGCGCTTCTTCGGAGCCGACTGCTCGGATCGGCTGTAGGCCAAAATCGGTGACCTTCAGGAAATCAGTTTCCCACACCCTACCTGATATGCACCTGACGGTTTCGCAGCTCCATTGCTGTGCGTCGGCTGCTGCGATGCTGTACGCGGAGTCGGCTTTGACCACCTCGATGTCGTCGCCGACCCATTGTACCAGGCATTGATGCATAGTTGACGGTATGCAGCAGTTTGCGTGTATCCAGTCTCGTCCAAGAAGCATATTATAGGACCCTTTGCCATTAATGACGAAAAACGTGGTAGGAAGGGTCTTACTGCCGATGGTGAGGTCGACGCAGAGGGCACCGCGAGCATTTGACACCTTGCCTTCGAAGTCCTTGACCATCATGTCCGTCCTGGTTAGGTCGTCGTCGCTCTTTCCCAGCTTTCGGAGGACGGCATATGGTATAATGTTGACGGCAGCTCCCCCGTCGACCATCAATTTGGTGAGAGGGCGACCGTCAACATGCCCTTTCAGGAACAACGCCTTCATATGTTGCCGTTCGTCGTCTTCGGGCTTTTCGAACGTGGCCATCATTGGTTCTAAAGTCAACCGTGCTGTTTGTTCCTCTATCGCCGACACATCCTGTTGATCGGCAGGGGTCATAAACTCCATCGGCAATATGAAAACCATACCGATTTCGGCTGCCGATTCGTCGCCCGCCGACTCATCGTTGCCCTTGTCGTTTCTTTTGGGGCGCCACACCCGAGGCCCTTCTTGCTTTTTGCCTATCGTGCCCTCTTCTCCTTGCTGCTCCCATTGGCGGAGGCGTTGGATTCTCCGTTTTTGTGATTTGGTTAAACCGTCGGGGCACCATCTGGGGTTTATTGGCCTCCTCTCTTTCCCGGCGCGTTCCCATTCTGGTATGCGTCCTAACGGGTTCTCGTCTGTTACCCGAGCATCGGCCATGTCTTCGAGCCGGCTGTGAACGCTGGCTTTACTACTTGATTGATCGTGTCGATCGGTCCTGCCCCCCTGCCTATTATGGCTTCTTCCTTCTGACCGATCGTATCGGTCACTTCTGCCCCCCAGCCGATCACGCATGGAAGGGCGCTGATCCTCTGGGTTGCGCCAATTCCTGCTGGTCGGTTCTTGCCTACCCTCTCTGGAGCGGGACCTTGTGAACGGCCGATTGCTTCGATAGGGACCGTTGCACTCTGGGCAAGTATCGGCTGATGGAAGTCTGAGGTTATTTTCCCAACAATGGATGAAGAATGGGCATCTCCAATGTTCCTCATGCCGACGCATTGCTTCCTCTCGGGACCTCGATCGTTCATGTTGGCGTTGGTATTTTTGGAGCAGGAACTGGGAAGTAATGCGTGGTCCTTCTGGCTCACCGTCGTCGACCTCCATCCGTCGCTTCCCCTTGATGTCTTCAGACGTGACTTGATTCCTGGGATCGACAGCGCCACTCCTTTTTGCCGATTCGGATGTCAGCACTTTTGTCTGGAGGGGATTCTTACTCGTATCCACCATGTTGGTAGGAAAAGGATGCTGATCAATCTTCATTGGTTTGGCCGGTTTTGTCGGCATTTCAAATTTGAGTCTGCCCTGCTCAATGGCCGACTGTATTTGTTGTCTGAAGATTTTGCACTCATTGGTATCATGTGACGTGGCATTGTGCCACTTGCAATACTTCATCTTCTTCAACTGTTCGGCAGAGGGTATCGTGTGGTAAGGCGAGAGTTTAATCTGTCCTTCCTGGAGTAGAAGGTCGAATATTTTGTCAGCTTTAGTTGTATCGAAACCAAACGCTTCTGGCTCCTTTTTGCCGAATGGGCATGATATCGGCTTCTTTCCCTTAATCCACTCTGCAAGTCCGATTTCGGCGTCTTCTTCATTCTCTACTTCTTCCAGGAATGCTACCTTCTTCTGGAAATTCCTCCTTGGATCGAATGAATGCACCTCTTGCCCGGACAATCGGTGGACAATTTGGCTCAGGCTCTCGAACTCTTGTGAAGCATATTTCTCCTTAATGTGTGGCAGCAGGCCTTGGAAAGCTATATCGGCCAACTGTGCATCGGTTAGAGCCAGGGAGTAGCATTTGTTTCTGATTTCCCGAAACCTCTGTATGTACGAGGGTATCGGCTCATCACTTCGTTGCCGGAGGCTAGTTAAATCAGACAACTTCATTTCGTGGACTCCAGCATAGAAGTACTTGTGGAACTGCCTCTCTAGATCGGCCCATGTGATAATCGAGTTCGGTGGCAAAGTGGTAAACCATTGGAAAGCCGATCCAGACAAAGATGATGAGAACAACCGTACCCGCAGGGCATCTTGCGTAGCTGCTTCTCCGCATTGGATGATGAATCTATTCACATGTTCCACGGTAGAAGTATCATCCATTCCGGAAAATTTAGTGAAATCCGGAACTTTGTACCGATGGGGAAACGGCAACAAGTCGTACGTAGATGGGTATGGTGTCCTGTAGGTATAAGTTTGCACCTTCGGCTTCAGGCCGAATTGTTCTTGCATTACCTCCGCGATTTGCGCCGTCCAGTCCGGTTGTTGTTGGGGAATAATTGGTGGTGGAATCGGCACATGTTGATAAATCGGAGGTTGAATAAAAGGGGTTTGATGAAAAGGTGGTATCTGAGTATAAGCCGGCGGTGTAGTAAAGGACGGCTGCTTGTAGGCACCACTTGTTTCATCATATAGCATGAGCTCTGATGTCTTGTTGACCTCCGGAGCGATAGGCTGGTATGGTGGTATGATCGGCCGAGTGGCCGTTTGGGAGGGTGTCTGGAACGGAGGATTTCCTTGGCTGACCGATTGATTCAAACCGGTCGTGTTTAAGGGTGCCCCCCAGGGTAAAGGGATAACTGGAGGGAGTGGTGCAGTGGATGGCTGGATGGAGCCGTATCCCAAAGGAGTTGATGACGTAGAGGCACCGATTTCTCCGACAGAGGATTGGATCGGCTGGGAAGCCTGATAAGCCTGATTTGGTGGAATCGGCTGAAAATACGTAGGTCCCCTGTACCCTTGTGGTATTCCTCCGGCGAAGGAGTTGACAACAGCATTGTGCACCATGTTTGAAAGTACCGGGGACTGGTTGATGAAGGCGTGATGAAGAGATTGCTGAATCATATCGGACATTTTGTCCGAATCTTCTGAAATCGTGATCTGGCGGGGAGTAGGGAAAGGAGACTTTTTGACAGTTTCCCCGCTCCTGGAACGACTGAAGGATTTCAAGCAAGTTTTCCGGACTTGCTCCAAATACTGATTCAGATCTTCTTTTTGGTCGTCCTTTAGATCTGCTTCCGTCACTTCGATGACGTTATCTTCGGAGACTTCAGCAGCTTTCGACATGACAGCGGTTGTAATGGTCCCACCGGGCGTGCCAAAAGTGTGTTGGCGCTAGAAATCGGTCAACCGGATCCCAGCGGCCGACACACGACCCGGGAGAATCTGCTTAGCTCCTGTTCGGGTGAATGCCCTGGTGCGGTTCGCGCGGCGTGCCAGCCAATCTGACCTGTTGATTGGCAAGGAAGAACACGTGTCAAATTCAGTAACTACGATCGGCTAAGTTTCCGATCGAGAGAGCTTATCGGCAGATCGGCCGATTTACTGTGGTAAAGAAATCGACTACAAGATAGCACGATCCTTATAGCCTTGTAGATAGAAAAATATTAAAGTAATCGGTACAAGGTACGTGGTAACAGCACTAGGAAAAGATCTAATCGGCAACAGATGGATCTGACGACAGAAAGTAACGAAAGCCGATACTACCGATTCCTAGCAGGATAACCGGTGATAAAAACTAGAAAAACAGGTAAAAAACCTATGAATCTAGTCGATATCGATAACTGATGAATAAATCTAAACGAAACAACAGCGATACGCCGGAAGTTAAAGCTTAGATGTTACTCGATAGACGGAACTTACAGAATCGGCCGGAGATCAAGATGATGCAGCCCTGCCAATCCGTACGAACTCGTGAGAAGGAAAAGTGATGGCGAAGTCGCCTGCTCGAAAGTAAGTATGAAGAATAAAGTAACTTGTTGTATTGATTGATTGATGATGTTTACAGATTTACAAAGGTAGCTATTTATAGCCCCGTACAAATAATCTTCTTAACCGATTAGAACTCTATCTCTAATTCAAACAGGAAACAAATATCTACAAACACGATCCGTGCTTAACTAATTATCCCACGCTTCGTGGGCTGAACTCCACCTTATCCCTGCATCTTTCCAAGCCCATACAGGCCCACCTTAGTCCACTTTCCCGATCGGCCGATCCCTCATCAGCAAAGGTTTGCCGATTGAGAACCTGGCGCATTCACCCGGAAGCGGAGTAAAAGCTACTGACCGATTCCGTACTGTAGCACCTTTTGGCCGATTTCCATCCGTACTTCCTCGCCTTTTTCCCTCTTTGATGCCGATTCTACTGATGACGAAATCCGACGTCAACAGTATCACCTCTCATCCCTCCATTATGCAGAATAGGAAAATATCTACCGGCTCCCACTACATGACCAATCTATCCAAGCCTTAACGTATCCGTCAGATCTTGTTCTTTCATGCCTCGGCAAGCCAACTACACCCCTACACTGATATGGGCAACCATCTCACATGCTTTTGCCCTAAGCACGTTGAGACAAGTCATAGAACGCCCCTACTGTAGGTTTTTCACCAAGATCTAACATACGAGAAAACAAGAACACAAAGACTTTCGAGGCCGCAACAGCCTAACCTTTTCTTCTCTCCTTCATTCCACCTATGACAAAATACCCCCTTAATCTTGAGGTCTTCAAAGTAGTGCCGGGTGGTCTTCATCCGTAGCCATGAACAATGCCTTCTTCTCCTTCTTCGACTCATCACACTCCCATTGAAAGTGCCCATAGTTGTTACATTTGTAGCACCTTACTTTAGCCTTGTCGAACTTTCGATTCTTGCCACCGTCCTTTTGTTCCCTAGACCTCCATTGCGTTCGGGTTAGTAGCAAACACTCATCATTATCCCTCTCATCCATAGTCTTCCACTGGACTTTGCTGAGCAATACATGCTCAACACCTCATCATGATCACTACAACACAGCCTTTCCTGGAGTCTCCCAAAAACTTCTTCAGCGGTCTTGGTCATCAAGTCACCGAATTGCTCGATGGAAGCAACAATATGCAAAAACTTGTTTGTAGCAGCTCTCAGAATTTTTTTTTACCAAATATGAGTCCTCAATTTTTTCACCCAATCCACGAATCATGCTCAGGATCGAGTTTACTTTCATTGTGAAGTTGTCAACTGAATCGGTACTTTTCATCCTCAATCCATCCAGCTCTTCTCTAAGAGTTTGGACACGAGCATCCTTTACGCGATGAGCACCTTGGTACATTGTCTTGATGCACTCCCATGCCTCCTTTGATGTTTCCTTCTACAACACCGCCAACAAAGTCTCATGATTTTTGTGATATTCTAGTGCCCTTGCTATCACTTTTATGATATTTTGATGCATAAGGGATCCACAACACATTGCTCAGCCGATCAGCCCATGAAGATTTCTTGCCCTCTAACTTTAGCAGAATATCCCTCAATCGTCTATAAAAAATGCATGTTCCAATTATCATCTGTATCTCTTAACCATTGCCTTCCTCCAAGCAGTAGAGTTTCTTGTATTCCTTAGTATACATTCATCTAGGGTAACCATTGTGTAGTTTTGCCATTTTGGTGTTGCATGTTGGCCACAACGCTGGCATGCCTTTGTCCGTTACTGCAGGAACCATGCGCAGGATTGGCAAGGAAAGGTGAGAAAAAAAATTGCCATGTTCATTGGTGTACAAGGAACCATGCACACTTAGGGGACGTTTGGTTTGATACCAACGATAGACCTACCAATATTTTGGTCGTTGACTGGAAAATCTCAATGCGTTTGGTTTGATGCATGTCGTTGGCGTGCCAACATCCCACACCCACGATGCAGTTGTTTTCCACGCCTACGCGTGGGTGAATCGCGGGCGGGCATATCGGTCGCCAAATAATTGGTTCGCTAATAGAAAGGTGGGCTGCTGTGGGCAAAATCCAAACAGCCCCTTAGTGTCAGGCTTGCCCCATCACCATTAATAGATTAAGGGATCACACCAAGGCAGCCTATTGCTTGGTGGCACACATGTTGGTGGCAGCCCCTGTGGGCGGTTTACAATCACACGTTGCCACGAGCGATCATCCAAGATGTCATTCACTTTTCTTGTCACTAAGCACTAAACCCCAAACTCTTTAGTCCGATGACCTATCATTGTTATTCAAAATTTTGTTTAGGAATATGGAGGTGAAGGAGTAGGACATGAAACATAATTGAAAAGCAGACCACCATTGCCGCTGCAGACCAGTGAGACCACAAGTACCTGTTTTAAGGGCATGGTGAAATTGATCTCTAATGTGAGAGGCGACAATGGATGGAGAGAACAAGATGAATGGAAAGAGGTGGTGTGGTAGGGGAATAGAGTGTGGAGGCAAAATGCTTTGGGCTAGGTTGTTTTGTGATAGCTCACCGATTGATGCTGAGACCAAAACTATACGTCACAATGAACTTGGCTATGCGCATCGTGCTTCTTTTTCTTATAAAGGTGGAGCAATTTCTCTTGAAGCTGGAACATTTTCGAACTCGCACGCTGCGAGCACCTCCGATCCGATCCCATCGCTGATCTTCTTCCTGTGTTTCGATCCTCTTCTGAATTCTGATATTGCTTCTTTGCTCATCGTCCAAAGTATCCCTATTCGTCATTGCTTTTCATGAATTTCAATTGGTCGCTCAAGGGCTCCAACATAACATTGGTAGTTTCGTACATGATGCAGTAACATCTCAACTGAAAACTTAACTACTGGATGGCTGGATGTTCTCCAATTCCCATCGCCAAGATATGCCAAATAATTCCTTATTTGTTTGCACGCCGGCAGGCATGACTCTAGCTATGCAACAACAGATGCCGACCCGGAAAATGTACAACTAGGAAAAACGGAAGCAAACTATGGACTAGGAGGAGGATGCTTTATTTGAAAATTGATTAGTTAATACTCCCCCGTCCCAAATTACTATTCATTTTGGCTTATAAATAATTAGAATAGTACCATAAATTCATATAATATTTTAGGAAAATAATAGCACTAAACCGTGTAGTAGCATGAATGGACGGCAGCAAAACTAGACAAACACATATACATATATATACTTATTATTGGCGCAGAGCGCTATCACATGTTTTGATTCGAACCATGTACAACACAAGCAGAGAAAGAAAAAACACAAGCGAGGAGCGAGCGAGCAAATGGACGAATTGGGAAACTGAACCATTCAGACACGAAATTACCAGTAAAGCAGAAACAAGGCCCAGAGAGAGAGAGAGAGAGAGAGAGAGAGAGAGAGAGAGAGAGAGAGAGAGAGAGAGAGAGAGAGAGAGAACGCCTTGGTCGATCAATCATATACCATATATGGGCTGGCCCCGTGCAGAACTCCTTCAGCTTGGATCCGGCGGTGGTATGGCACATCCGGTCGACATCAATACTCATCTTTTTGGCGGCCGCCCGGAACCCGCAGGTGCATCGCTTGCCCTTGCCGCCGAAGATAACATCCACCAGAAGATGTCCGCAGCAATACGGAGCGGCAACCTTTTCTTGCCATGGGTCGGCCGCCGCGTGTAGAAGCAAAAGCGCGCATTCTTTCATCACAAGGTCGCCGGAGCAATATACTTTGTCGACCAGGTGGACGAAGCCGCCCATCGACATCGGACCGGCTTGCAGCGGCGGCGCCAGGCCGGCGATCATTGCCGCCAGCAGGACCAGAGCCGCCGCGGACTTGGGCGCCATGGATAAGCCAGGCTAGCTGCTTCGTTAACTTGTTCTGCGTGTAGCTTCTGGTGGTAGAGTGGTGACTGTTGCTTGGGTATATGCTTCAATATATGTCATGGCCTTTTGTAGGCGCCGTGCTCATTAGCGGTTAGTGATTCCCTCGTTCCAAGCGTGTTCCCTTTTTTTAGCTACTTCTCCTTGGTTGGGGGGGCACATCCATCGATCGATCGTGTCCAGCACTCTCCAAAGCAATAATTGCGCTTAGGCCAATCAGCTGTCAACCAGGATCTCAAAGGAACTCTACTCGATCACATGCAAACTGTGTCCAGCATTTGTTTTGACCAAATATGCATTCACGTTACATGCGTAAAGCTGCGCATTGGATGGGCCAAATATGCATGCCCTGTTCAGTGTGTGAATGGAACTATTTTAATCATCATTAAACTCCGCACGATCGGTGATGCTCTATACGACGATGTTCTGATCTTGGCGGCTCCTCACCACACACAAGGACCGTGGACTTATACCCTCTAAACAAAGACCCCGGACTTCCAATATCAAAACACATAGAACCGAACAAAGAATACTGACTTCACATTTTACCCTGCACTACAAATCTTTCCTTGTAGTAGTGACGCACAAGCTTAACCAGCCGATTTGTCAATGAAATAATCTCAAGAAACGAGCCACCGAACCCGCCGGAAGCTTCGAACTATATACAATCGGTGGTGAAATATGCGATAGCTGCCAACTCGACAACAAACGTAGTTGCAGCTCCTGGGGGCGGCGGTCGGGCCGGGCTTCAGCAGTGGCTGTGCAAGGGCTGGACGGGGAGGAGCCGCCTAGGAACGGCAGCTCATGAAATGTGTAGATCGGATTTTTGAGCTACTTAATTTTAAGATACCCTCTCGCTGTCTTACCTCAGGAAAACGGACCCGGCAAGGGGCTGGTGGTGGGGTTGGGAAAAGAAGAAAGACTGATGAAGTACCCGCTACCTGGACAGCGGCTCAGGCCGTCGCAGCGAAGGAGGCGGCAAAAGCTAAACAGAAGACATCTAGTCTGGAGCTGCAAAAAAGGAAGGAAATGGCTGCAAAGGCTTGGATGACGACGCGCTCACGAAGCTGAATGTTGGCCTAGAAAAGAAGGTTTGTTTCCTTCAATGTTGATTTACTCGACTCATTTTATTGGCTTCGCCGCAACTTTGATTGCGCTTCTCTATGTTTCTTCAAGCTCTTCACTGGGAGGCTTCGTTTCTTTGAGTAATTCTTCCTCTTTTGCAGGTTTGCTTTTGCATCTGCCGTTGCTAAGGAGAGGATGGAATATAATCGCGAGAAAAGGCTGCACTCGCGGAGGTGTTTGAGCTGAAAGTTAAGGTTGCTTCTCTTGATAAGCAAAACGAAATCTTGGAGAACATTCACGTGGAGCTCAAAGCGTCGAACTCTCTTCTAAAAGAAAATAATGATCTCCTGGCGAAGACAACGTGAGAACTTGGGGGAAAATACGAAAAATTAGATGACAAAAGAGAGAGCCTCGAAGAGGAGAACGCGAAGCTGAAGGAACGCTTGGAGGAGGATGCCAAGTCTATTGAGAAACTTCGCGTCGGTGCAGAGAAGAATGCTCGGACTATCAGTGAATTAGAGCGAATCATCGAAGCAATGGGTCCGGAACTGGAGGAGAAGACAAAGCTCATCAATGAAGCCGAAGCTTTGTTAAAGGGGAAATTCGCTGAAGTCTACGAGACGTACAAAGCCTCGCTGAGAGTCTTCGGTGCTGAGCCACTCCCTTTGCTAGGCTTTTGTCCTAGTCTTTAGTACGATGACCTATCGTTGTGATTCAAAATTTTGTTTGGGAATATGGAGGCGAAGGAGTAGGACATGAAACATAATTGAAAAGCAAACCACCATTGCTGCTGCAGACCAGTGAGACCGCAAGTAATGATTTTAGTGGCATGGTGAAATTGATCTCCAATGTGAGAGGTGACAATGGATGGAGAGAACAAGATGAGTGGAAAGAGGTGGTGTGGTAGGGGAATAGAGTGTGGAGGCAAAATTCTTGGGGACTAGGTTGTTTTGTGACACTGATTGATTCTGAGATCAAAACTATACGTCACAATGAACTTGGCTATGCGCATCGTGCTTCTTTTTCTTATAAAGGTGGAGCAATTTCTATTGAAGCTGGAACAATTTTCCTATAAGGCTTGAATATTTTATCTTGAAGCTCGAACATTTTTCACGTAAGACTAGGACATCTTTTGCTTACATTGGAATATTTTTCTTATACAAAGCTAGAACTAGAATCTTCTTTTACTGAGCGGACCATTTTAAAAATGTTTAAGGTGTATAAGTTGAAATTATTAAGTTAAATAAAAATGTTTCTAAAATAATTGCAAAATTGTTATAAAAATTTATTGAATAAGATGAACACAATTAAGAAAACGGGCCAACTCTTTCCCACAATGCTAGGCTTGGCCCCTTATCGTCCCACGTATGCCCATCGCTTCCTCGCGATAGGCCCGTAATGGGCTGCCCGAAGTCGTTTTGGAGTCGGGCGTAGGGCCTTTCTTATAATCCGCCCATAGAGCCGCCCGCCGCGCCGTCAGGATCGAGATGGCGACTCCCAACTCCGGCGGCGGCCGCTGCAGCGAATTGCCCGGCGGCTAGAACGCCGACAAGGCCACGGCCAAAGCCAAGAAGAAGTCGAAGGAGCAGGGTTGTTCTTCGAACTCGCACACTGTGAGCACCTCCGATCTCCGATCCCATCGCTCTTCTTCCTGTGGTCCGATCCTCTTCTGATATTGCTTCTTTGTTCATCGTCCAAAGTATCCCTATTCGCCATTGCTTTTCATGAATTTCAATTGCTGGCTCAAAGACTCCAACGTAACATTGGTAGTTTCGTACTTGATGCAGTAACATCTTCCTTTCGGGTTCTACAGAATTTTATGAATTTTAAATAATTATTAATTTTAGGTGATGGATGGAAAAATCCGATCTTTGTGTCTGGATCCAAAGTTAGGTGTGGATTTGAAAGTTACGTGGGAAGCACATGATTTATCTGATCAAATCTTTTAGAGCTTAGTGTTGAAACTAACATATCAACTGAAAACTTAACTACAAGAAGCGCATTGTTCCAGTTAATATTGTACCAACTAATAAAAAAACCCTTTGTCTAAAACCAACAATTTTAACCTTGTCCTGAAAATCTCATGGCTTCATGATGATCGCTTGTGTTACCTGAAACCTGAAACTTTTTTTTTGAAACGTAAAGGGGCAGGAGCACTGCCATTTCATACAAGGAGGAAAGAGATCGGTCTGTTTACAATATTAAGGTTACATAATGGAAGTTAAACTCAATGCTCATGACACCGGATTGCACTATTCTCTCCATATTCAACACTCTGGCGCTCCACAGGCCTTTTGCCGTAAGCGAATTTCTTCTTTGATGAGGAAGAAAACTTGTAACGCAGAGCACTGGACACCCTCAAAAATCTTCCTGTTGCGCTCTTTCCATACATTCCATGCCGTATAGATGAGAACTGCTGCTGTTGCGCGTCTCTTTTCCTTCCTGACCGCTTTGATGGAGGAGCACCACCAGTCCTGAAGCTCCAAACCTGAAACTTTTTATCCGCTTGAAATTGTTACTTATTACGAGATGGCTTGCTTCAGGTCCAAATTCACCTAACCTAATCTATTATAGTACTGTGACGTATTCATTTGCTTTGTTTGTGATGTGAAGGTATCAGCCTTGGTGATTCTTGTGCTGTACTATATATACGTTTTCTTCGTGTACAACATGGTCAGTTTCTCTGAAAAATGGTGGCATGCTGCGCTGGCTATTGCGTTGGCGTCGGCCTCCCTTGTGCTGTCCTGCTACCTGGTAGCCAAGCAGAATGTATGCTACCACACCGGGAGAACAAAATGCCGTCAAACCTCAGGACAGTGATGGTGGATGATCTTGGCAGAACACTACTAGCATCTGAAGGCCTGCAAGATAAGACGTCAGTAAGGGGCACCGTTTAGTGTTGCTTGCCCACAGTTAGTAGCCAGTACTATGTGTATGCTATGCCTGCCGGTCCTTAGTTCAACTTCACTTTAATCTTAGAGTTACAATATTTGGGTGAATCCGTCGCTACCTTTAATTTCTGGTTGTTCTGACGGAAAGGATTGCAAGTGCCCAAGATGGCCCATCTACTATATATGAACCACAGCAAGCTTTCTCCTCAGGCATGGAGGGTATGCAAATGAGAATATCACTCACACACATCCATATTTGTTATGAAATGATGGATTTCTTGAACACAATTCATGCCATGCAAACTGCTTTTCAGTTTTCCACAACATACCTTGAATACATTCAACAATTTACAGTGAAGATCAATAAATAACTGTGCAAAAATTAAATAGCCAGAATTTCCAAAAAGGACCACACAGCTGCATTATTCGTCGTATTATTCAATTGTTGCATTTTCAGTGTTATTATATGCACAAAATCAAAGAAATATTCTAACTTTCAGCATTAATATAGCCAGCAAAATGACAAGTAACTTCCAAACCAACCTCACAATTCTGACTTTTATTGCTTTTCTAACATGTACGTGTCGCATGGCCGACTTCCATTGTGTACGCACATCATTAGTCAAAGCTACCTTCAATTCATTGCTCTTTAGAGCTAAGGTTTTGAACATCTCTTCAAACTCACCGATCAACCGCTTATACCCATCCAGCAGATTCACTAAATATGCAACAAGTTATCTTAGTGCAACCCTGGCCGACGAGGTCTACCGCCATTGTGCTCACACGATGACCAGCTCGTAACCTCGTACTCGCTCCTGAGCTCCACATCGAAGAGGAACACCAGTCAGCTGGGAAGTTTGGGTATGGATATGGCACCAAGGCGAAGGTTGGGTGTCCTCGATGCCAACCGTGTCCTCATCGATCCAGCAGCGGTAATCTCAGTTATCTCTATTCTATCCGTTTTGGTGTTCCTCGGAAGCAAAAGTGGTTCCTGGTGCCTCTCGTACCCAGTGCCAGTGGTGGTCTTCCTGTCTCCTGCATCTGTTCCTATACTAGCCCTGATCAACACGGGACATTAGGGTATACACTTATAGGGTACATGTAGAGGCCATCCACGGAATCAGTACGTGCTACTCGAGAAAAAAATAAAAATAAAGTAAATATATATCTTACTAGCCAGTAGGTGCCAGCACCCTGGTTTGAGCCCTGCAGACGATGTGTCTGCTTTAAACTTGAGCCAGTCCCACCTGACATCTGAACTCCCAGAATCATGTGTGTGCATCATGTCTTGATGCTTAATTATGGACCAATTAAGACTCCAGTCGCATCAGTAGCCTTGGTGATTATATTTGCAAATGTAGTACTCACACGTACTGGTGAACTCCAACTTTGTGCAGAAGAATAGTGCAAGAAATCTCAAGTGGTACAGTACATATTGTTTGATCAATAGATCAGCTATATGCAGTTTGATCAATAATGTCGTTATAATATCACAACACATTAATTTCATTAAGATCAAGGATTATTATTGTCTTTGAGTGTATATATGTTTGTACTAGCTAGCCCCGATCGATCGATATGGGAACATGAACCTTATGCATAAACGGGATATGCAGCAAACGTAAATGAAGTCAGTGCAGCTCAAGGAGAAGGGGAGACCATCCTCCTTGTTCAACCTTAGAGGTCTGCTACCTCATTCCATTTTATAGGTAAAAATAGATACAAAAGGGATCCAACAGTCTTGCAAATTGCAGCGCCTGCCTGAGCACCGACGTGCCTGCGTGTGTCTGCTGCGAAAAATGAACATCCTTTAACACGATCATCATCAGAATGCCTCATCATCAGACCGCCGATCTCAAGCTGATGTGCAGGTGACACAACTGATCACCAGTCATTTTTCACATATGACTCCACTGATGTGCAGCGCAAGCTACTTGTAACGCAATACTCATCTTCAGACCGCCGCAACTACTTCCTGATGCCTTCCATGCTTATGCTAAATTGCTAATGACTAATGATGGATCGATGTTCGACTAGTGTTGACATGGCTTCGCCGATCTTTGGCCACCGGTATTGCTTATATAGGCAGTTTTACTTGCGGAGTTGATGACATGTATGCTGGGATTTCTCAAGCTGTACAGTAATCAATTGTAGTAACATGCATGCTGTTGTTGCGTAAATGTTCAGAAACAGCTGAGAGCTGACTATATTAAGAGAGGATTGCTCTATTCGGTGAAGGAAGGATGGCCAATGCTCTATTCTGTTCCATGCATCGTGGTGTACAGGCACTGTTGGAACTCACACAAACACAGCTGAGACGAATACAAGAGGAACACACATAGCCTTGCGGCCAAACACATAGCCTTTTCTCCCTGTTTCTTTTGAACACTCAAGCTGATTAGATGGATTAGTAATATTTAAACAAGGTAGATAACGCCTAAACTAATGCATCTACATGCAACTATGCAATAAGCATCCTAAGAGACGACCGATTCAGCGCGTACCCATTGACATAGACTTAGTGTACTGCACGCTACACTCTGATGCCACATGAACACAACTGAAAAGCACCTAATGTAGAACGTGTCAAATGGTGTGGAGATTTGGACAGTCCTCACAGCCACTGGAGCTTCTCATCGCTGCCAAAGAGGGAGCCAACAAGAAGGCCGAAGCTGGAGGCTGGCGTTCGGTGCAGTGTGCCAGCACAAGCTGATGAACGCGGTAGGGTAAAAGATGTCTGTCCGGAGGATTGATGCTAGTGCTGGGAGCATGCTTCTTCTTCTCAGTTCTGAAATTACAGTGAATTGAAAAAAAATCTTTGATGCTGATCGGGTGTGGGAACCGTACCGTACACTAGTTCCTGTGTAACACATACAGTGCTGGATTGCTAGACACAAAGAAAAGTTTAATTATCGATCATTAGGTGTGTCTAATCTATCAGAAATTCATACTTATCTGTTGCCTCTATCTCTGGCCCTTTGTTTAATTTGTGATATCCCAAGACACTTCTCTCGAAGGTGTGCCATGCCTGAGTACATACTCTGTGAGGTGGCCAAGCACATATGTATTGCTCTCGATAGCGATACCCTAGCTCAAATAGCTATTGCGGGTTATAGCGGCAGATATTATTCCTTGAAATCAAGTGGAGACAGATTAATGGTTCGTTGAATTTTTCTTTTTGTTTCTTGAAAGTCTGAAACCACATCTCCATTACTCAATCGTTTTAATTGTTGACTTACTACTCAAAATATAG
Organism: Setaria italica; assembly: GCF_000263155.2. Taxonomy (NCBI): domain Eukaryota; kingdom Viridiplantae; phylum Streptophyta; class Magnoliopsida; order Poales; family Poaceae; genus Setaria; species Setaria italica. The sequence goes on along the minus strand of NC_028457.1, from coordinate 37,390,716 downwards.
TCATCTTGGCTGTTCCCATCCACCAACTTGTCCTACTAAATGGCATATAGTTCAGCTCAAAACCTCACTTATTCTTGAGTACAACGTATGACTTATTTATTTTATGACCACACTTAAATGGCAATCCTATTATCTAAATTTGATTATTTTTCTGATTAATTGTTTGATCATGTGAGTTAGTTGCATTCAGACCAGACACTTCTTTGAGCTTAGGGCTAGGTTGCAAAAAAGAAGAAGAAGAAGAGAGAATAGCTTGTCTTCATTCTGGGACACTTAATTTACTCAAGAATCAGTAGAATTAAGCAGCCATCCACAGGTTCGTGAACAAGTTTGACAATATAGGCAGGAGGACAGCCTGATCTAGGGGCCGAAAACTATCTAGAAACCACTGGCGTATGAATCCACGAAAATGTGGTCTTTGCTAATTACACATAAAGAACTGAAGCAGGCCAATGCAACATATCATGGAGGCATGGTGATTAGTGCTATCAACTAGATTCACCATCGATACAACTAATTTGCAGGCCTTACCATGCTTGCAAGCTACTCGTAACGCAATACTCATCATCAGAAGGCCGCAACTAATTCCTGATGCCTTCCATGCTTATGCTAGTGCCTATATGATCCATCGATGTTAGCATGGATCGACTAGTGCTGGCATGGCTTTGCCGATCTTTGGCCACCGGTATTGCTTATATAGGCGGTTTTACTTCCGGAGGTGATGGCATATGTATGCTGGGATTTGGCTAGCTAGCTCAATAAATTCTTTTGCTTCTTGCCGATCTCACGCTAGCTATACAGTAATCAATTGTAGTAACATGCATGCTGGTGTTGCGTCAATGTTCAGAAAACAGTTGCGTCAATGTTCGGTGAAGGAAGGGTAGACTCATCATATATAACAGCATAGTTGATGGCGAATGCTCTGGTCCATGCATCGTCTTCTACAGGCACTGTTGGAACTCACACAAACGCAGAGATGAATACACGCAGGGAAGAGGAACACACACATAGCCTTGCGGCTAAGACACAAACTACGCGAGCATCCTAAGAGACCGATTCAGCACCTACCGACAGACTTGGGCTACTGCACACACTACACGGACGCGCATGAACAACACTGAAAAACATCTAATCCAATGAACCAAACAAGGTTAATCTAAAAGCCACCAGTCTAGAACGTCTCAAATCCTTGATGCTAGAGCTGGGAGCATGCTTCTCAGTTCTGAAATTACAGTGAATTGAAAATAAAATCTTTGATGCTGATCGGTTTTGGGAACCATTCGGCACGCTTTGAATTACACTACGTGTTAATTTCTTATCAACCGTTTCAGACTTTCAGTAGCAAAACAAATCTTTGATCAATAATGGCATCAGATCAATCAGGTACACAATGCGTTAATTTTTCACTACTGCCTACATCAACGTTCGTCAGCACATGTTTGATAAAGTCTACCAGGGAATGAAGAGCAAGGTGACACAACCCCTAGCAGAGTATGGACAGCCTTTCTTTCAAAGTTTCAAGTCAACCACATGGTATTCAGAAATAGAAAAAAAGGAAATATATGGTAGATGAGCTCTCTAAGACCAGAATGACATAGAACAAAATTGCAGCAGTTATAGAATAAGCACTGTAACATACTTCATCAACTAGCAGCTCAGGTAACCTTGGATATCTTTGCTAAGAATGGATGGAGAAACAATAATAGACTTTGTTTTTGATTTTCTTCTTTTCATCTACGTACTATTTTCCCTTTCATTTGTAATCAGCTTATGAGCTGAAAATACTATAAAAATTTGGCTATGTGCGGTCGCAGAGACCGGAAACTAGTCCTTTTTCTAAAAAAAAAAGCAGCTCAGGTTATCTTTTTTCTTGAATATGCGGGGGATCTGCATTCCATTTTATTAAGGAAGTAGAGGAACAATTACAACATTGGACCCCAAACATGCACTACAAGTCCAAGACTCTGCACCCCAAACTCAATAAACAGCTAGGGCAACCAAGAACTAGAACAATGACCATAGATCTAGAACAAAACCCCTGAAGCGCATTGGCCCCATCAGCAGCGCACTGCAAGCAGGACAAGTCATCACGCAACAGATGCCCTTCTGCTACATGTTTCAAGGAGGTCAGTGCACCGTTGAGGCTGTACGAAAATAAATGAAGTTAGAAGCGTACCCAGCGCACGCAGAGAGATGTGTCCCTGTGGTTTAATTTGGTCCTTCAATTTGGAGCAACATCATATCAAACCTCAGGAAAATAAACCAAGTTATTGGAAGCGTGCATGAGTCTTGGGAGGATTAAGGTAGCATGCATGTGTGGGACACCCGGAAGGCAGCAGGTAGCTGCGGCACAAGCATGCGCATCAGGAGGCCAGCAGCTTTTTATAGGCACTAATGGACCATTAACATGTTAATGGGCCATTAGGACTTTAAGAACTGGAGCCCACATAGACTCTTGGGTATAGATATTCAACAAAATACATCATGTTCAGTTCAATTAGCACTTGATTTTGTTTTAAAATCGGGTGTGACAGGGGGAGACACACGCTTCTGGGTAATTCAACGTTAGAGCTCTTTGTCACCATTTCCATGCTGGCCATATGCATGTACCACACTTCGACTGGAAGCTGCCTGCATGCCGGCAGCGTGTGAAAGCTGAAGATGGAAGAGATGAACGGGATCTCCATACGGCTCAAGGCAATGCTGCATCTGGATAGATGCTAAGTCACGTACAGTGTGTACTTAGTGACAATGTGAGATCGATCCGTTGTTTATGGTAGTATAAATACCAGCAACAAAAAAACATGATTACGGTTTGCAATCATAGTAATAATCATGGAGCACAGGTATGTGTAAACATGGATAATTGAACAAGCTGCCTAATATTTCTTGAGTATTACATGCACAAGTTGCAATAGAGATAGCTACTGTTTAGGGGCTCCTCGACATCTCAACCTCCGTGACATCTCAAGACTAGTTTACAGACCGCTTGTGTATTTCACTCTCTCTTTTTTTTAGAATGAATCAATCAACAACGATGCAGGTTGAAACGAGGTGGCGGTGCGAGACAGAGGGACAAGGAACTGTGAGGAGACGAGTGTGAGACGACGAGGTGATGTCCAGGGCCTTGTACAGAGAAAAGCTGCTGACGAAATGGGAGAGGCTAGAAAAGCTTGTTCTTGATGACTCTCATGCCTAATTGCCCAAACTTGCATGTAGCGCATGTTGAATCCTTCCATGGTATGTGATGGCGCAACGAGTAAGAACGTGCGCGAGAATCGCAAAATATTTGGCGGTGTCGCATGTGATATCTCTATCTCAGCCTCTCAGGTTCTTTGTTTTGAGATATGTGAAAGCACACACAAGACTCAGACACAATGCCTTAGTATATGTGCTGTGTGTCGAGAAAGTGTTGAATTTGGGGAGGAATTTGTGGCTTAGGTGTTTCCCACCACAGCTCCTCTCTTCTCTTTATTCCAACACTACGCACAATAGTCCCTTACAATAGGACTAATTACAACAATACACCAACAGAAAGCTTCGATGCTTGATCAAAAAGTTGCTCTTCATCAGTCATAACGTTGGGGATACAGAGCAGGGTTAAGATTTTCGGTGGCATTGATGAGGGAGACCATCGAGAAAAGGACATTCCCCATGCCTAAATTCAATTCCCCTTACACCATTATTTTTTTTTAAATTCTCAATTTTGCCATTAAAAACTAGAGACCCCTACTTATAGTACTGCTGCTTCATTTTTTTTTCTTTCCCCATGTCCGACTTCCATCAGGCAGCCATAAAATGGATCACCTTGACCTCATTGGCGACTCTAGTGGCTAGAACGGGAGAGATGGGGGATTTTGTGTGCAAAAAATCCGATGCATTTTGGGGAAGCGAGGAATTTGAAGCAAAGTCACATTGCCATAAACTTATTAGCTCCAGTTTGACTTTGGCTCAACATGCTACACTATTGCTAGCCACCAACAAAAGATTAATCCTGACTAGCCATGCATAATTTGCCAGAAATTCATAAATCCTCCATTTTCTGCTGTCTCTCTCTATATTGGCTCTTTGTTTTTATTATCCAAAAAGACTGTTACAGGATGGTAGTTTCAGTTTTTAATGGTTTGAGTTGAAAAAAGAAGAAGGATACAATCGATTTAAGTTTAGGCCAGAAATGAACTGAAATTGAAAGTTGCACAGTGATGACAGGGTCAAATGAACTGATATGTATGCCTTAGAGACAGAAATGCATGAGACATCATCTGGGCATGATTGGCCTAAAGTAGTTAGTTAATTCCTACAATTTGAACTAGGTGTTTAATTTGATTATGGTGGACTAAAATGTTGAGGGGAATCAAACTGGGCATCCAGCTCATGCCCAGTGGCTGCACCTAAGTGCTTTAGCAGCTACCACCATGGTACATGGCCTTTCTCGAATCAGGCAGAGGCACAGAAAATGGTCAAACAGAGGTAGGAGGAAAAAAGATGCGCAGTGTTGAGGTTTCTCTTTCACCAAAATTAGTTTATGTTTCACCAACGCAAGGAACTAAGTAAATATTACAAAATTGTGATGCAAGGATCTCACCTCATCAGTAGCTCTGCTTCTAAGTAAGCATATATAATTGCATGATACATTCCAGAAACATGACAAGTGATGCAGTGTTGCTCCTAACCAAGGTTCTAAATCTCCGGCTATAGCGGCAGATGGCTGCTGGAGAGGGAAGCCGCTAGGATAGTTTGATTTTAGCATTATGAGTTCGCTGCCGCTAATAGCTGCTGTTAGCCGGAGATAGCCGCTAAATGTTCCCTCAATTAGCTGCCGCTAAAGGACTTGACGGGCCGAATTGAAGCACAGGCTTAGCGCAAGCGAACAAACTTGGCAGGCAACGCGCTCGGCCCACCAAGAATTTCAGCCCAGATTTCATCATTTCAGGCCATGTATAGACAGGCAAATCCTGATTCCCCACTCCTCTCGAGTCTCTCAACTGTCTCAGCCTCTCCACTCCCCTGAAAGGCGGCGGCGGCGGCGGTGGCTGCGCCCGGCCCTGGAGACGAGGAAGACTAGCAGTCTAGCACCCTCTCTATTTCCCACTTCTCTCCCCTAAGCGACGGCTGCTGCTACAACCCACCAAGGCGGCGGCGACTGCGACGGTGCCATGGTCCACCGGCGGCTGCTTCGTTTGAGGCTGCAATGCGAGGCAAGGAAGAACCAGCACGTTCTCTGTTCCCCTTTCCTCCTCTGATTCTGGTATCCTGGTGACTGTTCTGATGGGTAGATGATGCATTGCCTCTATGGTTTGCCTCTGTCCTGTTTTCATGCTGTGATGAACTGTGAGTGCCAAGTGTTCTGGACTGAAACATGGTCCACTGTCCTGTATACTGTGCTATACTCCTGTGAGAACTGGGAAGCGAGAGCTGATGACTTGGTGATGAGATGAATTAGTGAAGTAATGGTGTCACGTTTCTGATTTTTTTAACCTATATTTACAAATCCGCTAAGTTGCTTAGCTGTAGCTATAGCCGGCTATAGCTGCTCTTAGCTGTTGCTGAGCCCAACAGCTAAGAGGCTTAGCCGGAGATTTTAAACACTGCTCCTAACGATGGAATCCATGCACACCATGCTCTCATCGAAGAGCTTGTAGAGGAAGGGGGAACACAGGAGATCAGCATGGGAGAGGCTTGACTGCAGGATCAAGTGCATAGAAAAGTTAACTGTGGAGTCCCAGCAGTCTCCCAGCAGTACAGGATAACGCGCGAGCTCCCAGCAGTCTCCCACGACCCCACGACGAGGATTGCAAAAAAACTGCAAGTGGTTCGAGTGGCAGAAATGAAGTCCACAAGTCGTGCACTCAGGCCGTATTCCCTTCGCTAAGGACGAGATCGACGACTTGACCGCTGACGTACGATCGATGGCACGCGTGCATATAGATGAACCAAACGGACATTCGTGATCAACGACCAGGTGCGAGATTTTTCTTTCGATTTGTCCCCGTGCGTACGTTGACGCGATCTCCGGGGTCAAGCCGAGCCCTAGTCCAAAACGTGGTGCTTCCATGATGCTTCCTTTTTTTAAAAAAAATAATGCTTCCATGCATGATGCTCAGGTCCACCTTAACTTATTCTCCATTTCATCGATGCTCGTTGGCTCGCGGGTGGCCTTGGAGTGGGGCGCATGCGCACCGGTGACGAGAGAGTAGTCGCTGTCGGCGTGCACCCGCCCTTCCCCGCATCGCGCGAGGAATCGCCGTGGGACGTTTCTTACTACCCTCGGCGAAATGGCACCGTCCCAATCCACCACCTTGACCGTTAGAAGCCCTGGCAATACTATTCAGAAATGGGTTTTTATGGGTGGCGGAAAAGCTAGCTTTAAAAGAAAAGTAGAAAAAAGCCATTCATGTATTGGCTTTTGAATAAATAAAATGCATACTGCATGTAATACCTCTTGAAACAACATCCTACAAAAGTCATCAAAGCACCTATTAACTTTGATCTTTTTTGGCTTCTAATAAAAATCCGATTTCTACTTCTCAAATCCTATTTGTTATGGCAAACATTACCTATACATGTTATACGTTGAAATTGAGGTTGTTTGTGATAATCTGCAACTTTGGGGCCTCTTTACAAGTCTGCTATTTTAAGGGGCAGCTAGGGATGGTAATAGATCATGGCCGTTATATCTCCTTCACAATCTAATTCAGCCCTATCTATTTTTAGCTCAAAATCATATATTATTATGGCTCGGCCCTTATTGAGCCCGATTAGCTAAATTAGAGGGTCCTTTACCACATGGGCAACTCCAACTCGAACCAGATTATAGTGTTCTGTTCTTCACCTTGGGAGAGAGCTAGGGTTAGGGAGAGGAGAGGCTTAGATACACCAGATCCATACAATAGAAAGTGAAATCCGTAGGATTTGAAGCCTCTCCATCCTTGTTGGCTCCCACCTCTTGTATTGCTTATTCATGCAGTGGATTGCTCGCTGCCACCCCCCTCCCCCACCTGTGTTTTTCTCCGCAAGAGGTGTCTACTCTTGATTTGGTATTTTCTTTGACAGATGAGTTGATTAAGTCACCATCTTGATTGCTATTGATCCATATATGAAGTGGTTATTTGTATGGATGATGAGTTGGCATGCGAGACATATGTGTGTTCTTTGATATGCTGATATGAGATGATGTGGATTTATTCTAGTGAGCTTGTTGCTGCAAGTATTTTCTTATCAAATCATTGGACAGCTTGCGGTTTGAAAGTTTCAAGCATGATTGTTGTTTTGTTCATGCAGACAAGATGTTCGGTGAAATATTTGTGAAAAGTTAGTTTGGCTATTTAATTATCCTGCTGTTATCACAACCTAGTTCACACCCCTCGTGATGCTGCTTCCGAAGAGATATATGCATGAAACACCTTTTCAATTTCTTAAACAAACAAGTGAGAAAAGTCACCTAAACAACAAATCACTGCATACACTAAAATGTTTTAAGCTTATCCCGAGCATCAATGCTAATGTCGAGATTAATTCCTATCCGGGCCGCTGAGCTATTCGATATGGATAGACGGAGGGCAAATGCCGATTCCAAAACGACCACACCGGAGCTTTGCTTTTTGTTAGAGCAGTACCGTAGCTGTCCCTGCCTTGTGCTAGTAGCGGGGAGGGAACAAATTGAGATTACTGTCAGATTAGCAGCCAGAGCTGTAACGGAAAGGATCATATGGCTCTGTTCGCTTCAATTTATCAGCCACCAAATAGTATTTTTCTCTTATAACAAATCAAATCAGCCGTTTCAACTTTTCAGCTGGCTTATTAGTCCAGCCGAACAGTTTCGCGAGACCCCCACAGCCCCACCACTTTCGAGCGAATCAGCCGCAGCTGAATGCGAGAAAGTGCGCCGCGCTTTCCAACTGCCTGGCACCACCGCACCATGGCTTCCCAGTTTCAGACTTTCTTTTTGTTTTTTTGTTTGAGATGAGCTTCAGACTTCCAGCACTCCTATATAAGTCAAAAAGGAGCTGAACCGCAAAACAGTATATATAACCAGCCTAACCTGTTTTTGCTAAATTTCATATCCCAAATTTTGAAATTTACACGCTGCATACATCGACAATTCCGATTCAGTGCAAGTGAAAACTTACCTTTAGTCCCGGTTGGATAGGTTTAAATCTCTCTAAAAGCTATTCGGCATAAATTTTTTGAGTTACTCCCGGTTGGTGTTACCAACCAGGACTAAAAAATTTCGAAAAAATAAAAAAAGGAGCCACGCACCGAGCGCCCGCCTCGGCTCCACCCGCACCTCCGCTCCCCCTCCCCCCCACCCGCATCTGCCCGCTGCCTCCCGCATCCGCCCGCGCCTCCGCTCGCCTACCCGCCTCCCGCATCCGCCCGCCGCCCGCGCCCGCCTCCCTCCGCATGCGGCCGCTCGCTCGTGCCTCCGCTCGCCCCGTGCGCCTGCCCTGCCCTCGCCCCGTTGCCGCTCCTCACTCCCAGTGAGGGGCGAGCAGAGGGGGAAGGGGAGGGGGCGGGGGCGGCGCAAAGGAGAGGAGGAGAGGGAGAAGTTAAGATAAGTTTGAGTAGGACGCGCGTGTGGAGAGAAATAAAGGGGGGGCATGGGGGACATTTTGTCCTAGTTGGATCCACCAACCGGGATAAAAGGGAGGGGTTTTTTTTATCCCGGTTGGAATTTCCAACCGAGATAAAGGGGGGACGTCCGTGCTAACTCTTTTCAACCGGGACTAAAGCCCCTCTTGTCGGTGTCTTTCGGTGCCTCATTTTTTACTCGGGACTAAATCCACTTTAGTCACGGGTCCAATGTTAACCGCGATAAAAGAGGTTGGATGGAAGGTCAGTTCTCTACTTAATGTTGTGTTAGAGGCAATAGAGCAGCCTGTTTTTTTTTCTTTGACCGGATAATGATTTCAAGCCTTTGCTAACGACCATTTCGAGCACTGTCAGCAGTAGAAAACGACCAAAAGACTAAACAAAAGAGGCAGGAACCACGGGGCCAAATGCGCCACCTTGCTGCGCGCTGACATGTGGGGCCGGCGTTGAACGCGGCCGCGCCTACGGAGGCCGTGCGCAGCTGCTTTACATGCTCCCTGCCAAGAAAACAACAGGCGCATTCCGAATTCCCGTGCTCTGCAGTCTGCACACTGCACTGCTTAGAGCTTGTCTCTCCTCTCTCTTCCATCTGTCTCTTCTTGTCATTTGTCAAGCCCCGCCGCTGCTCCTCAATCCTACCCGTGCGCCGCGGGTAGGTTCTGGAAGCTCTCCGGAGATGAGGAGGGGTAGAGGACATGGAGGAGGAGGGGTGTCCGCGTCCCTCGCCGCGCTGCTGTGCTGCGGCTGCGTCATGGTCCTCGCCGGTGCAGCCGCCGCGCAGGGCCCCTGGCTTCCCTACGCGTACAAAACCCTAAGTGGTAAGGATCAGCCACCCGCAGCTTTCTGCAAGCTAGCGTGTCTGTCGCCTGCTCTGCTTCGCTTCGTGCTCTTGTTAACATGGGAGATGAGGTTCGTGCTTCCGTGGGTTCTGTACGGCAGCCAGCGAAGCCGATGGGGAATTTGTGGGTGCTTGTTCTAGAGGCGGAGAGGCCACCCCCTTTTGCTGAGGATTATAGGAAGTTTTCTCTCAACCTTAGTGGTTACACGAAGCGGAGTGCTACAGCAAGTCAGCAACCACCTTTTTTTTGGGTGGGGGTTTCAAATTTGTTTCGTTCGAGTATAAAAAAAAAATCTTGTTTCGTTCATTCGTGTGGTCAATCCTTGTCAAATTGATTGGGTGATGGTTTGAGCTGATATTCTCTAACGGGAATAATCATGTGCATTTGTCGTGCAGGTGATGCTCCACGAGTTGTGGCCAAAGGCGGGTTCTCAGGAGTGTTTCCCGACTCCAGCTCAGATGCCTACTCCTTTACGTTGATGGCCAGCGCAGCCGGTACAACTCTGTGGTGTGACGTCCAGCTGACAAAGGATGGCGTGGGAGTCTGCCTTCGGGACATTAACATGGATAATTGCACCAACGTCGCCCAAGCTTACCCTGCGAGAAAGCGGACCTATGTCATCGATGGCGTGCGGAAAAATGGATGGTTTGCTCTGGACTTTACCAAGGATGAGCTTCAGTCTGTTATTTGTGAGTATAACAATATCATTGCAAACATTTCACTATAGACCAATTGGATTCCGTAAAGCTCTGTACATCTCAGACGTGTAGTAAGTACAAACTAATAATAATTGGGTATACGCATTAGCAGTCTTTACTCTTTAGTAGTATTTTTCCCTCACAAAGAAAAAGACTAAGTAAGCGCAGACATGCCCCTGGACACACCACCAAGGTCATGAATCTTGAAACAATGTAACGTATTATGATTTTCGTTGTGTTTAGTTTTATTTTATTATTTTTAATTAGTTTCACATTATGGGCTTCCTTTTTCTCTCAAGTTGTGTGTACTCATTACTCAAGCATTTGTGCTTTTAGTGCCTTATAAATACTTGCTGAAAGTGTGATGATGTAATGATGTAAGCTTCTTTACTCTTAACTGATTATCTACTATTTTGAGCAGTAACACAAGCAATTTGGTCTCGCACCTACAGTTTCGATTCTGTCGGGTATTCTATCCTCTCTGTCACAGACTTGCTGTCCATTGTCAAGCAGCCTTCTGTTTGGTTGAATGTTCAGGTTGAGTATTGTCCTTGTAACTTGGAATTTGTTGTTGCTAGTGCTACCTTCAAAAGCTTATTTCTATTTCATGTGTGTAGCATGACACCTTCTACAAAGAACATGGTTTGAACATGAGGAACTACATATTTTCCATCCAAAAGCGTGTATCTGTGGATTATATCTCGTCACCTGAACTTGGCTTCCTCCAAAATATATCTGGAACAGTTCGTGGCAAGACAAAGCTTGTGTTTAGCTTTCTTGATAAATCCCTCTTGGATCATTCTATAAACCGAACATATGGTTCACTTTTGAGTAACCTAACGCTTATTAAGTCTATTGCATTTGGCATAATGGTCCCGAAGACATACATTTGGCCAGTGACAAAGGATAACTATCTACAGCCGTCCACATCAATTGTCGCCGAAGCCCACAATGCAGGGCTGGAAATATATGCCTCTGATTTTGCAAATGATAGAATTATTCCCTATAACTACAGTTATGATCCATTGGCAGAATACCTAAACTTTATCAGCGATGGTGGCTTCTCTGTTGATGGTGTATTGTCAGAACACCCTTTTACTGCATCAGAGGCTATTGGTAAGTTACTAAGTACATGTTAAAGACTCAACTATAATACTATAGATTGGAATTGCAGAGTGCAAAATAATCTTACCGCACTTTAAGATATGGTTGTGCTCATTGTGGAAATTTTCTTAGGATGATATTTGTGAACAAATAAGCAACATGCTCATTTTAATGCCTTTGAATCTCCTCATCTGCAGGTTGCTTGGCTAGTCTGAATTCAAGTAAGACTGATCATGGTATGTCTCATCTCGGTGTAAGACCTACCTTAGTAGTTTTACCATGATGGTTGAATGTATTCTATTAAAACTCAGTTTAATTGTTGTAGTGTTTTTATACAGGGGAACCTTTAGTTATCTCGCATAATGGTGCTAGTGGAGATTATCCAGACTGTACGGACCTGGCCTACCATAGTGCAATTAATGATGGCGCAGATGTCATTGATTGTCCTGTTCAAGTGACAAGTGATGGAGTTCTTATGTGCATGAGTTCCATTAACCTGCTTGATACCACGAATGTGCAGGGAACAACTTTCAGCTCTCGTAGTTCTGTTGTTCCAGAAATTCAGGCTACAGCAGGAATCTTCACATTCAACCTTACTTGGGATGACATTAATAGTAGCACCTTAAAACGTGAGTTTCTTTTGTATCATTATGTAGATAAATTGTTGTTGTTGTTTTCTACCTAAAGTAAATGGCAAATAACATTATAGATGCAAGAATGGCTTACAAAAAAGCACAACTCATTAGTAGCCTTTTGACTTGCTCTTTTCCTACAGCCAAAATATCTTCCCCAGTGAGTGATTATTATCTTGTAAGGAACCCAAGGTACACAAATCAAGGGAAGTTTCTGAAGTTATCTGACTTTCTAGCAATCGGAATGGATACAGATTTGTCTGGTGTCATGATCATCATTGAGGTGATAACTTTTGCTTGAAGTTTTGGTTATTTTGATATGACCCATAGGGTTAATCTTTATAATTTACTAGTCCATCAACCCGTGCTCCCGCACGGGTTAATATTTTTAGAAGCTATTGTATTTGAAAATTATTTACAAATTAAACTCCTAGCTAATAATCAAAATTGATTACCAACTACTCTCTTATTTTTTCAATACGTCAACATAATACTTATATAGATATGTACCTATCTTTATCCAATTGTGATTGATTTTTAATTAATAATTACTCTATGCACTTTTTCATCCATATTCATACTTTTTCCATTTTGTATCGCACCTCCAATCCTCCATACATTATGTTTAGCATACAAATCAATATTTTTCATCGATTCCTCACGTACATGTATAAATGGTCTAAATGGTGACACTCATCGTGTGTATATACTTTAACTTAGTATTTTTTATATTAATAATGACATAAATAGGTAATTTAGAATCATATATTAGTTTATTTTTGACATTTATGTATGATGCACATGAATATAATTAGATTAAAATTTAGATGTTTAATTTAGGTTATTTTTAAAAACAACTTACTTGGGTAATATAGATAAAATTTTAGAATGACATTTTAATTTATGCTTTATAATGATATGTATTAGTAAATTGGATGAAGATTATGGGATTACTTTAGATTATTTTTTATAATAGCTGAGCTCAGTAATTTAGATATAGGTTTAGAGCTCCTTTTTTAATATTTTCACAATGATAGTGGTGGGTAACTTTTTAGAAAATATAATAGATCAATGGCTATGATTATTAGATTTTACAGGATTGGTGTTTGATGTTTTTGATTTTTATGAGAATTTGTCTCTTTTTTTTCTAGCTTGTCTGATGGGAACTAATGCGGAGTCTCCAATGGAAAAAAAAATGGGACTACATTGCTAAAAAAATATTACCATAAGCTACCTCTCGTTTGTTAAATATTCAAACACAATAGATATATATACTTATTATCTTCATCCAATTGTGATAGATTTAGTTAGTAATTACTCTATAATATTTTCATTCACATTTATAATCTTTAACTTTTCCCTTTGCATCGCAGGTATGCGCTTGAATTTGTTTAATGAACCCTAAGTTTGTGATACAATTTTAACATAGAAATCTATATTCTCATCACTTTCTCTATATCTTTATAAATGGTGACACATCATGTGTGTAGACCTTAATTATTATATCATATACCAATAGTGCAAGATTTAGACGATTTAGAATCATATATTGTTGTATATTTTAATTAAGGTTATTTGATTCAAACATAGGGTTATCATGTTATTTTTAATAATGGTATGTGTGGGTAATATAGATGCAAGTTTTTAAGTAATAGCGGTGGGCAATTTGGTTGCAAATTAGGGGGTTATTTTAAATATTATTTATAATGGCATAAGTGGGTAATTTTGATGAAGATTAGGGGGTTACTTATTTTATTTTATATAATGGCAGAGGTGGGTAATTTATATATAGATTTAGGGGGTTATTTTAGGCTATTTTCATAATGGCATAGGTGGGTAATTTTTTAGAAAACACAATAGATTTAATGGCTATGATGATTTGAATCTATCGATCAATGGTCGGATGTTTTGCTTTTTTGTGAGAATTTCTAGGATTTCTCTCTTTTTCTAGAGTGTCCACCTAGGAATCCTAGGTGGCTTTACCTGGAGGCTTCAAAAGGAGCCTCCAATTAGTAATAGTAAGATACCTGAATTTTATATCACTATTATGAGTATGTGACAGTCAAAAGTTTACCAGATAGTAAACTTTCAATATCTTCAAGAATAATCAATATAATTTATTTTAACGAAGAGCTCATGATCTGTTTTTATTTTTTATATTTGTAAATGGTATAGCTTAATTGCTTAACTGTTGTCATCTCGATGAGTTCTATATCTATTATAGACACACTGAACTTGTACTTGTATAGGCCTCTGGGATTAGATAATGGAAAGACACTATTTCTTTCTCATGGCCTACCACATATTCTATTCAGCTTTGCATATGACAAATACCTTGACTTATCTCAAATAAGTACAGTTCTTTATTCATATATCATTCTATCTTTTGTACTGCAGAATGCTGCATTTGTGGCAAAGTCATTAGGAATTGACATAGTTGATTCTGTAAATGCTGCCTTAAGTGCTGCTGGTTACGATAATCAGACTACCAAGCAAGTTCTGATCCAGTCGAAAGATAGTGCTGTTCTTGTCAAACTGAAGCAGCAGAAAACAAAATGCAAGCTTGTTTACACTCTCCCCTTAGGCATTGGGGATGCTTCTACTTCCTCATTAGAAGCCATGAAGAACTTTGCTAATGCTGTAGTTGTTGATAGGAAATCTGTTTTTACCTTAAGTCGAGCTTTTGCGATCCGACAGAACAGTCTTGTGAAACATCTACAGTCAGCAGGGCTAGCTGTGTACGCACAGGTGTTCCGGAATGAGTTTGTATCCCAACCGTTGGACTTCTTTGCAGATGAAACTGTTGAGATCAATTACTATGTTCAATCATTTAATCTGTCAGGCATCATAACTGACTTCCCGAAGACAGTCAGAAGATACAAAAGTAAGTCTCGTTTGTCATCTACATATATAGTGGGTCGTGATTTTACTGCTTGCATCTACAGGCTATGATGGAAAATAGCATGGGAACATAGCTAGTTGTGCTTAGGCCATTTTTAAAGCCTTCGTAATGGTGGTGCCATTTTCCACTCCATTGTCATGTAGCTTGTGCGATATCAAAATTTCGAGTTATGATCCCACATTCACCCTGCTTTTGCCATAAGATTAGGGAGGTGATTATTCACATTCTTTCGTAGGGTTAATCTATTATAGTATTTAATTAGTAGCTGCATTATTTACTCTCCTGTTTCTGACATTTGCATACTCCTGTATTGGCAGAAATGCCCGACTACATGCAGAGCATTGACGTTGGCTCCCTTTACCAGTTACTTCAACCCTTCAAAGCCCAGCCGCCATCTTTGCCGCCAATGCCGACACTGAATGCTTCAAGCGTGGAGGAGCCACCGCTTCCTCCTGTTGCGTCAAGGAAGAGAGATCTTTTACGGTACACAAACACAAGACTACCTTCTCTTGCTATGGGGGTTGGCATTGGTATGTTCGTTTTGCTTCTGGTTCTTGCTGCCATCTTTGCAACAAAAAGACTCAAGATTCGTAAGGCCAGAAAAATGAGGGAGAAATTCTTCAAGCGAAACCGCGGGTTGCTGCTTCGACAACTAGTAGACAAGGACATTGCCGAAAGGATGATCTTCAGCTTGGAAGAGCTCGAAAAGGCAACAAATAAGTTTGATGAGGCTCGCATCCTGGGCGGCGGAGGGCACGGCACGGTGTACAAAGGCATACTGTCAAACCAGCGTGTTGTTGCCATTAAAGTGTCAAGGCTTGTAGTTCAAAGAGAGATCGATGAATTCATAAACGAAGTTGCCATCCTTTCGCAAATAAACCATAGAAATGTAGTGAAGCTTTTTGGGTGTTGCCTTGAGACAGAAGTTCCATTGTTGGTCTACGAGTTCGTTCCAAATGGCACACTTTACGACCACCTTCATGTTGACAACCCTCAAAGACCACTGACATGGAAAGATCGGCTGCGTATCGCCTCTGAAGTTGCCAGTTCTCTCGCCTATCTTCACTCAGCTGCTTCGACATCGGTTGTGCACAGGGACATCAAGACATCCAACATACTACTTGATGATCGATTGACAGCCAAGGTTTCGGACTTCGGTGCCTCGAGAGGCATCGCAATCGATCAATCGGGAGTGACAACCGGCATACAAGGAACATTCGGCTATTTGGATCCCGAGTACTACTACACAAGGCGATTGACCGATAAAAGTGATGTCTACAGCTACGGCGTCATGCTTGTTGAACTTCTAACAAGAACGAAAATTATGTACATTTCGCCTGAAGGTGTGAGCCTCGTGGCACACTTTGTCACGTCCCTGGATCAAGGTGAGCTCAATGAGATACTAGATGAGCAGGTCATCGAAGAAGGAGAAGAGGAGGGCAAACAAGTGGCAGAAATAGCAGCAATGTGCTTGAGGATGAAGGGAGAAGACAGGCCAACCATGCGGAGCGTGGAGATGAGGCTTCAAGGGCTGCTGGGTTCAGAGATTAACACTTCAGTGATTGGAGAGGGTCATGTGAATGGACTCAACGGCCTAACATTTCAAGGAGGAAATGCCAATGCCGGCGACAACTACTGCAGTAGACGGTACAGCATCGAGGAAGAGATCTTAGTTTCTGCGAGCTTGGAGCGCTGATCCTCACGCCACATTCTCATCCAACAGCAAAGCTATCTACTCCTATACGATGCAGTAGTAGTACCAGTACTCACTCCTCAGCCAATTGACTGCTGGCTTTCATCCCACTTGTGTCATCCTAAAATTATTCGTGCACTCCTCAAATTAGCTTCAGATATTAGCATTAGGTTATTCTAAGCTACCTCCCATGTTTTGAACCA
Source organism: Setaria italica (assembly GCF_000263155.2). Lineage (NCBI taxonomy): Eukaryota > Viridiplantae > Streptophyta > Magnoliopsida > Poales > Poaceae > Setaria > Setaria italica. The sequence continues at coordinate 37,374,053 of NC_028457.1, read as the reverse complement.
AGGACCTGATTTTGAACCAAGGACCTGATTTTGGCCATTGTGACGAGGGAGGGAGGGAGGGAGCTTTCCTCATCTCTTAGTGAGAGTTGAGATAGAGATATTCTTGATGCGGGACTCTGGATGCGTTAGGGATGACCATGGTGTGGTTACGTTGGTTTCGGGATGGAGATCATACTAGTTTTTATCAGCTGCATAGTTAATCACCACCTTTCTCCATAGATTTCTTTTAGCTCCTGCGATACTGTTTGTGAAGACTGAAGATGTTTTTTTTTTCAAAAAATTTGAAGACTGAAGATGTGACTCGAGGCCCTTTAGAGCATAGGTTCTCCACAGAACAAACTCTGAACAACGGCACTACTACTTCTACTACTACACAGCATTCCCAAAGAAACACGCCGAAGGCGCTAACACAAGGAACAACAACATCAGAAAGCAAATCCTTAATCTTGTCATCAATTCATCACGACTACAACAAGCATCTGGTCATTCATCAGCCTGAATCCCAACAGTAATGCTGTGCTTCCTATGACATTCTGAACGACGGACCAGATGTGGTTGTCAGTGCTACTGTATATCCGACAAATATTCAGACAGCCAACAAACCAAGCCTGCGAACTGCGGCGCCCTCCCTGAACCACCGCTTCGCTTCCCACGGTGGTCCACCCATGCGGGCTGTAGGGCCGTCGAACCTAAACTCAACTGACAGCTGGGTCAGAAACCTTTGGAGGTGAAGCATGATAGACTAGTTCTTCATGCACGATCTCAAAGTCAGAAATCTGACTGAAAATTTCAAGTTTTTCTCAGGATGTATGCCTACCAAACCCATGAGTAGTTGAGTAGTAGTAAGAGTTAACTATGCATCAACGGAAAGATCCTTCACTTCTACGCATGCAGAGTTCTCACCAGTTACCTGGTTACCTCGCTGTGCACAAAACAGAGAACTGCTGGTTGACTTTGAATCGGTAATTTTGTTGAGGCCTCCCACAGCTTTCCTCTGAATTGATGAATATCCTTGGAAAAGAATTATCTTCGATTGCGTTATCGGTTGCTTCGCTCTCATTGCCCGGCGGCCGCCGCCTGTGCTAATTTTCAGGCTGTAGGGCCGTCGAACCTGAGTCTCCAACTGATAGATACGAAGGCGAAGGACATCTTTCAAAAATAAAAAAGAAGGCGAAGGACGACAGAATTCTTCAAGCACGATCCTGAGGTCAGAAATTTGACTGAATTTTTCTAAGTTTTCTGTCGAAGTACGTGTGGATACACGTAAAGATCTTTCATGTCTACACACGCAGGTAGCCAGATATACTAGTTAATCATGCATTTTGAAGATGATCTTATCATTAGCTTCGTTATTTTGTTTGTCGCAGAGGCCGTCATGGTTGACTTTGGATTGGCCAACGGTCCTGCCCAGCTACCGCGCGCGCGCCGCCATAGCCCATAAGATGGCACTGCACACACGCTTGCCATTTCAGAGGAACAGAGCCATCTGCTACGAGCGATGCGCAGCCCCGTCGTGCCGCTGCTGCCGACGTCGATGTGCCGTACCCGTTCGGCACCACGTACGGCTGCCACCGGACGGGCTTCAAGGTCACCTGCGACCGCTCGTACCAGCCGCCCAGGCTCTTCCTCCAGAGCGACGGCCCGGAGATGCTCGCGATCTCCATCCGGAACAGCACGGTGCGCGTCCGCGCCACGGCCTGGTCCTTCGCCGCGGGCAACAACAGCCGTCAAGATGTCGCTTCTCTCCTCCGGGAACGCCGCCGGGCTGGTGATCCCGGGCGTCCTGGAACTGGACGCTCAACAAGTCGTCGTGCGCGACGGCGGCGAAGCGGTCGGACTACGGCTGTGTCAGCAGGAACAGCGAGTGCCTCAACTCCACGAGGAGCCTCCCTTTTCAGATACAAAAGAGTTTTAGTTTTATCCAAAGTCAAAGCGACAACATCAATCTCAAGCAATTGCGTAAAGCAACTTCATCAACCTTTGAGACATTGCGTGTAACGTGTCTCGTAGTAAGTAAGAAAACTAAAAGAAACATTGCATCTGCAGTATCGTAAAACAATTATGCTTTTTTTAAAAGGATTTAATGTTGGTGCAAGCGAATTGATCTGGGGGGCTAGAGTATGTCGTTCTGGGCTCGGAAAGAACTAGGCTCCGTTTCCTCGCCAGCTGTTAGCTAGGCCAGTTTCTCTACTGCCACCTGGAGGACAAGCCCAGGTCCAGGTGACTAGGTGAGTAGCCAGCCCATCAAAGGTCTCCTCAAAAATTCCATCGGCTGAATCAAATTCAACGCAGCAAATTACACTCCCTGCGGTGCGGTCTCTGGAAAAGAAATCAAGTAAAAATCTCTGGAACAGTTGCCGTACTTGAAGCAAAGCAAAGCACTTGAAGCAAGTACTTGAAGCAACATGTAGTTCCACTTCCACTAATAGCTACTGACAACAAGTGCTTGAAGCAAAGCAAGAACTTGAATGTGGCACGGAAGGGTGGAAGATCAAAAAAATATCATATCTCGACAAGCAGTGTGCATTGCATGCCTTTTGGAAATTTGGATCGATGGCTATGCAAATTGCTGCCATTAGCTCTCAAATAAACATGTCATTAAGATGAAGCACAATGATTAGAAGACAAATTAACTCTCCAAGCAGACCTGCATGGCGAGGCCGACGTCCAGTCAGCGGGTAGAAAGCTTCTAGAAATGTGACGGCGCTTATTAGTCCCTACGATTAAGATGCTGACGGAGGAAGCAGCAGGAGGAGGCACAGATAATGTTAAGCTCTATGAGGCTACCAAACCTCAACCTTGAGCGAAAAGTTCAGTTCGTTCATGATGACTCTCATGCCCGATTGCTCTCATCATCGATCCGTAGTGCATGTGGGAACTCTTGCATGGTGTCTGATCCCATAACACATTTTACTTTGTTATAAGTACGTGATGTGTGGTGAGGTGATAGCACACGCTTTGATCGACATAGATATTGCTCTACCGTATGTACTGTGACATTTACAGAGTGGTGGTTGAAAGTTTGAATTCGTTCGTTGATGATGAGATGAAAAGGAAAAGCATGCATAATCAAATCACACAAACCAACTCAATTTACTCCAAGAAATGAAATCGTAAGGCTTTGCCTCGGTTTAATCATCAATATTACAATTAATATACTTAGCAACAAGATGCTAATTCAGGCTTTTCCTACATGAACAGATCAGCAAACCACGTTCGTTTTTTGTTTTAATTAAAACAAAAAACAAAGAAGCAATCAAAACAAGGGTGTGCATGGGAAAAAAATTGGGTGGGACGGTTCACATACTCATTCCGTGCAGCCCGTCCCCTGATGCCTGACGTGTCGCCACCAGGAGGGGCAATCCACGATCCGCAGCTCAGGCTCTCATTTCAACAGCAAAAGCTCGCAGCTCGGGCTCGGCTCCCTCCAATGCGCAGCTCAGAGCGGCGGCTCCAGACTACTCCACCAGATTCGGAGGAGGACGGAGGAAGCGGGGGAAAACGCGCGTGACGTGTGCCCGCGTCGTATGAGCCACGCTGCCATCGCGACGATGACCAGGATGGCAGCCGAGGAGATGGGACGGGCCTCCGCCTCTGCGGCCATGGCGGAGGCGGCGCCAGCGCAGGCGGGGTCGAGGTGGGCACGGGTGTGGCTGCCCTCGCTCCGCTGGATCCCCACCTCCACCGACCGCATCATCGCGGCCGAGAAGCAGCTCCTCTCCATAGTTACGACCCGCCCCCCAAGGCCCTGGTCACTTAGTGTGGATTTAGTACATTGCAATTAGGCATGTGCTAGCTAGTTGAGCGACTGGTTGTCAGTTCATCTGCAATCCAGCTCGGCTAAGATTAAGGTCCTTCACTCCTTCTGAACGTTGAGCTCGAAGCTGATACTCTGGAACAGGGCAATTGCCTCCCCTTTCATGAAGACTGATTGGACTGTTGCAGCAGTTTCACTTTCGTCACAGTTATCAACTGTTAGTGCTCTAGCTAACTGCATTGTTATGAATTCTACTAACTGAATGTTGGGGACTCTGAATAGAAACTTGTCCGTGTTCTAAAAAAATCACAATTTTGTTGCTGTGGAATCCCTTGGGTCGTAGTCACTTAATGTGGATTTTGATGGTTTTGTCCTGTGCTGAGTAAGGAATTTTGCTCAGTGGCTTGAGATCATACAACCACATGGTGTAAGACTTTGTTTTAGGGTAAATGAGCAAATTCAATTAAATTATCGAGTGCTGTAGTGGTTCTGTAGCGCATTAGAAAAAATGTAGCAGCTTTTGGTTATCGGTGGACCAAGAGTGTTGGGTGGTGGGATGATTGAAAGATTGTGATATTATTTTTATGATATGGTATAAAGCACTGATTCTACCTGATGGGTAATCTATCCATTCTTTTTCACATTTCAGATTTTACTCAAGCTTGCAGGTTTACTTAAAATGTATCGGTCGATCGATATTGTTTTTACTCTGAAATTTTATGTTCTCGTTTTGTTGTGACTGAATTTTTTTCTTGAGCACAGCAGACGTAGAGAGTGGACTGTGGAGATCTAGTTGATTTCACCGATGCAGTGAATCGTGGTGAACTGGTGGTAATACATTTATAATGCACATGGGCATTAGAGTATATGTCGGTTTATTTCCTCCTGTTGATTGGCTCGCGCTGCTAGAGCCTTTTGGAAGCTGCAGAGGAAGAGAAAGAGAGAAATATCCAACTGCCCAAAGAGGTCCTCGACGAGATCGAGCTCACCACCTAGTTGGAAGTCATGTGCTTGGAGCAATCCAGACTCCATAGTGTAAATGTTTGATATTGTAATTTATACTTTGTTGTAATCACAGATGTACAGAGATTATTTGTTGACAGTATCAAGTGTCCATGTATGATATGTGCAATGATATGTAGATGGCTTGACATGATCAATGTATCACCTTCTCTTTTGATATGAAATATATACGGATATTTCAAATTCTGGAATGTGATGGGTATGTTAAAAAATGATCTTTGTCATGGAAGAATTCTCTGTCATGATCAATGCCGTATTTGCATGTGTTGAATGTTTTAAAGTGTGAATCTGGTTCAATGATCCCCTTTGGTTCAGTAATCGATGGCGGCACGGCTCGTACGACGCGGGCACACGTCACGCGCATCTTCCCCCTCTTCCTCCATCCTCCTCTGAATCTGGTAGAGTAGTCTGGAGCTGTCGCTCTGAGCTGCGCATTGGAGGGAGCCAAGTCCGAGCTACGAGCTTTTGCTGTTGAAACGAAAGCTTGAGCTGCGGATCGTGGATTGCCTCCTGGTGGCGACGCGTTCGGGCATCCGGGGATGGGCCGCACGGAATAGGTATGCGGACCGTCCCCACCAATTTTTTTCCCGTGCGTGTGCGTGGCTCCCCCATGCATGCATGGCAGGAGAAACATCCGGCGCTCGGCACGACCGCATGCAAGAAACAGACCAAACCAAGCGAGCAAGCAGAGGCGTGGCCATGCATGGCCGGAGACGACGAGAAACACCCGGCCGCTCCCACGACCGCCTGCACCTACCTAGCGGCCACGAACGCATCGGTCCCGTCGATGCCGCGCGGCCAGCCACCGCCCGCCACCGCTCCTCCATAAAAGTCACCATGGCGACGGTGTCCCATCGCTCAAACCTCCCTCACCGCCCCTCCTCCCCCCCCTCCCATGGGCCCTCCTCTCCGGCTCCGCCTCCTCCCCAGCAATGGCCGCCTCACGGCGGCTTTGCTCCTCCTGGCCGCTTGCCTGTCCGCCTGCAGCGTGCAGGCGGTGACAAGCGCGGAGGCCTCCTACATCGCGCACCGCCAGCTCGTGGCCATGAAGGAGGCCGGCGGCGGCGAGTCCGGCGACCTCCCGCCGGACTTCGAGTTCGACGACCGCGTCGGCGCCAACTTCCCCAACCCGCGCCTCCGCCGCGCCTACATCGCGCTCCAGGCCTGGCGCCGCGCCTTCTACTCCGACCCCAAGGGCTACACCTCCAACTGGGTCGGCAACGACGTGTGCTCCTACAACGGCGTCATCTGCACCGAGGCCCTCGACGACCCCAAGCTCACCGTCGTCGCCGGCATCGACCTCAACGGCGCCGACATCGCCGGCTACCTGCCGCCCGAGCTCGGCCTCCTCACCGACCTCGCCTTCTTCCACATCAACACCAACCGCTTCTGCGGCATCATCCCCAAGAGCATGTCCCGCCTCTCCATCCTCCACGAGTTCGACGCCAGCAACAACCGCTTCGTGGGGCCCTTCCCCTTCGTCTGCCTCGAGATGGCCTCGCTCAAGTACCTCGACATCAGGTTCAACGAATTCGAGGGCGAGCTCCCGCCGGGGCTCTTCGACAAGGACCTCGACGCCATCTTCGTCAACACCAACCGCTTCGTCGGACACATTCCGGAGAACCTCGGCAACTCGACGGCGTCGGTGGTCGTCGTCGCCAACAACGGGCTGACCGGGTGCATCCCCAAGAGCATCGGGAGGATGGCGAGGACGCTGGACGAGATCAACTTCCTCAACAACAGGCTCGACGGCTGCCTGCCGCTGGAGATGGGGATGCTGCAGAACACCACCGTCATCGACGTCAGCGGCAACGTCCTCGTCGGGACCCTGCCGGAGCAGCTCTCCAACGTCACCAAGCTCGAGCAGTTCGACTGCTCCAGGAACGTCTTCACCGGCATCGTGCACGAGGCCATCTGCGAGCTCCCGGCGCTTCAGAACTTCAGCTTCGCCTCCAACTTCTTCAACTCGGAGGCGGCGCCGTGCATGCCGTCGGAGAAGGCGAGGGTCAGCCTTGACGACAGGGACAACTGCCTCGGCGCGCTCCGCCCGGCACAGAAGACCACGCTGCAGTGCGCGCCAGTGCTCGCGAGGCCCGTCGACTGCAGCAAGAACGTCTGCGCCGGATACCCGGGGAAGCCGGCGGGTCCGCCATCGCTGCCGGGGAAGCCACCCATGGTCAAGGTGCCTCCGACGCCCACGACGCCGACGCCGACGCCTACGCCCACGACGCCGGCGCCTCACCAGCCGGGTCCGCCCGTAAAATCACCGAACACACCATCACCACAGGGTCCATCGCCAAGCCCGGCCCCGGCCGCGCCTGCCGTACCCGTCAAGTCGCCGCCGGCACCGCAGCAAGCTGCTCCGCCGCCGCCCAACTCCGCCTGGCTCCCGGTGACACCCGAGCGCCCCAAGGCGTCGCCACCACAGGCACAGCCTCCGGCGCCAGCCAAGTCTACTCCGCCGTCGACTCCAGGAAGCTCACCCCCGGCGAAATCCACCCCGCCTCCTGCACCAGTAAGCTATCCCCCAGCGACGCCGGCGAAATCCACCCCGCCTCCTGCTCCAGTAAGCTCGCCCCCGGCGACGCCGGCGAAATCCACTCCGCCTCCGGCACCAGTAAGCTCGCCCCCGGCGACTCCGGCGAAATCCACTCCGCCGCCGGCACCTGTGGCGTCACAGCCACCACCCGCCAAGTCTCCTCCGGCAGCACCGGTCGCGTCACCACCCCCGCCCGTGAAGTCTCCCCCATCACCAGCGGCGCCAGTGGCCTCGCCACCACCTCCGGAGAAATCGCCTCCTCCGCCGGCACCGGTGGCCTCATCGCCCCCGCCCGTCAAATCGCCTCCTCCGCCGGCACCGGTGGCCTCACCACCACCGCCCGTCAAATCGCCTCCTCCGCCCGCGCCGGTGGCTTCGCCGCCACCGCCCGTAAAATCGCCTCCTCCACCGGCACCAGTGGCCTCTCCACCTCCCCCGGTGAAGTCTCCGCCACCACCCGCTCCGGTGAGCTCGCCTACTCCTCCGGAGAAATCTCCACCAGCTCCAGCTCCAGTGAAATCTCCACCGGGACCTCCATTTAAGTCTCCGGAAACGCCTTCTGATCACTCTGCGCCACCTGAATCAACTCCAAGCGAACCACCTTCAACTCCGGAGAAGCCACAAGCACCGCCATCTCCGGTAGAGGCGGTAACTCCACCATCCGAGTCTTACACACCGGAAGAACCAGCTAGCTCACCACCTCAGCCGCCGAAGTCGTCGACACCACCGACACCGGTGACCTCATCACCTCCTCCAGTGGTGAAGTCTTCACCACCACCAGCTCCAGAGGTAGTGAAGTCTTCACCGCCACCCGCACCGGTCAGTTCACCGCCGACTACGCCTAAGGCATCGGCTCCACCGGCTCCGGTGAGCTCGCCACCTCCTCAAGAGAAGACTTCACCACCTGCGCCGGCCACATCACCTCCGCATCCTCCTGTGAGCTCACCGCCTCCTGCGGTGAAGTCTTCGCCACCACCTGCGCCCGTCAGCTCGCCACCGCCTGCGCCTAAGGCATCACCTCCACCCGCTCCTGTGAGCTCACCACCTCCTGTAGTGAAATCTTCGCCACCACCTGCGCCGGTCAGCTCACCGCCGCCACCTGCGCCTAAGGCATCGCCTCCACCTGCTCCTGTGAGCTCTCCACCTCCTGTGGTGAAGTCCTCGCCACCGCCAGCACCAGTCAGCTCGCCACCTCCTGCGCCTAAGGCATCACCTCCACCAACTCCGGTGAGCACACCGCCTCCTGAGGTGAAGTCCTCGCCGCCACCTGCGCCGGTCAGCTCACCACCACCTGCACCAAAGGCATCACCCCCACCTGCTCCTGTGAGCTCACCGCCTCCCGTGGTGAAGTCCTCCCCACCGCCTGCACCGGTCAGCTCACCACCGCCTGCGCCTAAGGCATCGCCTCCACCTGCTCCTGTGAGCTCACCACCACCTCCGGTCAAGTCACCACCTCCACCTGCCCCAGTGAGCTCACCTCCTCCCCCAGTGATGTCTCCACCGCCACCGGCACCAGTGAGCTCACCACCACCACCAGTAAAGTCGCCGCCACCTCCAGCACCAGTGAGCTCACCACCACCTCCAGTGAAGTCTCCTCCTCCACCGGCACCGGTTAGCTCTCCACCACCTCCGGAGAAATCTCCTCCTCCACCGGCACCGGTTAGCTCTCCACCACCAGTGAAGCCATCGTCGCCGCCACCAGCTCCAGTAAGCTCACCACCTCCAGTGGTCGCCTCACCCCCGCCGAAGCAAGAAGAGGTAACATCATCACCACCACCGGCGGAATTCCTACCTCCGCCGTCATTCAACGACGTCATCCTCCCACCCATCATGGCCAACAAGTACGCATCACCACCGCCCCCTCAGTTCCAAGGGTATTAAAGCTCCATGAAGAGATCGATGGCAACAAGTGATTGGAACAGCATATAAGCAGATCGCAAGCACATACCACACAGCTACATGTGTAACCCTGCTTCTGGCGCCAATGTGCTAGCGTACTTTTGTAAGAACCTGCTCATTTTTGTTCCTATGATGCAAGTGCTATGCGTGATCATCTAACTACGTGAGGCGACAAGGTGTAAGCGACATGCCTTGTACTATCCTTTTAATTTTATATTTCAGAAAAAGAGGAATGTTTTCCTGAAAAGAAAAAGAGTACGAGATGATGAAGGAACAAAGTTACAAGTTTTTTTTTTATTTTCTTTAGTTTGTATTGTTCATATATTGGTAAAATGATGTATATGATCCATGGATGATGGCTATTTCTTGCAATTTTAAATTATCTGGTCCTTGTTAATTGAACTTTTGGAGAATGCATGTACTTTGATTCTTATTATTTGTGTTGGAATTGACTACCATATGTTCAAATCAACTCTCTGTTTTCCTTTATTTGTGTTTAGTCAGCTCAAGATGAATTGTCATTGCTATGAAAACTGAAAATATGTGTCAATTTGCCATGGAAACTATGAAAAGCTTCACTTTTACATGGCTCACTTGACATTCCCTGAAATGAAAAGAGAAATCAGATTTTTGTTTTTGAGACCTAAAAGAGAAATCAGATGCGAGCGAAGAAAAACAAACTTGACATTTTAAGCTTGGGCCTGGAACAGCTCCTGAGAATCCAAGCTTGGGCCTGCCTTGGGTCCAGTAGATTAGAGGGAAAGGTTCTACGTCGAAGGCGGGATGTTGCATATTACGTAAACCCTTGCGGAAGACGGCATCTGCATTCGTCGTGCTGTACGGCGGCTGGCGCGAGGGTAACCGGTGAAGAACCACATGGCCGGCGGCGGCGACGATTCCGTCTGCCGGGCCGCGCTCCGGGAGGCCTTCGGCGACTCGTCGGACAGCGAGTCCGACGCGCCGGCCGGCTCCGGCCGCGGGCGGTGGAGGTGGGAGGCGGTGGCGGGGGTAAGGGGGTTGTGGCTCTGCGCCGCCTTCCTCTCCGCCGACGAGCAGGCGCGCCTCCTCGCCGCGATCCAGCGGGGTGAGTCCTTGGTCACCGCGACCTCCTTATTGTGGGTACAACCAAAAGATTGGATCTTTAGCTTTGTGTTTGGGACTAGCTTGATTTCTGTCTTCAACTTTAGAGGGGGATTATTTGGTAATGCTCGATCTGTATCCTTGATGCTTATTGAATTCAAGGCTTGCTTAGAGCAACTGCTTAGCAAAATGGCGATTACTGCATTGTATGTCCAGACCAATTTAACAGTACTTAGCTCTTGACTTGCTTAAGAATCTTTTTACATCTCCCAATTGAACAGTACCAAACTGCAATGAAAATGAAACTCAGTTCTAGTTCCTTGTTGCTCAACAAAAGACTAACTGTTGGCCATTGCCCATTTTCTTTTTGCAGAAGGGTGGTTCATTGATGCAAATAACCAAGTAAGGTTTTTTCCCCCCTCTTCATCTTGTCAGGATGTGCCTAATGTGCGATAGCAGCTGGTCAGCACGATTTCAATAGATGATACATATGTCTCACTAGTGTCATAAAGACAGTTTGATTTGTATGTACAAGGCCTCCTAAAGTAACGAAACTATAGCTATTCTGTTTTTCAACAAATATGAAGAATTTGCATGCTCATCTGTTGTTTTGTATGTTGAAATCCTTTTTGCTCCTTTCTCTTTCTGTTTAGGCTATGAGATTTGGTGATCTCCCTTCATGGGCTGTCGAACTTTCCACCCTCATTCGTGAAGCTATTTGTGTTGGTGATGTCAATGTTGGTGTTAGCGCAGAGATGGCAAATGAGGATGAAGATGCATGTCCTCTGCCATCAGATTTGTTGTGGAGGGAACCATTTTTTGATCAAATGATTGGAAACAGATACAACCCAGGTGAGGTACGAGACTTTTTATTCTTCTGAATAATTTGGACTGCTGGCTCTGTTTCATGTTCCCAAACAAATGTGGGCATTAAAGAAATAGATGCATTCTTTTACCAATCCAGTCAAACACAGCGCTTCTGTTGTTGAATCTAGGGTATCTGCGCCCATGTTGATCTGATGCGCTTTGATGATGGAATCGCAATAGTCTCCCTCGAATCAGCTTGCGTCATGCACTTCAGCCAAGCAGAACCAACAGGCACAGCCTTGGACACCCTGAGGCAAGGGGATGGTGAGCCTAGAAAGTTCCCCGTTTACCTGAACCCAGGCTCCCTTGTTGTGATGTCAGGAGATGCAAGATACCTCTGGAAGCATGAGATCAACCGCAAACCAGGTGCGCAGCTGTGGGATGGCAGGGAACTTGAGCAGCATAGAAGAACTTCTGTTACACTGAGAAAACTCTTGGCTTCTCCAAGCTGAAGTGCACAATGACACTTGAAGACAGTGAACAATAGATTTCTCCCAATTTTTGCAGTCTGATGAGGCAGATTTTACTGTTACAGAGTCATCATTGTTGAACCTAAATGACTCACACTGTTGTGTAATATTAGCAGTTAGAACTCGGGTGACATTACAATCATTTCTCAGGAGATATCACCGAATATTGTAATGTAAATGCCATTTGTAAAGACAACCAGCATGGATTCGGAGGACTATTGTTGAATGCTTCTGAGTTCAGTTCAAAACTTAGCATTGGTTTGTTTACAGTTGCAGTGCAAGCCATCATGGTATGTGCATGCACCTCATGACTGCATAATATATTTCAGAGACACATTGTAAGCAGATATAAGACTTACATTCTCAAACAAACATTCCACATGAGTTTGTAGTTATGGCTCACAACTCACAATCAACCCAACTGATCCTAATTAATTATAAGTACCATGCCCCATGAGTCAACCAGGGTTAGGCACATGAAGAGATCCATATCAGGACAGTAACAACATTTGGCAGAACAATCATTGGCAGTGGCAAATATTGAAAAATATGGGTGATGGAGGCAGGCATCAATGGCATGACAACCCTGAACTGTTGTAGCTTGATAGAAATAGCACCACATACAGTTCCATGTTCAGCAAGAAACCAGAGCAGCTTAATGACATATTAAATGAAAAGTAAACAATTATTTCCATAGATCAGAAAAAAAACACACCTTATAAGTCTTCAAAAATTAGTGAAACTACTTCCCATACAAGTAATTCTTACAAAATCAGTAGCACTGTCCAGGAAGACACATGATGACCTGAAATACAGCAGCACAAAGCAAATCTCTTTGGCATTGGGGAACAGCAACTAACCGGTTTATGCCGAAAGTTAGTGTTCCCAGCTGCAACATTTTGTTAACATGGATGCTCATCTAGCCCCTTTCTTCAAGAAATCACACCACCACTCCAAGTTTCTATTTTTTGCAAACTACAAGCATGAACTGCTGCATAAAAGTGCAAAGTTTGTACTACTGACACTATCCTGGTAAAACTGGGACAAGAGTCTAGACTGATGTTCCATTCAAAGTTTGCTGCTGCGAGGGGTATGTGGGAGACTACGGCGGCGGCAGGTGGGTCGGAGGAGGAGCCCAGGGGGCGGCCAGAGGAGACGACGGACCCGGCAGTCCAAACTGGGGGCCGATTTGCAAAATATTCGGATTACGATTAATAGTCGCGATCCAATATAGAGGGCTATTTGAAAATACCCGGGGGTATTTTGCGCAATATCGGATCGCGATTATTGATCAGGATCCAAAATAGGGGGCTGCATGAAAATATCCGAGGGCGGTTTTGCAAAAGACCGATCGCGATCCTGGTGGCCACTTTGCAAATATTCCGCGCCGGCGAGGTCGCGCCGCCGCGTCCTCCGCCGCTGCCCCGCCCGCGCTCCCATCCGTCGAGAAAGCTCACGACCGCCGCCTCCGTCCCCGTGGGCGCCAGCGACGACGAACAACCACGTCTCCTCCGGCTCCGCGAGGTGGCGCCCGCGCGCGCACGGCGGCGACGATGAGTAAGAGCAACCGATGAGCAATGCTCGGCGTCGCCGGCCAGGCACTCGCCCACGGAGCCGTAGCGGCGGCAGCGGGATCGTCGGGGAGGAGCGTGAACGGGAGGTGGCTGCCGCCGTCAGAGAATGCAGCGGCGAGCAGGGACTTGGCAGCAGCCATGGCGGCAGCTGCCGGTGCTGTTCGCCGACATGCCGGTGTTTATGAAGTCTTCAGACCTTTGCTAAGCTAAGAGTCTCTTACTCTCCTACTCTCAAACCGAGTTTGTCCATTTTGTACGGTGAGCTGAATTATCTTTGAATCCCAAAAACAGAGCTGTGAATTTGTTAACCGGAACGGGCGACATTCTTGGATTATGATACAGGGAAGAGACTGTAGAATTAGTCATCTACTTAGCCTGGCACATGGGTACAACTATCTTCATAAAAAGATATTTGCATTTGTTTTACGTATTTAAACCAAAGGAGGAACCGGAAATAAGCGATGTAGAAAAATGTACCCATTCAGAACACAAGAATTTTTTTCACACGAACAGCATATTTGAAGTATATTGAATTATGAAAACCGGAGCAGTCGAATTGTACAAGCATGTCTATTTTCTACCACTCAAAAACCTGCCACCAGCAGGGAAGCTGAGATGCATTGCTATGTTCTGTCACATTAGTCATGACCATGATCATGAACTACTGAAAAAATGTGCCTATGTGGAGTTTTGTCGGATTTCTTCATCTACAGCTTATACACCAATTTTCATCCGTTTAAACACACCATCAGTTTGATGACCTATTTCTCAGGGGCCAATTCCGCAAATCATACCTTCGCCACGCCCACAGAACTGGCCATTTCCTCCAAGAGCTCCTGCTGCTCCAATGTAGCACAAGACTGTAGATGTTTTGATGACAAATGAAATCTTTAATCATTAGCGCTGTAATAGTTGCATGTTGCCAAGTTTACCAAGTTTAGTTCTCATGTATTCTACCTGAACAGCCGATTCAATGTCTCCTAAAAGGAAGCTAGTCAGTTCAAAATTCATCTTCAACCGATGGTCTGTCACTCGGTTGTCCTGTGAGCAAAAGACCTCAAATTTAATGAAAGGAAAGAATAGGAAGAGCTCCTTCCAAAAAGAACAGAAAGAGAGAAGAAGAGACAACATTAACATATGCTTAAGTGGCATTGCACCGACAGAAAACAACATAAATATGCCCTGCTACCTTGTAATTGTACGTCCTTATCTTCTCAGATCGAGCACCAGTACCAACCTTCAATTGAACAGGTAATAGTAATTTCAAACAGAGGGGAATACAAAATTTGACAAAAAGGTTGACTCTATTTCCTACACAAATTAAATAAAAAACTACTCATCATAGTAGAATTAGTCATATAAAGATTTTGTTTAGTGAATTTCAACTGTATATTACACTGTTATGTAAATGAATACTACACTGCTACTCTGTATTCAGTTTGAGCATTTATCATCCACAAGACAGATTTTTGTTGCCTTCAGTTGGATGTTACAGTTATGATATTTGAAAGATATGGTTCTAAAACGAATTGAGAACTTACCTGCAATTTTCTCTGGTTTCTTATTGACTCTTGTTGCTCCCTTAATTTTATCTCGTAGCTGTAAGGTTTATGATAGATAAATATGAGGATCAGAATAAAATTACACAAGAATGAGCATATGCCATAGCACAATATATCATTTGGCAACAACAAATTCACTCTATTTTGAGTTAAGAGCATTTCTTCTCCCAAAAACTAGAATTTACACTGCAATTATGGCCCTATTGTCAAAGAACATTCTCAGAAGCAAAACAACTGAGATAAATAGGGAAAATATGGACAACAGTAACTCAGTTTTGATATCTACAAAATAGCTAGAGGAACTTACAGTTTTGCTCGCAACAATTGAAATGCCCGCTCCCTGTTTTGAAGTTGTGATCTCTCTTCTGTACAGAATATACGTATTCCCGTAGGTTTGTGAATAAGATCAACAGCCGTTTCCACCTTGTTAACATTCTGCCCTGCATTGGTTGAAATATTAGAGGATGCTCAGTTTTAAGGGCGCACTGCAAAAATCCCAGTACTCTGTTGATGATATTACCTCCAGCTCCACCAGATCTTGCCGTTTTAAGCTCAATATCTTTTGGATCAATAACCACATCAACTTCATCAGCCTACTATGCCATTGAACCAAGGGGATTAGGCATCTCAAAATATGAGGGAATTCATGTCATAAAACCTCATGCAAAAAGCCAATAGTTCACCTCTGGCATAATAGCTACAGTTGCTGTTGACGTATGAACACGTCCCATAGTCTCTGTCTGAGGAACACGCTGAACACGGTGCACGCCTGACTCAAACTTCAATTTACTATAGACTTGTTTTCCCTTGACCTCCATCACATATGTCTTGTATCCACCCATCTCTGCCTGAAAGGTTCAGCATGTGAGCAGCATATTGTTATTCAATAATGAGGTTAAGGTTGCAAGTACATACTTCCGAGCAAGAAACCGGCTTGAACTTCCAATTATTCCGCTCACAATATCTCTGATACATGCGTACCTACAGAAAGCAATTAACATATTTAATTGTGGAAAATGTGTGAAAATTGTAGATATGATGCAGAAGTGTATAATTCGGAAGCATAACTGCTATAACAATACTAAAATGAACTATGATGAGCTTATGTTCCCAAAAAACCAAAATCCTTTTTGCACATTCTTATCCTTTAGATTATTGTCTACAGAAAATATCATCTTGTGCTTGACAAGCTCTAGTACTATATTATTTGAACAAAATGAAAAAAACAGATGTAGCTCATTTGCTAAACTGTAATCGATTTGCACAAATTATCATCTACCTACAAGGTCACCAGCCCAAATTCCAGCTTCATCACCACCAGCGCCTGCTCTTACTGCATAAATGAAGAAAACACAGTTCTTAGTTCCAAAATGTGAAAAGAAAAAAAAAACTAAAACAAAAGGATTTTGAAAACTCATGATATACTGGATAGCCAGTTCTAATGTACAACTGAGCACTGGAGAGGTACCTTCAAGTAAGATGTTGCGTGCATCTAGAGGATCGCTGGGAATCAGTAGTAACTAACAAGAACAAGATGAGAGCAGTTAGAGGCACTTCAACATGTTTAATGTATGCTCTCCAACAAAAACAGAAGCTGACACTCCATAGTGAATGAAATTAGACATATTGTCTAGAATTTATGTAACTATCAAGCAGTGTATCATATTGTATTCACCTTCAATTTTTCCTCAAGCTCTGCAAGCTGGTTAGATAGAGCCTCTAGCTCTGAAGCTATCATCTCAGCCATATCAGGGTCCTCTTCATTCTCCTTTTCCAAAGCTACCATGTTGGCAAGTAAAAAGAGCATGTGAGTGTATAGTACTTTGTCAAGGTACCAGAAACACAGTGGCATACCAACCTTTTGTCTCTTCGAGGTTCCTCTCACAATCCTTAAACTGCCTGTATGTAGTCACAACCTAAATGTTTTGGCAAAAAAAAAATTAGAGCAATGTAAAATCTAACAATTGATAAACTCACATCTCACTGTAATTGGGTAGACACCAAAAGCAAACTAAATTCCATCATGAGTAAGCTGAATACCTGATCCAGTTCAGCAACAGACTGCGCAAGTTTTTGGTACTCGCTAGGATCTGAGACAATGTCAGGATCTGCTAACCTAACCTGAAGTAGATACTCGCGCATCAGATTTGAGTGTTTGCTAAATAATCATCAAATGAGATCAAAGTTAATCCAAAATTTTGCCATATCATTGTCACAGCATTGCAGTCTACATTGCCTACAGTGTGTATTGCTTTTCTCCAATGGCAAGATCAGAAGTTCAGAACTTGTTTAGTACAGTATATTGAAGCACAATTTTACTTAGAACCATAAGAAGATGGAATGGACACAAAATCCCTTAGGTAGTTCGTTATTTGAAAAAGGCTAAAATAAAAAAATAAATGTTGACTCTGAACAGCAGAACCATACCGACATTTCTTTCCAGGCCTTCTCCGCAGAATCCAGCTTCGCTATGAGATACGGCTCCTGCACGAAGCATGTGAACGGAATTCTCATAACGCTATGACATAAACAACTGATTCAGCTCGGATGCGAAAGCTAGGATTTTTAGAGTCCGAACCACACGACGTTCAGAGTGAACAAAATTCAGAGTAACTGACAACCGCGGCCGTTTTTGACAAAACAATTCGAAATGGCCAGTTCACAGCTCCTCTCTGTTTCCAAGAATTGGCCAGGGAATGGAGCCGGTGTGGTGGAGAAGGAAGGTTCTTACCGCCATGCAGACCACGGAGGAGGAGGGCCGCCTGCGCCGCCTGCCGTGGAAGAGAGGAAGGCCGGAGAAGGTCGGAGCAGCGCGAGCGGCGGGGCCGCAGCGGGGAGGGGCCCTGAAGAAGCCGGCGAGGAAGGCCTCCATGGTGGTGAGGCGGGGGAGGAGGAGGAGGAGGAGCACGAGAGGTGGGGATGCAAAGCAGCAGCAGCAGCTGAGGATAGAAAGAACTGAAGAAGCTGCAGAGCGTCTTTGCTTGTTCAGTTGCCTCGTCAAGATTCGTGCAGGCAGTAGTCCATATCGGAGGGCCAATGGCTGCTAGTTTGCACAAAGAAAAAAGGAAATCTTTTTTTAACAAAAAAAATTGGCTAAGAACTCACTGAAATTTATTTATTTTCCTTCTAGGAACTTTAGGTAAAGGTGCAAGTCTTTTTACTTTAATATTAAGAGAAATAGATATGAGTTTCAATTTCGAAAAAAAGACATGAGTTTCAACACCTGCACGTTCAAAAACTGCTTACGACATAAATCAGATGTAGAAGCGGGCAGCAAGATTTCATATGATTCATTTCATATCTTTGTCCACTTAAATTCCTGTAGTATTTCTCTTTCCTTTCGTTAATGACGCGAGATGGCTTGCTTCCAGTCTTTAAAAAAAATAGTGTAAGCACACAAGGAGCTGCCTTTCTTTTATTTTTCATTAGAAAGAAAACGAAAATAAAAGAAAGTGCTAGTGCACACAAGAGTCAGTGGACCTGAAACAAGAACAACTGCACCAAAAGAATTCAACAGGTATTCAATAAAATCCTCTGCTGAGAGACAGCTCAGAATCTGTGCATAAACATCTTCGCGGATGGATAAAAACTCAATGATACACAATTGAGCCCAGTGGCGAAATAGGTTAACATTGCAAATCAAAATGGCCCCAATACCACTCTTAATACAACATTGAATTTACAACAGAGTGCTAGAAATACTGTACACTTCTACATGTACTCTACAGGTTCTGAGGCTTTCGTGGTGTAGGTGACCTTCCTTCCATCGTTTGCACACGTTGCTTCAGATGGAACACTTCAACCTGGCAAAGCAATGCCAACATGCCTAGTCAGTTCAGTGGATGCAACTGTAAACAAGACCCCCTTGATAAAGACCTGAAAAAACAGTCAATGGTACCCCCTTGCATTTGTAGGTGTTTACCTGAAGCTGGAACGCCCTTGCACGTTCTCCTGCTAGAACTCCGCGAGTTGAGTGCAGCTCCTGAGGATGGATGAAATCAAGTCATCAGCATTACAATAGCACATTTAGTAGCAGTTGAAAATCGAGGACAAGAAAACAAGCTCATTCTCTTGCCTTCTGGGTCTCATCCATGACGGCTTTCAGGAACGCCACCTCACGCTCGAGCCGCACATTGTCAGCGTGTACGGTGTTGGAGAGGTTGTTCGACTCCTCTTGCGCCAGTTCCAGCCCGGTCACCTTCTCCTTCAGTGCCTCGACCTCTCTGTCCCTCTCAGCCAGCCTCTTCTCCAGCTCATCCTTGCTGTCGATGACCAGAGACAGGTTCTTTTCCGCTTCGTCCTTGGTCGTTAGCGCAGCTGAGAGCTGCTCTTCTAAAGCCATGTTTCTCCTGACCAGGGTGGTTATCCTTGTATCGTGATGGTTGTTGATGTCTGAAGAACTTCTGCCCAGCTTTCTCGCTTTAGCTTCAGCATCTGGGGACTGATGAGTGTCATTACGTGGTTTTTGGTTTGTGATGGAAGGTAGCTCAGAACAATCATCAACATCCTTGTATTTGTCATCATCGATTGGTTTCTGCAGTTTTTGGGCCAGGCTGCAGTCCTGTTCTTGACGGAACTGCCTTCGGAGCGATGAGCTCCCGAGATTTGAGTTCTGTAGCAGCGAATCGGGGAGGGATTTCCTCCCAGATGAGTTTTCCGCTGTGGTGGCAATGCTGCTTCTCGCTACTGAGCCACTAGAGTACAGAGGAGCACAATGGTTGAGGTGATCAGCAAGTTCCCTTGAGCTTGGAGGAGATTCATCATACATTAAGGGTTCAACCTCAGGTGCAGACCGCCAACTGAAACAGTGCTCGTTCTGCAGCACCACTAGTACTTCAACCTTCAAAACCCAAAAATAATTTCGATTAAGGAATACTGAGTCATATAAATGTTTCGAGTGCAGCTCAATTACACGAAAATGAAGCATGTGTTTCATATGCAGTTCTTTTCTTTCACCTTGTCAGATGGCTCCTTTTTGTTTCCTCCAAAAGCAACAAGCACAATCTTGTCCCTGTAGTACAATGGTACCATGCTGAAACCCTGCAAAGAGTTTGTCATCCGTTGCTCAGCAGCTAGGTATGTGATGAACACATGAATATGCAGAAATGGTTCTCTTATTTTTTATAATGGGTGCCAGATAGAAGATATAGGAGTTCTGAATTTCACTGTTTTAGTATGAATGCCAACTCCATGAAAAATACTACAGCAACAAATATTTAAAACTTACTTTCTTCGTAGTAATTGAGGAACTAGGAGGCACTACACAAACAGACCACTTGGATTCTAGAACGTCAAAGACCCATGTTTCAGGATGCCCTGAGGTAACATTTTGCGTTAGATATTGTTCATGGTCATGGTAGACAAATTATCAATTATTCAAAGGAAAGATACATAATATTGATAAATGAAACTGAAAGGATGGAACTTACGTTTTTTCTTGCTTCCACCTCCTGCGATATACCATTTAGTCCCACAAAGTGCTCCGCAGCAACCTGCTCGAGGAGATGGATGATGACCATGGGTTTTGATCCTTGACCATACCATCTAATAAGGAGGCCAATTTTCAGTAAGCTGTTAACAAGCAAAGCCTAAAAAGAAACCTGACAGAACTTACTGTTTCAAAGTCTAGAGCATGAATATCATTCAGGGTCTTCGACTTCGACTGACCTCCAAAAATCAATAGAATTCTATCGTCGTAAAGTGCAGCTACATGATTTGATCTTGGAGAAGGTCCAGCACCTCTAAAACAACAAACTCAGAATGAATAAAAGAAAAATGCATAGTGAAGTAAGAGAATGATTCTAATATTGAGGTGCTTCTCCCAGGGAATAAGGGATGGCTAAAAATGTATTGCATCTAAGATATTAGCATTCACAGAGAAAAACTGAACTGGTTGGCTAAATTAACCTCCAAACTTTCTTTTCTTTGCTTTTGAAATGACGCCATTTGGGGTTCCAGACAGGAATGACTCACTTATAGTTCAAAGGAAGCCATGTTAATGACTTCAGATCAAACATATGAAGATCATGCAGTTTCTTCCCTTTGGCATCCTCGCCTCCAAAGAGAATTAGAACAGGACCTGCTCTAATCACCGTATGGCCACTTCGCGACACCTGAAATCCAACAAGGTACAGTCTCCATCATTCTTCATCGGCACAAGAATATTTTAGGAGTGTTGAAATATAAGTTGAGATTTTTACCGGAACATCGCCCTTGGTTTCCATATGTGACCAGAGCTCAGTTTCTGTATTGAAGGTCCATACTGCAGTAAAACAAATGATGAATTCCTAATTGTCTCTGTTGGAAGTTTGGCAGAGAATCAGATAAATAAAACAAATAGATGCGGTTTAGAAATTAAATAGCGCAGACAAACCTGATATCTTGTCATAAGGTGGGTCACTTTTCCCTCCCACAAGAATGACATTCTTCCCCCATGGAACCTAAACATCAAAGAATGCAGATTTGATCAATGCCAGCTGGTAAGACACTAAGATGTCGTAAAATATGACAGACAAAGCTAAACGCAAACAAAGTCGTATCCTTGTTTTCCAGACTTATATTGCTTTGGCAACAAAGCAATCAAGAGTGCAAAAGGGTAGTTTTATCCCTCAGAATATGAATTCTAGTAAAATCAGATTTCAAGGGACCGTTTTTAAAATGTTAAAGGTAAGCAACTTTTGGCGATCCTAAAAATTTCTTAAACTATTTACACAGCAATACACAATACTGAAACTGATACAAAGACCTTAGTGAGAGAACAATGAGCTCTAAGAACATACCAGACAATGACCTTTGCACGGTCGCAACTTCGGACAACGTCCATTTGATGATGGTCGAACTTTAGGAGACACAGAATCCCAGCTAAGTTTGTCTAAGCTCAATATCTGAAAGATACATTTTTTAGATAATGATCTGAAAGATACATATAAGATGAGATCATGAAGTCATCTCAGTACAAGATTAGTGTTCATCCATTACCTTGGTATCATCTAGCAAACGATGACCAGAATCACCACCGAAGACTACCATTTTGCTCCCTACCATGGCTGCTGCATGCTGTTTACACCCAAAGAATGTGATACAACGATTGAGAATATTGATGAGGAGGACAGCACTCGAATTAATATTTGTTACAAACAGATAGGAAGCTTAATATGGTTACTTACATCAAAACGTGGAGTTGGTTTGTCGCCCTCTGTTGACAGCACCGCCCAATTCTCTGAGCTCTCAAAAGCACGCCCATTGAGATCAAATGTATCAGATGAGCAGCGCCAAGCAAGGTCATCGGCGCGGCCACTCACTGATGTAGTCACTGGATCTTCTCCCTAGACAAATCCCATGATCTAATAAACTTAAAATTCATTGATACGATAGAATCAGGGGGCAAATGCAATACAGTTGAACCAGAAAATCTCACATTGGGGTGACTAAAACGCTTAGTTTGACGTGAAGGGCTCCGTGAGCCATGGAAAGGATCGTGCAGATGACCCTTTAACCTGCAGAAATCATATGACCAATAAAAGGTTGAGGGCAAGCAGAGTGAATGCACAATGAGAGACCTTTTCTTTTGGAACTCAACTAGTCAAGCTTATGATTATGACTTGAAAGAAATAATAAATCCAAAAGATTCAAGCTCATCACAGTAACCAAATAATCTTGTGACTACAGAAAGAAGACTAAGAAAAAGTCATCTAAATAAACATATCTAGTTATATAGAGAAGGAATCGAAATTAGGTTCAAACATCTCCCAGAAATTTACAAATAAGTTCAACATTTTTAACAGAACCTCTTTTCTCCATATATTTGGGGCTCACTAAAACCAAATCTTATTAACACCAGCTTCTTTTTTCGAGGGCAACCATTTTCCTTCTTGTATTTATGAGATGGAAAGCACAAACTTTTTCTTGCATTGAACCCCTAGATCTTCTAAACAGGCAAACAACCACAGCCAAATCAGAAAATCAAACCAAAACATCTCGCATAACAGATAAAAATAAAATATTTTCCCATGAGTACCAACAAAAAAGATAAAGAAAAGAAATATCTACCAATATTTAGTAGAAAAAATGGATACGAACCAAACAACGAAAAGCAGCAAAATTTATGGGTGAAGAACTGAAATCTCACCTCCCCAGCTTCATCCGGCGCCGAGAGAACCCAAACATCTTCGGCATTGCGACCTCTCTTCAGTTCAGCCCCAGATTTTTCCCAAGACCTCGAACGATTTAACCAAACCCTACCGCCGCAATCTCTTGTCACCTGCAAACACGGCGACGCGAAGAAACGGGAAAAGAAGCCGGGTTAGTGGAGCGGTTGGGATTGGTCCCAAGAAATCATGTCGAAAATAAGGGGAGAAAAGGACAAATTTTTGCTTTTAAAAAACGGATGCTGCCTTTGGGACTTGGGCAAGAACAGGAAGACATCAAACAGTTGCAGATACTGAGGGGAAAAAGGACAGAAATTTTTTTGGGCCCAGGAATCCACTAGACTGGGCACCAACAAAAACAAATCAAGGAACACCAACTCTACTCCTCGCTTGGAGCAAGAACAAGACCAATAAATTTCTTCTATTGTATTTTAAAAAATGTAGTTTTTTAAGCTTCTCAAGAAGTTCCATTGGCATTGCCAAGAATCAGACAGGCAACATCAAAGTAAGCACAAAAGAAAAATCATCAAATAAAATGAGCACGGAGTCCTACCCTCTTCTTGGATCGGAGCAAGAAAGAAAGATGAGCAGGGCGAACAAGAACAGCTCCAACCTCCGGCGTAAATTTGCTCTAGTGGTAAGTGTGGGAGCTCGAGGAGTGTGAGCGGTGGAGGTACTGTAGCTGCGGAGCAGGCGGCGGCAGCAGCGACATTGACTTCTCTCAGCATGGAGGGGTCTGTGTGGGGAAGAAGCCTGTGGTCTGGTCACTGGTGAGACTGCTGGGCCTGCCTGCAGCTTAGTGAAAAGTTTTTGCAGGTTTGGGGTCGTGGTGTTTTGTTTGATAGTGATACTGTTTTACTTTTACAGGCAGCCGCTGTAACAGCCAACAGCCATGGAGAAAGGTGATTCACTTTACTGTTAGCATCATGCCATGTTAGCATCAAAGATGGATTTTTTTTGTGAATCTGAAATTTTCATGTAGTAGAAAAAATTTGATAAAATGGTGCCTCGTAAAAAAGCGCTCGAGCTAAATAAAAGTACACGCATGATACTTACTGTAGAAAGTTCAACACGGGTGATACTTGCTTTTTTGCTACTTTTTGAACAATGCAATGCATTTTATATACTTTATAGTAGTACTTTGCAATGCCCTCGAGGAGATTATGAGGGGGGAAAAAATTGGTGTGTCCAGACACAGACAGAGTCGGCATCTCTCTCTGATCTCTGCTGGTCCAAGGCGCAATTATGGTTTTGCCTTGAAACACGCGCATGTGGCACCTTGCTCTGCCATGGCTGTGTGTGTGACTTCATTACCACAGTCGTTAGACAGCTACGTCAGTCTGAGTCATGGGAAAGCCTGCATCGGTCACTCACAGGTTTGAGCCTGACACTGTGGGCCCGGCAAGCGCAGGAAGAAGCACTGAAAATCGTATCGTATCCATGTTTTGCATTTCATCGTCAGTAACTCAGTATAGTACAAAGGGCCTCCAGCATTTCGTTGTGCAAATCGTTTCCCGGTTGCTTTCCTGGGATCGAGAAATCCATCTTTTGCACGTAAATTTTGCAGAACTACAAATAAACAAATGACTGCCAAAAAGATTCAAGTCACCTTTTGTCACAAAGAAAGTATGAGTTGTATAACAAAACTATATTTTGGTCTCCACTGCCAAGGAAGACAAGATTAAGTGTGATACGATTGAATGATTGATGTTGGGGTCTAATATCCTGTGGTCTCGTGTGGCTTAACTATGTATTTTTTAGTTATTTTCTAAAAAAAATACAATCTTGGTCTTATTTAGAAAAGAAGTGTTTTTGAATCTCTTATTTCAAAAGAAAATGAATCTCTGTCTTTCATGTCTGTGACTTTTTACTCCCAGCAGAGGAGTGCGTATTTTCACAGCTGGTTTCACGTATGGTATATGAAAAGGATAGATCTTGGAGCGTAGCATGTCACACGATGGGGGCAGCGCAGCGGGCAAGTAGCCGACAGCCGCATTAAATCCCGTCGGGCCGTTCACTATGTCAGGGGCTGTACGCCTGTACCATAATCATACTCACACCCCAGGATCTTCTGTGCCAGCCCATTCTAAGACACATCCGGATCTGGTGACTATCGGTAGCTCTCCTCCCCTTTGAGCATGCATGTCTCTCCTTAACGATTTCAACCGAACACCTTTTACACCGGAGAAGCAGTTAAAGCCGGAGAATTACAAGACCTAATTACTAAAAAAACATTATTCGAAAGCTAAATGATAGTGATTATACTAAAGAATTAGTGATTAGTCTAAGCAATTGATGATTTGATTAGTAAGTAGTAACCTTGGTTGTATGGATCATTAGGGGGCCATAGCCCTGCCAGCTCCCCGGATGATTATTACCTATCATATATTGAAAAATATAAGGTCAAAAATACAGATACCATGCCAGGCTAACACCTGTTGCAGTTTTCTAAAAAGGAAACACGATAAAAGTTGGAGCATGCAGTAGGTGAAAAAAAAACTATACATGGACCTGAGTTTGACCCAACATACCAAAAGTTCAAATCAAATCTCTATCAACATTGATCACGGTGGTTTAGCATGTGCAACAGTAGAAATGGATAGGCTGTCCGCAAAAGATGCTGCGAGAGAGGGCTGGGGTCTGGGGAGGACGTGCAAGGACAGATGCTGTTGGTGGTGCTGACTGCAGAGGTAATCGTAGCGTAGCAACGCAACGGACAAAAGAACACAGACGGTGACAGTCAGCCATAGTTGGTCATTCATGTCGTGTCGCCAGACGGTTAGGATGGATCCTCTCAAAGGTAGTAGCCATCATGTGATTAGTCCTCCAAATCTGTTGTTATGTGAGGGTAGGATATGATGCACGGTCCAAAACGGGGAGCAATGATTAGCTTTTTCTATCTGGGATGCATGGTTACTGACGGAGTTCTTCAGGTTCTGACAATTCATTGAGGAGGAGGCTATTGATTTGCATTCGGATGGCTATTGATTCAGGTTCTGGCATGCAGTTTGTAGGAACAATATGTATTATCTGCTTGTGCTCCAGCTATTTGGAAACTATGGGCTCCCAAATTCTTTACTTGCTTGGCTGCTCCTTCAAGATAGAGTATGGACTGCATGCGGATCGGTTACTACGTACAAAGAGGATGGGAAAATGACTAACGATCGCCCTGCTCAATGGAAAGAACAACATATGCACACTTGGTTCCTGTCGATGTGTCAAATAGACGGGGTACCCGCACATGAGAGAGAAATGCATGGGCGGATTTTTCGACAACAGCGGAAATGTACTAAGGACCTGGGTCTTTTGGTTGGAATTACATTTAGGGAGTAATCGCTTTAGCTTCATTTGCCCCTTCTAGTAGCAGTGACCTAGAAGTATATATCCATTATTGCCTACACATTAGCAAGTACGCATCACTAAATTAGTTCCAATCCATTCTTACAAACAAGGTCCAAAAACATTATGCGCGCGGCATGTTTAAACCGTATACTACTCGCCAGCTTCGTTATTCTTATCATCGGCACAAGACGAAAAAGAAAAGGAAGAAAAACTTGGCCTTGATCACGCAGAGTTCAGCTTCTGTACATCATCATATCAGCTGTTTTCATCTTCTCGTCAGCTCTTTTATCCCCGTATGTGCATCATTCGACGAGGAAAAAAAAAAGAAAGCTATCGTTGCATGCGCATGCAACGCGTTCATGCACGTCGTCGTCGCTCGCTCCGTGATCCTACAGCCAGAGCGCGCCGGCGCTCCTGAGCAAGGGCACGAGCTCGCCGGCGAGGTGCAGCGCCATGACCCTGGCCGTCCCTCCGACAAGGTTGCCGCCCACGAACACCGCCGGCACGGTGGGTGTGCCGCCGCTGCTGCCGGCGAGCCTCCTGGCGAGATCCTGCTCCATCTCCCGGCCGCGGGGGTCCCTGTCCACCTCGTGCACGGCGGCGTTCACGCCCAGGCTGCTCAGCAGCGAGACCACGACGTTGCCCATGCTGCAGTTGCTCGCTGTGAACACCACCACCGCCCGCTCCGACGCCAGCGCCGCCACCCGCTCCATTGCCGGCCAGCTTCTGCTTCCTGCTTATTAAAAAGAAGGTTCTAGAGGCTTCTACAGTCTCTCTTTCCTTTGGCGAAAGAAGGCGTTGTGCGGCTTCTTGCTGCCGATCGGGTGCATGGCTTGTCTTTTATATAGGGTGACAGTCGTTATTGGCACGCGTACCAACTTTGTAGTGGATTAAGGTTCTTTGATTGACAATGCAAGAAACTGACAGCGTTTGCTAAACACGTCGTGTGTGTGGTACGTGTGTGTGGCGCGTGCGTGCGCGTGTGCATGTATGGGCGTGCGCACGCGTGCACGTGGAACCTATATCTCTTCATATATCTAGATTGATTCGGTTCTGTTATGAAAATTGATTCTTCCCATAGAATAATGAAAGGTTATAGATTTGGTAGTTTGGAATAAGAATCCATGTTGGTGTTCAGGCATGAGGGCCTTAGAAAATTATTGGAGCATTTTGCTCAAGACTCATGATGGACTTGACATCATGTAAAATTTCCTATGCTTAAATATGAAAGAAAACAAAAGTTTCTTTTTTTTTGAACGAATGGGCACGAGACGGTGCCTATTTCATTGATAGAGGAGGTTTTAACAAAAGAGTTCCAAAATTGGGGTAAATTTACATGATTACGCTCTAGATAGGAAAGACGCTAAAGCTTTTGCCCCCGCTACGATCCATGTGCCTGCTTCCTCCTTGACTTTGGCGATCACGGAGGCTGTTGACATCTCCTGTTGATTGAAGATTCGTCTGTTTCGCTCCTTCCAGATCTCCCATATGAGCAGCAGCGTCATAGAACATGTGCCTTTTCTAGGCGCTTCGGTCCGGGTAGTCATATTCATCCACCATTGGATAGTGGTTTCGGTTGATGGCCATTCTGAGGGGTGTATGCTTGGTTGTGATGCCCAGAGGGCCACTAGTCTCCAGATTCGTTGGGTGTATCTGCATTGTGCCAGTAGATGATGCGCTGTTTCTTGTTGCGTACGACATAAAGGGCATACAGGGGAGTGATGCCATCCTCGTCTCGCTAGTCGATCAGCTGTCCAGACACGGTTTTGGAGAATGAGCCATGCGAAGAACTTGCACTTCGGCGGCGCCCAACAGTGCCATATTGTTTTGTAGTGTGGTGCTAAGGTAGAGCCTAGGAACTGTGCTTTGTATGCCGATGCAGCTGAGTATCTGCCGTTAGATGTGAATTTCCATTGGATTGCATCTTCCTGTTGCGTTTGCATTTGCGGCCTTATTAGAGCTGCTAGGCGCCATAATGTTGCAAATTCTTGGAGGTGCGATATTGTCAGTCCTGTCTGAAGGTTTATGTCCGTCACCCATTTGTTGTTGTGTAGAGCTGCAGCTAGTTTTATGTGCTTTCTCCTGGAAAGCATATATAGGTTCGGTGCAATGTCCTTTGGTCGAGTTCCTTGTCCCCAGGCGGAGTGCCAGAAGCTCATTTTGCGTCCATTACCCACTGCAATCGTTGTGCAGGCCGCGAAGAGTCGTTGATCAGATTCATCGCATGGTATCTCCCTTCCAATCCATGTTTTCTGCGGGGACTGCCATTCATGCCAGATCCAGCGCAGCCTCAAAGCTCTAGCAAATTTGTGTAGGTTTAGCACGCCTAGTCCTCCGTTTTCTTTGGGTAAGCAGGTTTTGGTCCAGTTAACCTTACATTTGCCGCCTGTGAGCATTTTGTCTCCCGCCCAGATGAATCGTTTCCTTATTTTATCTAGTTCGTCTAGAACTTCCTTTGGTGCTTTGAGGACGGTGAGCAGATATAGTGGCTGCGCTGAAAGGACTGCTTTTGTTAGGCATATCCGTCCTGCCTGGGTTAGGTTGCGACTATGCCATCTGGAGAGCTTCTGCGCTGCTTTGTCCACTATGGGCTGGAAGTCTGGTTTCCTTAGTCGCCTTATCGTGAGCGGGAGACCCAGATACCGTATTGGGAAGCTTGTACGGATAATTTGCCATTGTGCGAGGATTTCTTCCAGATCTATGCTGGCACAGCTGATGGGGGTCACAGTTGTTTTTTGCAGGTTTGTTTTAAGCCCAGTGGCCTCCCCGAAGAAGTCCAGAAGTTTTGTTATATTCGTAACGTCTAGTTGTGTCGGTTTGATGAAGATGACCGCATCGTCTGCATACATGGAGATGCTTGTACGTGGCGTGCGCCCCCTTATTTTTGTTAGTAGTCCCATTTCCGTCGCTTTATGTATGAGCTTGTACAGCGGATCTATCGCGAGGATAAAAAGTAGGGGGGATAGAGGGTCTCCTTGTCGTAGTCCTCGCCCGTGTATTATCGGATCAGATGGTGCGCCATTTATCAGGACTGTTGAGGTTGATGTGACTAGTAAAGTAGTTATCCAGTCTTGCCATCGTGTGGGGAAGTTTCTGTATCGCATCAGGTCAAGTAGATAATCCCATCGGACCGAATCAAAAGCCTTGGAAATGTCCAGTTTCATTAGTAATGTCGGCGTGCCGTATCTGTGAAACCTTCTGGCCATATTCCGTACGAAGAGGAAGTTGTCGTGAATGCTTCTTCCTTTGATGAAGGCGCTTTGGCTTGGTGATATCAATTTCTCTAGGTGTGGCTGTAGTCTTGTTGCCAAAATTTTGCTAATGATTTTTGCAATGGCGTGTATGAGACTTATCGGTCGAAAGTCCTGAATGCTTTCAGCTCCTTATTTTTTGGGTATTAGGACGATGTTGGCCGAGTTTACTAGGTTGAAGTCATTGCATCTGGCGTTGTAAAATGCATGTATTGCTATTGTTACATCTGCTTTGACTATGTTCCAGCATGATTTGAAGAATAGCCCGGTGCAGCCGTCCGGCCCTGGTGCTTTGTTTTTAGGCAGATCAGTTATGGCATGTAGTATTTCGCTATCCGAGAAAGGGCTATCAATTCCTGATAAATCCACCTGTGGGAGCTGCAGCTGTTCCCAATTTAGCGTTTTGGCACGGGCGGTTGGTGCAGACATTACGTTGTCGAAATGGTTTTGAATTATCTGCTGTTTATCTAAGTGGGTTACGGCCCATCCGTTTCCTGTTTTTAGTCTTTGGATGAAGTTTTTCCTCTTTCTTCCATTTGCCTTTAGATGGAAGAAGCGCGTGTTGGCATCTCCTTCGCGCAGGTAGGTTATTCTGGAGCATTGCTTCTTTCTAGCCTTTTCTATTGCCGCCCATCCTAGTAGCCTGTGTTTGAGCTTGCTCCGTAGGTCGTGCTCAGGTTCGCTGAGCATTCTTGTTTCTTCTGCTACGTCCAGGCGCATGATGACTTCTTGGGCCATGTGGAGTTTTAAGCGGGCATCGGAGACATGCTTTCGGCTCCATGATCGCAGTGCCCGGGCTGTTGTGCGTAGCTTGTGGCTCAACCTGTGAAAAGGTTCGGTGTGTCTCGTCGTCTTTGACCATTCCTAGGCTACTACCTCGTGAAAACCTGGTAATTTCGGCCAGAAGTTTTCGAATTTGAAAGGAGTTGGCTTGCGAGGGCCGGATTGTTGTGCCAGTAGTAGAGGACAATGGTCCGAGTGTGAGGAGGAGAGAGCGTGTAGGACATGATCATCGAATTGCAGGTCCTAGGGTTCATTGCAGAAGACTCGGTCAATACGCGATAGCGTCGGTTGTTTTCTTGCATTACTCCAGGTGAATCTTCTATTCTGTAGGTGTATTTCTTTGAGACCGCAGTGAGTTAGCGTTGCTCTGAAGCTTCTCATTAGTCTTCTGTTTAGGTTAGTATTATTCTTGTCTCTTGCGTTATAGATTAGGTTGAAATCGCCCAGTACTAACCATTTGGTGTCGTCGTCAGGTCGCATGAAACGTAGCTGGCGTAGGAACGTGGCCTTCTCTGATTGCCTTGAAGGGCCATATACCGTTGTAAGCTGGAAATGTAGATTATTGTGTTTAACCGTCGCTTTTGCTGAAATGGAGTAGCGTCCTATTTGGAAGTTTTGCATGTCGAAAACCCTGTCGTCCCAGAGAAGGAGAATGCCAGAGATTCGCTAGGATGGCATCAATATTTTGTAGCTTCGTTTCTTGTAGGCATGCAATGTGACACGTCGTTGTCAGTAGCAGTTCGCGTATTGTTCAGCCACTGTTTTATAACAATCTTGAAAAGAAGACTTATTAATAACACATACCTGCACTTCAAGATTCAAATACAGACCAAGTGCAGATATTAGCATACTGTTTGTAATATATTGTTGACAAGCTGAAAAGCAGCGAGAGCACAGTGAACCTTTGTTCTCCTGTTGTTAGCAGTCTGAGTGCAATACACATGCTATTTCCTAGTAGTTAGCAACTGTTCTTCAGCTGTGTGAAAAAGTGAGTGTTGCCTGCATCACTGCTTAACTTTAGAGCTCAGGTCGGTGTTTGAGCAAATTAATACAGAAGTCCATAGGAAAAGCAAATGTGCCGACAACAACGCGGCGACGCTTCGTCACATGACAGTATGACAGAAGGATCTGATCCCTTCGGCTAAGAGCAGCCACTTTTTATATCAGGGCTTGTTTAGTTCCCTCCAAAATTCCAACTTTGGCACTATGCAAAAAGAAGATTTCCCATCATATCAAACTTGCGGTACATGCATAGAGTACTAAATGTAGACGAAATCAAAAACTAATTGCACAGTTTTGTTGTACTTTGGGAGACTAATCTTTTGAGCCTAATTAGTCAATGTTTGGACAATAATTCACAAATACAAACGAAATGCTACAGTTGCGCATTTATGACAAAATGCCAATTTTGCCACTCCCAAATTGGGAACTAAACAAGGCCTGTCTTCAGGTCCAGCATTGAATCTTCAGACAGACAGGTTGCACTCGCATTCAGTCCCTCCCTCAGTCACACTTCCTTTTTCCGTAGTGGACTCTCTTTGTCCTTGTATAGTTTCACCATTCTTGCTGATCAAATCATCATACAATTCGACCGTACTAGATAAATCTTCCCAGTTTGCTATATATCTTGTCTCGCTGAAGGTTTTCACCATTGTTCCTGACAACATCATCAATATGACCTTTATATCACGTGCAGGCGTTTGCCATGGCGCGGTTCACCACAAAGAATGCCAGCAAATTACTTCATGGTAGGATGAGGGATCTTGCATTTTGTGCATTTAACTCCAAACTAAGGCAAAAGAAAGAGAACAGGAGCAGAGATCCCATAGAGAAGGAAATAAATGATGTTCTTCTGGAGTTGGTTACTTTGGACTGTACCAAATGCAAATGCAGAAGAAAAGGAAGTTGATGAAAGTGCACAAGATGGAGCTGGAGCATCACAGCCACTGGAGCATCGATGTCACGAACCCACGACCACAAGAAAAAAAAGGAAGAGGTGACCTAGGAAGAAGAAACTCAGGTCTGATGCGTGATGATTGGCAGCTTGATGCACATTTCTGATTCTTCTGATTCCAGAGATGATTAGATGAATAGAAAATGCACTATTGCATAATGGAAATGCTGAAATTCCTTTGTGGTGTCAATCTGCCTTTGCCTTTACGGTTTCAGTCATTGTTTGTGAGTTTGTCACTGGTCGCTGCGCTTTCTAGAGTCTACTGAACTTGTGTTTGGTTGATGGTGTAATCAAGGCGTGAAGCCCTTGAATTTGTTTCAGTCCATGGAATTTTCTTGATTCCATATTTATGTGCACAGATCACTGATTTCTGCCAGGTATATTGTAGCTTCCAGCGGCCCTAGTGCTGTTCGATGCTACATCTATGTGGTGTGTTGCCGGGCTGCCGACTCCACTGTGCAGATTGCCTTTAAATTTTGGCAGTACCGGTAATTTTTGGGACGAATTCATTTAGATTTCAAATTTCAGTCAAAATTTCAGTCAAACATTGATCCCCTCGACCATCTCAAGGGCAACGTATCACCTCTTGATTCTTGAGGAATTGGGTCAACGACTGTTGCTCGTATCCGCATTCAGCAGATTAATTCATTACACACAATTCAATTCGATATTAACTACATAATTGCATAACAACATACTACTAGCGGTTACATCTAAATTCAAACGAGAAGAATAATTACAGAGGTTTATTTCGAGCAGTTGTCACGGTTGACTTCACTATTCTAGCATTCTATTTCTAGCTATGACTGACTAACAACTTTCAGAATACTTAAGTGAAATTGTATTCTCTAAATTTGCTGTCACATGTCACTTGTGCATTTTTAAGTACCAAAAGACTAGAAATATTTCCCCTAAAACGAAAAATACATAGATCAAAGTTTGAATAACAAAGTTTAAAAAATAACATTGCTCACCATTTTGATGAAATACTTATCTATATTCCAAGCACAGGACACAAAAAACCTGGCATTCACGCACACTTCTACATCTCTCCCTATCTCCTTCCTACCATCTTTTTTTATTTTATAGTATACACATCTGACTGACGATAAAGCTAAGACGACATGCATGAACGTACGCGTGTGCATGCCATGCACGCGCTTGGACGTTCTCGATCAATTTCTCTACAGCCAGAGCGCGCCGGCGTTCCTGAGCATGGGCACGAGCTCGCCGGCGAGGTGCAGCGCCATGACCCTGTTGGTCCCACCGACGAGGTCGCCGCCCACGAACACCGCCGGCACGGTCGGTGTGCTGCCACCGGGCCCGGAGCCGCCGCCCAGCCTCCTGGCGAGCTCCCGCTCCATCTCCCGGCCCCGGGGGTCCCTGTCCAGATCGTGCACGGCAGCGTTCACGCCCAGGCTGCCCAGCAGCGACGTCACGACGTCGCACATGCTGCAGTTGCTCGCCGTGAACACCACCACCGCCCGCTCCGACACCAGCCTCGCAACGCGGTCCATCACTTCAATGGTCTGGTGCCCCGGAAGGTTCTAGACTCGTCCCTCTTTAGAGTTGTAGATGGTCTGCAAAAGTTGACTGGTCTGGTTTCTTGGTGCTGGCCATGGCTTCCTTTTATAGGCTAGAAAAAGATGTCAGTATGTGTGCCTATCTGCAGTGGATTATTGTAAGATTCTTAACAACCATATCATAGCATTTTCATTTTTTTTTGCTAATGAGATCATAGCATTTTCTAAGCATGTTATATTCTTTTATGTGCATATGGAACATATATAGCTAGATTTGGTTCATGTGTAACTGAAAAATGATTCTTCTGGTAGAGTGCAGGCAAGTTAAAGATTGGATAGCTAGTTTTGGATAAGAATCCGTGTGTGTGTTCATGCATGAGGGCCTTGGAGCACTAGAATCTTTCCTCATAACACGAGTTGACCTCATGCCGAAATTCCAATGCTAAAATCTGAAAAAACAAATGGATCTTTTCAAATGAGGATAGGACTATACACAAACGTATATTTGTGGATTTTCTTTAGGGTAGAAATAAATTGTTCAGTCACAATTTATAATCATACAATCTTGAGAGTATATGTATGCACTTACAGATTCCGATACTGATCAAGTACACACGTTAACATACTAGTAAGACATGGTTGAATAGCTCAAAAATAGAACAATGAGAACAGTGAAATTTTTCTCTGCTTTGTTGATATAGGGTCTGAATTCTGAACCTTGTAATCACTGAAAACCTCTGATGCAATGTATGTCATTTCCATTACCTAGTAGTTGTAGTGTTCTTCAGTTCTGTGAAAATCTGAATGCTGGCCTGCATCACTGCTAACTTGAGAGTTCAGACCTTTTGAGTCCGAGTGTTAAGTACAGAAGTCCATAGAAAAATCAAAAGTGCCGACAACAACACGGCGACGCTTCGTCACATGACAGTATGACAGCAGGATCTGATTCCTCCGGCTAAGAACAACCACTTTGTATTGGAGGTATCAAGCCCCTGTTCTTCAGGTACAGAATGGCATCTTCAGACAGAGAGCCTACGGTCTCATCAGTCCCCCTCACACAGTCACTCTCTCTTCTGACCTTGTCC
Source organism: Setaria italica (assembly GCF_000263155.2). NCBI lineage: Eukaryota > Viridiplantae > Streptophyta > Magnoliopsida > Poales > Poaceae > Setaria > Setaria italica. Next base: position 37,339,197 of record NC_028457.1, on the reverse strand, counting down.
GTAGCGTCAGAATCTGCCCATTTGCATTCTCAAGTTGCTTCTGAATAGTTTCACCATTCTTAGTGAATGAATCTTCAGTCAGACACCCATTTTGCAATGTCTTGTTATCTCTGACGACTTTCATCATCCACAGTCAGTCTCTCTTCTGACCTTATCCGTGGCGCCAGAATCTGCCCCATTTGCATTCTCACGTTGCTTCTGAACAGTTTCACACCATTCTTAGTGAACAAATCTTCAGTCAGACACCCAATTTGCTATGTCTGGTTCTCTCTGAAGACTTCCACCTTTAACAAGCCGCATCATCCTTATCAGCAAGACGCAGCAGAACCTTGCATTGCATATCAGCAAGAGCATGCTGTTTAAATGATGCTATGGAACAGTCACCGTTGATAAGCCGCGATGCATCTTCACATCTTCTCTTGTATATGATGCAAACCTCTGGAACAAGCAGACGACAATGGAGAATATCTGGATAGACATGTACCCTTATCCTCAAGATCTGTCCTCGCAGTGCGGACCATGTGTGGAACTTTGCATCTTGAGATTCCTTCCTGAGCTTGATCAGTTCCTGGCTCCTCATGTATGCAAGGGGCTACATTCTATGATCTGCAAAAGCATATCTGAGACGAAAGTAAAGGTGAGGGGCAATGAAGAGAGAAAAAAAAATCTGGAAATATCTCAAGAGAGAAAAAAGATTTTGTTCAGCCACTGTTTTATAACAATCTTGAAAAGAAGACTTATTAATAACACATACCTGCACTTCAAGATTCAAATACAGACCAAGTGCAGATGTTAGCATACTGTTTGTAATATATTGTTGACAAGCTGAAAAGCAGCGAGAGCACAGTGAACCTTTGTTCTGCTGTTGTTAGCAGTCTGAGTGCAATACACATGCTATTTCCTTCAGCTGTGTGAAAAAGTGAGTTTTTCCTGCGTCACTGCTTAACTTTAGAGCTCAGGTCGGTCTTTGAGCTCGAGTTTAAATTAATACAGAAGTCCATAGGAAAAGCAAATGTGCCGACAACAACGCGGCGATGCTTCGTCACATGACAGTATGACAGAAGGATCTGATCCCTTCGGCTAAGAGCAGCCACTTTATATCAATCTTCAGGTCCAGAATTGAATATTCATACAGATAGGTTGCACTCGCATTCGGCCCCTCCCTCAGTCACACTTCCTTTTTCCGTAGTGGACTCTCTTGTCCTTGTATAGTTTCACCATTCTTGCTGATCAAATCATCATACAATTCGACCGTACTAGATAAATCTTCCCAGTTTGCTATATATCTTGTCTCGCTGAAGGTTTTCACCATTTGTTCCTGACAACATCTTCAATACGACCTCTATGTCACATGCAGGCGTTTGGCATGGCGCGGTTCACCACAAAGAATGCCAACAAACTACTGCTGCATGATTAATTTCCGAACTAGATTTATCATAATAAGAATAAAACCTAGCATGCGATTCTCTAACATACAAGGCAACAACAAGCACAACTTCATGATCTCAGAAAACATGCTGAAATAACAGATTGGATCACGGCGTACGTACTTAGCGGGTGAGCTCTGATGACAAGCGGTGCTGACGAAATGACGACGCTGTTGCAGACGGAGCGCAGCAGACGACGTTGAAGACGATGTACGCCGCAAAGCCTGATTTGGACGGAGGATGAGCCATGGTGAAGACCTTGAGCAGTCGCGCGGAGCGTTTTCCAAAACCGTTATTCGCCCTCTCCCGGTGCAGGATCACAAGAGCGAGATGTTCCGGAGACCTACTCTCTTGTTCGTTGGTGCACGCCGGTGCTCGAGATGGAGTAGACTATGGTGGCGCCACAGCAGCGAGAAGAGGCAAAACCCTAGCTCGATTAGATGTCTTTTCGGTAGAGGACGATAGGTCGTATATAGAGGAGAACCCACGATCTCACGTCGCGATCGTGATCTAAACCGATTAGGCTTCCATATATCTCATTGACTTAAAGACCAACTAACAAAAAATAAAACGGCACAAGGAAACCACGCCACCGCAAGGTTGGACGTCGGATTTCGGTGGACCATTCACGCAGGTGTCGCATGCCCGCGCCCTTCACCCTGCCCGACGAGGCGTGGCATGGAGAGCGAGCGCGTGCATGTGGAGCTTTCCTTTTCTCCCCACACACATAGCTTGGAGGAGTGGAGACAACCTTTATATTTATGTTGGCCATCCTTCTCCTCCACTAGCAATGTGGGACAAAAGGTTTGCAGCACTCCGACCACTTGCTCATTCCCACATGGGCCTTTGAGATTTATTTGGAATTTCTTAAATTGAAATGGGACAAGCCCATTATTTCATCAATCCCCCAAAAGATCTCAAAAGTCTATCAGAGATTTTGCCTGTTTCTCCTTGCTGTTTATATACTAGTGTTTCAGCAAGGACTGTTAAGTTGAACTCTCGCCTAGAGCTTCAAGCTACATTCATCCATAACTTGACAATGGACTAAGCCTTGAATTGCAAGTTTTGTGCGGACAAGTTTCACTTAGAGTTGGAACTAGTACCTCGCTGCCAGTAGCCTACCCCACAGGTGAAGCATATTCGTCATACTTCTTGGTCTCTTCATGAGATTACTAGAGATCACCCAAGTCTCATAGACTGCGATGTTGTACAGTCGGGCTCATATATGTGTGTTCTTTCAAGAATGCTATGTAGGACAGCATCTTCGCTTAATCAAGTCAATAGAAGCACATTAAAGCACATTGCTAACCTTCCTTGCAGCATTTGAGAGTATTGTATTTTTATATAGAGAGAGTTTAATAATTTACTCTCCTCAGTCAACCGACAGCTTGTTTTTCCCATATCCTAATTCGCGTGATCTCCAATCACATAGGTTGGGCTACCACTACGGCAACTTAAACGGGTCTCATATCCATCTCCCTTCATGTACATTCTATCACATTCCGTGATAGCCCTTTTGTAAAGAGATATGCCAGATTTTTATCTGTTTGAATATAAGTCACACTTATTACTCCGGAGTTTCTCAACTTTCTGCCAGACTTCAGTCGTCTCTTGACATATCTTGATGATTTTGCGTTATCCTTAGCACTGTTCACTTTAACTATCACCGTTTGATTGTCACAGTTCATAAGGATTGCTGGTATTGGTTTATCAACTATAGGCAAGTCCATCAAGAGATCACGCAGCTATTCTGCCTCAACAGTGGCTGTTTCCAAAGCAGTAAGTTTTGTTTCCATGGTTGACCTCGTCAGAATGGTCTGTTTGCAAGACCTCCATGATATTGCACCACCTCCAAGGGTAAACACATGCCCACTCGTGCCATATAGGTCATCAGCATCCAAAATCTAGTTCGAATCACTATATCCCTCAAGCACAGCAGGGTGCCCGGAATAGTGAATCTCATAACTCATAGTACCCACCAAGTAGCGCATAACCCTTTCAAGTGCATGCCAATGATCAAACCCCGGGATTGACATGAACCTACTCAATTTGTTCACAGCAAAAGCTATGTCGGGTCTCGTTGCACTACCTAAGTAAATGAGTGATCCGACAATCTGAGAATATCTCAGTTGGTCTTTAGCAGTTTTCTTGTTCTTTCTGAGTATCACGCTGGGATCATAAGGTGTTGGAGAAGGCTTGCTATCTATATAAACAAAATGGTTCAAGATCTTCTCCACATAATGGGATTGCAAAAGAGTAATCCTATTCTCATACTTAATCAGCTTGATGTTCAGAATAACATCAGCTTCTCCCAGCTTGACCTCATTAATCACATCAATGTTTGTGCCAAAGATCAGTATGTCATCCACATACAAGCATAATATAACCCTTCACCCCCACCATGGCGATGGTACACACATCTATCAATCTCATTAATGACAAAGCCCGCAGAAGTTAAAGTTCTGTCAAAATTATCATACCATTACTTAGGTGCTTCTTTCAGGCCATACAAAGACTTCAACAACTTACACACCTTGCTCCCTTGACCGTTTACCACAAACCCATCAGGCTGATCTATATAGATCTCCTCATCCAACTCTCCATTTAGAAAAGCTGTCTTTACATCCATCTGGTGGACGATAAGACTATACGAGGCAGCCAGAGAAAGTAGTGCTTGAATAGAGGTCAGTCTAGCGATCAGGTGAATAGGTATCGAAGAAGTCTTCACCTTCTTTTTGTGTGTAACCTTTGGCCACAAGTCTAGCCTTGTACTTTTCAATAGTACCATCAGGCCTAAACTTCTTCTTGAACACCCATTTACAACCCACTGGTTTGCAACCGTAGAGTCGTTCAGTGAGCTCCCATGTCCCATTAGAAAGAATCGAATCCATCTCACTTTGGACAACTTCTTTCCAATCGTCTGCATCTGAAGATGCATATGTCTCAATGATGGACGTAGGAGTATTGTCCACAAGGTACATAGTGAAATCATCACCAAAGGATTTTTCAACCCTCTATCTCTTGCTTCTTCTAGGAGCTTCACTGTCATCCTTCTCTATGACGTCCTCATGCTAATGCTCATCGGGTTGTTCAGAAGACTCAACAGGTGCAGTAGGTTCAGAAGTTATTTCAGCAGAAAATCTAGAGTTGCTATGCATATCTTTAAGAGGAAATATATTCTGAAAAAATGTTGCATCATGAGATTCCATAATAGTATCAACATGCATATCAGGGACCTCAGATTTAACCACTAAAAATCTATAAGCAATGCTCCTTTGAGCATATCCTAGAAAGACACAATCTATTGTCTTAGGTCCTAACTTGCGCTTCTTCGGAATGGGTACATTGACTTTCGCCAAGCAGCCCAAGTACGCAAATAAGAAAGTGACGGTTTTCTCCCGATCCACATCTTATATGAAGTTTGATCTTTATTCTTTGTTCGGAACTCTATTCGGGACATGACATGAAGTCAATAGAGTCTCCCTACCATACCTTAGATAAACTGGCAGTATCTAACATGGAATTAACTAAGTCAGTCAGTGTGTGGTTTTTCCTCTCAGCAACCCTGTTGGACTCAAGCGAATAGGGAGGCGTCCTCTCATGAATAATACCATGTTCCTCACAGAATTCATCAAAGATTTTTGGAAAATACTCACCACCATGATCAAGCCTTAGACACTTGATCTTTCTCTCAAGTTGATTCTCAACCTCAGCCTTATAAATTTTAAAGTAGTCTAATGCTTCATCCTTAGTTTGCAACAAGTAAACATAGAAAAATCTAGTCACATCATCAATCAATGTCATGAAGTATCTCTTTCCACCTTTTGTCAACACACCATTCATCTCACACATATCAGAATGTATGAGTTCTAGAGGTGCCAAGTGTCTCTCCTCAGCCGCCTTGTGAGGCTTCCGAGGTTGCTTCGATTGCACACAACTATGGCACTTAGAACCTTTGCCAATGGTGAGGTTCGGAATTAAACACATGCTGGAAAGCCGAGACATTAAACAAAAATTAATATGGCACAAACGTGAATGCCAAGTACTCGCATCACACTAACGTTGCCGCAAATATGGTTCACGGACTTATTACAAAAGTTTGCAAGGGAAAAGCAGAACAAGCCTCCGCACTCATAGCCTTTACCAACGAACTGTCCATGTTTTGACATGACTAATTTATTGGACTCTAACACTACCTTAAACCCGTCCTTACACGGGACCGACCCGCTCACAAGACTCTTGTTGATGGTAGGGACATGATGCACGTTCCTCAGTTGCACGATCTTCCCCGAAGTAACTTTAGATCTACCGTACCAATACCATGAACAACAGCATGTGATCCATTTCCCATCAGCACAAAGAAATTCTGAAGTAAACTTCAGATCTACCGTACCAACACCATGAATAGTAGCATGTGACCCATTCCCATTAGCACAGAGAAATCCTGGGTGACCTGGTAAGAGGAAAACATGGAGATGTCAGCACACACATGAACATTGGCACCAGTATCAAACCACCAACTAGTGGAATGAAAAACTGAAAGAACAGTAGGTAGATTACCGTACCCATCTCCAGTGTTGCCTATGGTCACCATGTTGACATACTTAGACCCATTGGCCCTTTTGCCCTTGCGGTCTGCATGATTTGGACAATGCTTAGAGAAGTGCACAACTTCATGATCTTAGAAAATATGCTGAAATAACAGATTGGATCACGACGTACGTACTTAGCAGGTGCAGCCGTGATGACAAGCGGTGCTGACGGAACGATGACGGTGTTGCGGATGGAGCGCAACAGACGACGTCGAAGACGATGGTACGCCCACAACGCCAGACTTAGACGGAGGACAAGTCATGGTGAAGACCTTGAGCAGTCGCGCGGAGCGCTTCCAAAAACCTTATTTGCCCTCTCCCCATGTAGGATCACAAGAGCGAGAGGTTTCGGAGACCTGCTCTCCCGTTTGCTCGCCACCGCAAGGTTGGAGGCCGGATTTCGGTCGACCATTCATGCAGGTGTCACACGCCCACGCCCTTCGCCCCGTGTGGTGCAGCGAGCGAGCGTGCGCGTGTGGAGCTTTCCTTCTCTCCCCACACACATAGCTTGGAGGAGTGAAGACAACCTCCATATTTATGTGGCCATCCTTCTCTTCCACTAGCAATGTGGGACTAAAGGTTTGCACCACTTCAACCACTTGCTCATTCCCACATGGGCTTTTGAGATTTATTTGGAATTTCTGAAATTGAAATGGGCCAAGCCCATTATTTCATCTATTACTTCATGGTAGGATGAGGGATCTTGCATTTTGTGCATTTAACTCCAAACTAAGGCAAAAGAATGAGAACAGGAGCAGAGATCCCATAGAGAAGGAAATAAATGATGTTCTTCTGGAGTTGGTTACTTTGGACTGTACCAATTGCAAATGCAGAAGAAAAGGAAGTTCATGAAAGTGGACAAGATGGAGCTGGAGCATCACAGCCACTGGAGCATCGATGTCACGAACCCACGACCACAAGAAAAAAAAGGAAGAGGTGACCTAGGAAGAAGAAACTCAGGTCTGATGCGTGATGATTGGCAGCTTGATGCACATTTCTGATTCTTCTGATTCCAGAGATGATTAGATGAGTAGAAAATGCACTATTGCATAATGGAAATGCTGAAATTCCTTTGTGGTGTCAATCTGCCTTTGCCTTTACGGTTTCAGTCATTGTTTGTGAGTTTGTCACTGGTCGCTGCGCTGACTAGAGTCTACTGAACTTGTGTTCGGTTGATGGTGTAATGAAGGCGTGAAGGCCTTGAATTAGTTTCAGTCGATGGAATTTGTGCTGTTCGATGCTCTATGTGGTGTGCTGCCGGGCTGCCGACTCCACTGTGCAGATTGCCTTTGAATTTTGGCAGTGCCGGAAATTTTTGGGACGAATTCATTTAGATTTTAAAATTTCAGTCAAAATTTGTCCAAACCAGTAGCTCAAACGTTGATCCCCTCGACCATCTCAAGGGCAACGTATCACCTCTTGATTCTTGAGGAGTTGGGTCAACGACTGTTTCTCGTATCCGCATTCAGCAGATTAATTCATTACACACAATTCAATTTGATATTAACTGCATAATTGCATAGCAACATACTATTAGCGGTTATATCTAAATTCAAACGAGAAGAATAATTACAGAGGTTTAGTTACTCCCTCCATTATTTTCGAGCAATTGTCACGGTTGACTTCACTATTCTAGCATGGGCAGATCGCGCCGGCGTTCCTGAGCATGCGCACGAGCTCGTCGCTGAGGTGCAGCGCCAGGACCCTGTTAATCCCGCCGACGAGGTCGCCGCCCACGAACACCGCCGGCACGGTCGGTGTGCTGCCACCGCGCCCGGCGCCGCCGCCGAGCCTCCTGGCGAGTTCCCGCTCCATCTCCCGGCCCCGGGGGTCCCTGTCCAGATCGTGCACGGCGGCGTGCACGCCCAGGCTGTCCAGCAGCGACGTCACGACGTTGCACCAGCTGCAGTTGCTCACCGTGAACACCACCACCGTCCGCTCCGACACCAGCCTCGCCACGCGGTCCATCACTTCAATGGTGTGGTGCCCCGGAAGGTTCTAGACTCGTCTCTCTTTAGAGTTGTAGATGGTCTGCAAAAGTTGGCTGGTGTGGTTTCTTGGTGCTGGCCATGGCTTCCTTTTATAGGCTAGAAAAAGATGTCGGTACGTGTGCCTATCTGCAGTGGATTCTTGACAACCATATCATAGCATTTTCATTTTGTTTGCGAATGAGATCATAGCATTTTCTAAGCATCTTATATTCTTTTATGTGCATATGGAACATATATAGCTAGATTTGGTTCATGTGTAACTGAAAAATGATTCTTCTGGTAGAGTGCAGGCCAGTTAAGGATTGGATAGCTAGTTTTGGATAAGAATCCGTGTGTGTGTGTTCATGCATGAGGGCCTTGGAGCACTAGAATCTTTTCTCATAACACGAGTTGACCTCATGCCGAAATTCCAATGCTAAAATCTGAAAAAACAAATGGATCTTTTCAAATGAGGATAGGACTATACACAAACGTATATTTGTGGATTTTCTTTAGGGTAGAAATAAATTGTTCAGTCACAATTTATAATCATACAATCTTGAGAGTATATGTATGCACTTACAGATTCCGATACTGATCAAGTACACACGTTAACATACTAGTAAGACATGGTTGAGAAGCTCAAAAACAGAACAATGAGAACAGTGAAATTTTTCTCTGCTTTGTTGATATAGAGTCTGAATTCTGAACCTTGTAATCACAGAAAACTTCTGATGCAATGTATGTCATTTCCTTTACCTAGTAGTTGTAGTGTTCTTCAGTTCTGTGAAAGTCTGAATGCTGGCCTGCATCACTGCTAACTTGAGAGTTCAGACCTTTTGAGTCCGAGTGTTAAGTACAGAAGTCCATAGAAAAATCAAAAGTGCCGACAACAACACGGCGACGCTTCGTCACATGACAGTATGACAGCAGGATCTGATTCCTCCGGCTAAGAACAACCACTTTGTATTGGAGGGATCAAGCCCCTGTTCTTCAGGTACAGAATGGCATCTTCAGACAGAGAGCCTACGGTCTCATTCAGTCCCCCTCACACAGTCACTCTCTCTTCTGACCTTGTCCGTAGCGTCAGAATCTGCCCATTTGCATTCTCAAGTTGCTTCTGAATAGTTTCACCATTCTTAGTGAATGAATCTTCAGTCAGACACCCATTTTGCAATGTCTTGTTATCTCTGACGACTTTCATCATCCACAGTCAGTCTCTCTTCTGACCTTATCCGTGGCGCCAGAATCTGCCCCATTTGCATTCTCACGTTGCTTCTGAACAGTTTCACACCATTCTTAGTGAACAAATCTTCAGTCAGACACCCAATTTGCTATGTCTGGTTCTCTCTGAAGACTTCCACCTTTAACAAGCCGCATCATCCTTATCAGCAAGACGCAGCAGAACCTTGCATTGCATATCAGCAAGAGCATGCTGTTTAAATGATGCTATGGAACAGTCACCGTTGATAAGCCGCGATGCATCTTCACATCTTCTCTTGTATATGATGCAAACCTCTGGAACAAGCAGACGACAATGGAGAATATCTGGATAGACATGTATCCTTATCCTCAAGATCTGTCCTCGCAGTGCGGACCATGTGTGGAACTTTGCATCTTGAGATTCCTTCCTGAGCTTGATCAGTTCCTGGCTCCTCATGTATGCAAGGGGCTACATTCTATGATCTGCAAAAGCATATCTGAAACGAAAGTAAAGGTGAGGGGCAATGAAGAAAGAATTTTTTTTTGGAAATATCTCAAGTAGAATCACAATAGGTGATGATTTTGTCAGTCTGTTGCACAATGTTACGAAGATATCATATTATATATATTTTCAAATAAGGGGTACCATCAAATCCATCACATAAGTCTCTTTTATATATATATATATATACATATATATATGTATATATATATATATATATATATATATATATATATTTGTATATGCAATCAATCAAAGCGCACAAACAATGGTATCAAGATTACATGTACAATTCTCAGTTCAGCAATGCTGAGAGAAAATATAGAAATATCTCAGATACAATTACAGTGAGCAAAATATGAAATAAGTGTTACCATCAAACAATTCCATTAATAAAGCCTGTTATAATTTTTATGCATCAATTAAGGTGTCCAAGGGGCTACATTCTTTGATCTGCAAGAGTATCTGAAACGACGGTAAAGGTGAGGTGAAATGCTGAGAGAATCTGGATATATCTCAGGTCGTATCACAATAAGTGAAAAAAAAAAACCAAACAAGTGGCACCATCAAACATTTCCATTACTTAAGCCTGTCATATATTTTTTTTATGTACATCATCGAAGCGTGCATACAATGTTATGGAGCTTACATGTACAGTTCTCACTTGAGCAAAAGGGGCACGTTTAAAAGGTGAGCCTCTGCTTATCCTCAGGAGAGCTCCGGGAGGGCCCAGTATTTCATGAGCTGTACACAAATGAAAATAAAATACTGTACAGGGGTGTGTTTCGTGGCATACAAAGTCACATGGATTCTAGGGCATGTGGTTCTTGCGCATATCTTGACAAGATGATGGTTCCATCAACTTCACGAATGTAGCTGTATACTGAGTTGGCTGCACCCATCACAAATTGACAAGTTCCCCTTGAATCGGAATGCAGTGTGACGCCATAGTACTCAAGATGATCTGCCACACTTATTCCATAGACCGACCTGTTCAAGCAAAAGCAATCAATGAGCAGCACACAGAAGAACATAAATGTCCAAAATTGTAAGGCCATGTTAGGCAGATAGATACCTGCTGCAGGTTGGGTCCTCACCGGAATCATCACAGACTGTCTCATTTCTGGTAACCACATTTCCATCTATGATCACATGAAGCCAAACCTGATGGGAAGCAAATGCAGAGGAAATGGATGGCGTAAGAGTAGTCTGGGAAAAAAAAAAACCTCCAGCATATTCAGCATACAGATGCATTTTTGTCAAAAATCTTTTGCATACCTCTCTAGCAAAGTGGTGATATGTCCATTCACCTAGGTAATAATAGTACGGTGGTAAATGTGGCACAATATCATTCTGATGGGTCACGCGGATTGTTCTTGGAACTTGAGCACCAAAGTATGCAGCAAAAGCAGGATTGCCTATCCGAGGCTGTCCAAAAGTCATGAGCTCAACTTCCTGTGATCCAAACTTAACCTGTAAAAGAAAAGAAGATATTAGCTTATTGAAGTCAGCAACCTGCATATACATTAATATACAAGCAATCATATCAGGTAAGAAGCATAGGTTCAATCCTAGGTTCATAGGGCATACTTCCTCTGATCAGAAATATAAGCCCATCTAGGTTTGTCCTAAGTCAATTTTTTACCTGACTATGAATGAGTAATTTTTTATACAGATGGACAATATGAGAGAAACATTACTAGATTCGTTATAATATATAAAAAATAATTTCATGATATATTACTCTTTCCATTTGAGATAGTACATTTTTATAGATATTGCTAGTCAAAATGTCTATTGGAGACCGTAATTATGTCCAAATGCACTTATATTTCCAATTGAAGGAAGTATATGACATATGAAATAACTTCATTCACAAAAAGAAATTTAGCTGTTTTTAATGGTGTAGTTGGATGAAATTGGTTTGCGTACATAGCTGCTCATAAAGGAACCAAAAGTACCCAGATGGCCTAAAAGTACATACAGAAAGATCAAGGGCACAGAATGAAGCTAACGCCCCTCCCATGGAGTGACCCACAACATTTATGGGTAGTTTTCCATATGTTTTCCTTGCCCATTGAATAGATTTCAAGATCTCATGTCGCAGAGTTGTATTATAATATGCAGTATAAAATCCATGATGGACCTGCAACAAGAGACATACACAGCAAGCAACCAAGAGTTATAGCTAGTTCAATAAGAACTGTAAAAACAAACAAAAAAAAAATATACTAGTGGTGTTACCATTGCATCTGGCATGCCTGGATAAGTCACATCGAGCTGCTTCCAAAAGAGATCTTCAATCCAATTGGAGACACTGCAAGTAAAATTCCAAGGCAGCCAGTCAAAGAGATACAAAAATTGAATGCTCGTAATTCGCGTATGATTAAGTTATATAAGAAAAACAATTTTATGAGCTGAAATTGAAACATATAGTCAATTAGCAAGGATAAAAGGATGATGACTGAGAACATATATTCATACAGTACAAGTCTTGGTCACTAATATGCTACGCATAACAGAGCAATTTATGTACCTGTGTTGTTGAGTGCCTCTAAATGCAATGATTATGGATCGTGGGTCAGGGGCAACTCCAACAAATGCCTGCAGAATTTTTTAATAAGCAATTGAACATAGGGTTTCGTCAAACACTGCAAGAATAAGAAGACCTGAAACAGTAAAATAATAACTAACCTGTAAACAGTTCTCCACATCTACAATGACCTCTATCACCTCAAAACCCTGCATCAATAATGAAAAAGAAACAGACAATTAGATGCCAAGGAACATGTAGAACATCTTGTACAAACAGAACTAGAACAAACATTATCGATTCATAAGCGAGTTACCTTTGTGTGACCTTTGCACCTTGGACAGGTCCATGTGAAAAGTGATGTTAGGTCAGATGTATACACCTGAAATGCATTTACATAAGCCAAGTCTATAGAAAGAAGCATTTGGATATATGATAGAGATTAGCGACTGAATATGCTGCATAGAATAGGCGGTGAATGGCATGGTGTTGAAAGGAGTTTCAAAGTTTTTCTTAAAAAGAAAGGGGCCAGGAAGAAAGTTTGAACACAGAAATTGTCTAGCTAGGCAAGGACAATAGGAGGTTTGGGCAAATTTACAAAGTTGTCAACAGGATTAATAAGATTGCCAGGGAAGAAGTGGGGAACTTACAGCAGATGCATATTCGACAAGAATATGAGCAAGAGTACGATTATAAGGATAACCACCATCACAAGGCTTCATCCTGAGTACTGCATTGGCAAAGAAAAGCCGAACCAGCCGGCACTTTAGTACTGGTGAAATAGCTCTACAGAAGTGGAAGAAATCCACATGTGAGACTGGAACTAAAAGCTGTGATATCCAATGGCGCTTCCAATTCCAGAAGCATACACAAGCATAACCTGCTACTCGATTCAAGAATATCGCATAGTTTCGCATCCCCAATGCTGCAGGCAAGAAACTAGTCCCCTTACTACGGCACCTCAACCGCTATGCTGCACCACCGCCTCTAGGCGATAATAAGCAAGTTGTAGGCTGGTAGCACACAACCTTCGCTTAAGCTCTGCATCGCCTACGAACAGTCAACATTTGACGTACTGAGAACATCAAGCATTGCTCTAAAGGTAGCAGCTTATCATTACTGATTTACTTCCCCCAATCTACAGTGCCCCCAGGCGATGCTCACATCCGGAAGAAATCTGCTGCTTCTGCAGTCGGTATTACTACGAACTGTTCATCTAATCCCCGAGCTTTACTTCATCTAATCCAATCCGCCGCAACCAATCGCCCGCACCAACAGCTTTCCTCCAAAGCAACCAGGAAAGAAACCGTCCAGAACCACGCGAGGGCCGCGCACGCGCAGGCGCAGCGACGGCACGACGAACCAGGAGGACGGCGGTTGAAACGCGGGGGGGGGGGGGCAT